>NC_048229.1:39485578-39590299 GCF_002007445.2 Ailuropoda melanoleuca | reverse complement strand
CCCCCCCCCTTTTTTTTTGTAAAGTAATGTCTACATCCAACTTGGAGCTTGAACTCACAACCCCGAGATTAAGAGTCACATGCTCTTCTGACTGAGTCAGCCAGGTACCCCAGTACAGAATGTTCTTTAAGGCACTAACTTGGGTCTTTTTACTCTCCTCATTCTACACATTCTCCTCTGATCAATTATTGTGACTTTAATCACCATCTACGTGAAATTCCCAGGTCTATCTTTAGCCTAGATCCCTTCCCGATTTACACAGCGGCTGCCAACAGGACAGCTCCCTGCTCCTGCCTTACATGTTGCTTAGATATCTCAAAAATTGGCTGCACCAATTTAAATTTCTGAACCACAAAATCATGAAGAATAATAAAAATTATTGTTGCTTTAAGCCTCTAATCTTGGGATAGTTTGTCATGAAGCAAAAGCTAACTGATACAGGATTAAGGAAATGTTTTTTGGCTACCTATGGGCTTTGCAGAAGGGACTATATGTTTTTCACAACATAAATAATCACAATGCCAGCACAGGGCCTGGCATATTGTATTCATTCACCCATCCATCCACTCATTCAATCACGTGTTCATTTACTCATTCATTCCATAGATATTTATTGAGATCCTACCATGTCCCAGGAACCTTACTAGGTACCGTTGCTACAGCAGTAACAAAACAGACAAAGTCCCTGTCCTCATGGAGTTCACATAATCTAAAGTGTGGTTTTAAATCTTTTTTTTTTTAAGATTTTATTTATTTATGTGACAGAGAGACAGCCAGCGAGAGAGGGAACACAGCAGGGGAGTGGGAGAGGAAGAAGCAGGCTCCCAGCGGAGGAGCCCGATGTGGGACTCGATCCCAGAACGCCAGGATCACGCCCTGAGCCAAAGGCAGACGCCTAACGACTGCGCTACCCAGGTGCCCCTAAAATGTGGTTTTAGTGTAAGAACAATCTACTGGATAATGTAACAGAATGGTTGGCCAGACTAGAGAACATAAGAATTTATAAGATAGAAGCATTGTGTCACATCAGTTGGATTGACCTCTCATTTATTTGGAGGAAAATATCAGTTTGGAATCCCATCTTACATGATATAACAAAATAAATTCCAGTTGGATTTGAATAATATGTGTGTAGGGGAATTGCACAGTGTAAAGGAGGTCTTTACCAGCAAATATTGAATAACTTCTGGATGGGAAAGACATTCTGAACTTCAAAATAGTGGGGGGGGGGCGCCTGGGTGGCACAGCGGTTAAGCGTCTGCCTTCGGCTCAGGGCGTGATCCCGGCGTTATGGGATCGAGCCCCACATCAGGCTCCTCTGCTATGCTATGAGCCTGCTTCTTCCTCTCCCACTCCACCTGCTTGTGTTCCCTCTCTCGCTGGCTGTCTCTATCTTTGTCAAATAAATAAATAAAATCTTAAAAAAAAAAATAGTGGGGGGAACAAACCATCAAGGAAAAGACTGATGAATTAGGCTGTACAAAGAGCTGAATCTTTGATTTTACTTACAGATTTTATTTATGAGAGGGAGAGGGAGAGAGTGCACGCACATGCTCAAGTGGGGGGAGAGGCAGAGGGAGAGAGAGGAGACTTCTCGCTGAGCAGGGAAGCCCAATGTGGAGCTCGATCCCAGGACTCTGGGATCATGACCAGAGCCAAAGGCAGACACTTAACCGACTGAGCCACTCAGGCACCCCGAGCTGAATATTTGATGTGTCCAAAAAGGGCATAGGCAAATTGAAGTAAATGTCCATTAGAGAAGTATATTTGCAACAAAAATGATAGACAATTAGTTAACACCCTCAATGAATGAAGATATTAACAAAATAATGTGAAATTAACATGAAAAACCAACAAATAAAAATGGGCATAGAATATGAAAAAAATAATTTTTTAAAAAAATTTTACTTATTTGGGGCGCCTGAGTGGCTCAGATGGTTTAGCATCTGCCTTTGGCTCAGGTCATGATCCCAAGACCCTGGGATGGAGCCCCACAACGGGCTCCCTGCTCAGTGGAGCCTGCTTCTCCCTCTCCCACTCTGCCTGCTTGTGTTCCCTCTCTTGTTGTCTCTCTCTCTCTGTCAAATAAATAAAATCTTAAAAAAAAAAAAAGATATGTTTAAAGACATGGGAATTGCTCAGGGTATGTATAATGGGCACTGAGGGTTAGGTAGGATTCAGTATAAACCTTGTAACAGACCTCAAAATGTCAGAGGCTTAAATAAAACTGAGTGTTCTTACTTTCCTACAGCAGCTGGATGTAAGCAGTGCAGGGCTGGTAACACAGCTTCTTAGTATCAGGTACCTGGACAACTGCTACCCATGGCCCTGCCATCACTAGGGGATCGCCCTGGCCTGTGTGGGTCAAGATGGCTCCCCCCACATCCACATGCCAGGTGGCAAGAAGGAGAAAGAGGAAAGGAAGACTCACTCCGCTGCTTCTTCAGGGCATAACTGAGAAATGAAATCCTAGCTTTAGTGTTTAATTTATTCTGCCTTATGGAGTGTGAGGGTTGTCTCCTTGGTTACTTTCAGGGCAAAGAGCTGATGTCTAATAGTGAAGTCAGGTCACAGGTGAGCAGTTGAAGAGAAAAGAGCTACTCATTTCAGGTTAATACAAGTTTTGTTTGCAAGTTGATGGGTCGGATGCAAATAGCATCTGCAATTTTTTTTTTTTAAGATTTTATTTATTTGTCAGAGACTGGACACAAGCAGGGGGAGCGGCAGGCAGAGGGAGAAGCAGGCTGCCGCCAAGCAATGAACCTGATGTGGGACTCAATCCCAGGACCTTGGGATCATGACCTGAGCTGAAGGCAGACGCTTACTTACTGAGCCACCCAAGCGTCCCGCACATGCAAATTTTATATATTATTAGAAATATACAAAAATATTCCCAGGGGAAAAAATCAAGCAGGAAACATAACTAAATAGAGGTTGTCTTTGAAAAGTGGGTGAATTTCCTTTTCTTTTTCTCTTGCTATATTTTATACATTTTCTACAATAAACAGGCACTAGCAGGTATTTTAAACATTTTTTTAAAGCTTTTATTTATTTATTTGACAGAGAGGCAGCGAGAGAGGGAACATAAGCAGGGGGAGTGGGAGAGGGAGAAGCAGGCTTCCCGCTGAGCAGGGAGCCCGTTGCGGGGCTTGATCCCAGAACACTGGATCATGACCTGAGCTGAAGGCAGACGCTTAATGACTGAGCCACCCAGGTGCCCCGAAACATTTTACATTATGAAATACAGCACACCTACAGAAAGAAAAAGTAAGGATCATGATAAAGTGAACACGCAGGCATCAGAATGATCAGGGTGGGATACGGGAGCCCAGAAGGCTGTGGGATGCCAGAGAAGTTACCTGATTTACCTGGAGGAGGAGGCAGGAGGGAATTACTTTATGGAGTGGAGCCATCTGAACCATGGTTTGGAAGGACGACGAAGGTTTGTTGTGCAATCGTGAAAGCACACACTCCACTGACAGGTTTCCATTCTGTGAGGAAGTCTGAACTTTATAAATAATCCCCCAAAGGATGATGATGATGATGATGATGATGAAGATAACAGCTAACTAAGAATTACCATGTGTCCCATGGCTAGCCTTAGGCTGGGTGATGCTGGGGATACAGTGGTCCCTGAGATAGCCCTGGCCACCAGCATAAGGCCCCTGGTCCAGTCCAGGAGACAGACATTATTGATCATTACTGATTTTAATTTGTTATGATGTCTTGGGGAAGAAGGCAACCTGTTCTAGTCTGTGGTAGGGGAGGTCAAGAAAGACTTCCTTAATGAGGTGCAATCACCAAATCACCTTCAAAGCAAAAAGGGTAGGAGAAACGTTCCTGCAGAGACACAGCCTATGCAAGAGCGTGGCAGCAGGGGGCCTGGGAAGCTGAGTGGGGATAGAGTGATGGTTAATTTTTTGCGTCAAGCTGACTGGGATACAGAGTGTCTCAATATTTGGCTAAACATTATTTCTGGGTGTGTGTCTGTGAGGGTGTTTCCAAGCAAGATTCTCATGTGAATCTGTAGACTGGCTAAAGCTGACTGTCCTCCCCAGTGCAGGAGGCATCATGCAAATCTTTGAGGGCCTGAATAGAACAAAGAGGCTGAGGAAGGAATAATTTGAGTTCAGCCAGACTGTGGCGCTGGAACATTGTTCTTCTGCACTCAGACTGGGACTTATACCATTGGTTGCCCTGGTTCTTGGACACCCAGACTTGAACCAGGACTCAAACCACTGGCTTTCCTGGGCCTCCAGCTTGCGGACAGCAGAACGTGGGGCTTCTCAGCTTCTGTTGTGGTGTGCCAATTCCTTATAAGAAATCTCTTTCTTTCTCTCACTCTATATATTCTATTGGTTCTGTTTCTCTGGAGAACCCTGACTAATATACCGTTAAAGAAAGGGCAGTGGAGGGACGCCTGGGTGGCTCAGTCAGTTGAGCGTCTGCCTTTACCTCAGGTCATGATCTCAGGATCCTGGGATCGAGCCCCACATCCAGCTCCCTGCTCAGCGGGGAGCCTGCTTCTCCCTCTCCCTCTGCCTGCCGCTCCCCCTGCTTGTGTGCTCACTCTGTCGAATAAATAAATAAAATATTTTTTAAAAAAAGGGAAGTGGAGGGACATTCATCTGGATTACTTATCACATACTATTAGGCATCAACCATGCTTGGGTTTAGACCTGGTTCTGCCATCCCCTCAGGCAAGTGACACCCCCTCTCTGAACCTTCACCCCCTCATGTTAGTTCCTTTAGCAGAAAGCCGTGAGTGGCTTTGCAATACCTGCCTGTAAAGCAGTTACCCCAACCTGGTCATCAGGACTTCAGGAGTCAACAAGCTCAGTTAGTTATGACTGCTGTCAGTTTATTAATTGGTGGCATTGTAATATGAACATAGTTAAGGCAGCAAATTGAGAGGATTAAAAGCATGAGCTACAGAGCCAACATTTCTGAGTTCAAATCTTTTTTTTTTTTTTAATTTTACAGGGGCGCCTGGGTGGCTCAGTTGGTTAAGTATCTGCCTTCAGCTCAGGTCATGATACCAGAGTCCTGGGATTGAGCCAGGGCTCCCTACTCAAAGGGGAGTCTGCTTCTCCCTCTCCCTCTGACCCTCCCCTTACCCCCTATGTGCATGCATGCTCTCTCTCTCTCAAATTAATAAATAAAATCTTTTTAAAAATCTTTAAACAAAATTTAGCGGTGCCTGGTGGCTCTGTTGGTGAAGCGTCTGCCTTCAGCTCAGGTCATGGTCCCAGGGTCCTGGGACTGAACCCCACATCAGGCTCCCTGCTGGGTAGGAAGCCTGCTTCTCCCTCTCCCCCCTGCTTATGCCCTCTCTCTCAAATAAATAAATAAAATCTTTTAAAAAAATTAAATAGGCTTTATGCCCAACTTGGGGCTCAGACTTACAACCCCAAGATCAAGAGTCACATTCTCTACCAAATGAACCAGCCAGGCCCCCTGCTGAGTTCAAATCTTGACTCTGGTACTTACCAGATGTGTGATCTTGGACAAGTAATCCCATCTCTCTCCTCATTTGCATGACAGTAACAACTTCTTTTTTTTTTTTTAAGATTTTATTTATTGATTTGACAGAGATAGAGACAGCCGGCAAGAGAGTTCGGAACACAAGCAGGGGGACTGGGAGAGGAAGAAGCAGGCTCATAGAGGAGGAGCCTGATGTGGGGCCCGATCCCATAACGCCGGGATCACGCCCTGAGCCGAAGGCAGACGCTTAACCGCTGTGCCACTCAGGTGCCCCGACAGTAACAGCTTCTACCTGCATCAGTCAGAATAGGCTAGGTTATGCTGCAGTAACAAATGAGCCCTAGACCTTAGTAGACTGACTCCTCAAATTTGACTTCTTGCTCATAAAAACAGCCAGCTGTCCTCCAGGGCATGGCTCAGGGATTCAGCTATCTTCCTTCATGTGGCACATTTGTGCCTGTCTGGCTCCCAGGGCTGCCTAACCAGGGGATGGGAGCATAGAGCAAGCGCTGGCTTTTAAATGCTACATTTAAAGGTGACGCTCTGGGAGCGCCTGGGTGGCACAGTCAGTTAAGCCTCTCAGCTCAGGTCATGATCCCAGGGTCCTGCTCAGTGGGTGGTCTGCTTCTCCCTCTCCCTCTGCCTCTCCTCCCAGGTTAGCCTGTTCTCTCAAATAAATAAATAAAATCTTAAAAAAAAAAAAAGTGACGCTCTCACCAGCACCTGGCTGGCTTACTTTATAGAGCATACAACTCTTGATCTCTGGGTTGGGAGTACAAGCTCCACATTGGCCATAAAGATTACTTTTTAAAAAATAAGGGGCACCTAGCTGGCTCAGTTGGTGTAGCATGCAACTCTTGATCTTGGGGTTGTAAGCTCGAGCCCCACAATGGGTGTAGAGATTACTTAAAAATAAAATCTTTAAAAAAGTAATAAATAATAAAACAAAATTAAAAAAAATAAAAGTGACACTCCCAACATTTCTGTTCACATAATATTGGTCACCTAACCATGCCTGAGTGCAAAGAAATCTGGAAGATGGTGGAGGACTTTAGTAATGCTTGCTGTACTATCTCATCGATGGTGCTGAAATTCGAGAAAATTCACACAGAACATGTCATTCGTTCAACAAATATTTACTGAGTACCTAGGATGTGCCAGGCACTGTCCTTGGAAGTAGGTACACAGCAGTGAACAAGACAGACAGCAATCCCTTGAGGAGCTAATATTCTAGTGGAGAAAAACAAGGAACTGGATAAATAAGTAAACTATGCACTATGTTAGCAGATGATAAATGATAAAGGCAGTGTGGTGGTGGGGTGAGGAGTGTGGGGGTGAAATCAAAGATCTGAAAGGACCTTCTTGAGACCACGAGATGTGCAGACTTGAGGCACAAAGAGGTGAGGCACTAAGGTGTGGCTAGAGAGGGCCTTGGTAATGGGGTAGCAGCCCTCAAGGGCACCAGGAGATGGGTTGTTTGGATATTGCTGCACTTGCAGAGCCTCCTTGTCTGTGTTCAGCTGGGAACATCCAGGTTAAGCTGCCAGTAGGGTTTCTTCTCACTTTCTTAAGGGGGAGGAGGTGAGGTCAGAGAGGTGACAGGTCAGATCACTATCATGGTGACCATGGTGAGGACTTTGACTCTTACAAGGACAGAGGTGCAGCCAGGGGAGGGCCTTGACCTGACTCAGAGTCACAGGCTCCCTCTGGCTGCTGGTGGGGAGCAGGGAGCCTGGGGAGGAGCTGCTGTGGTGTCCAGGACTGGGAGGATGGAGGCTGGGCCAGTGTCTGTGGAGTCAACAAGTTTTCCTGACAGGTTGGAGTAGGTGTGGATGAGAGGTCAGGGATGATCCTGGGCTATCTGGTCTCAGTCACTGGAAGCACAGAGGTGCCATCAACCTAGGTGGGGAAGGTGGGGAGGGAGCACATTTGGAAGGGAGTCAGAAGCTCAGTTTAGGATGTGTGAAGTTTGAGACACTTCTAAGACCCCCACAGAGAAGGTAAGTAGAATGCAGTTCGTAGGAGCCTGGAGACGTCTGGGTGGAAGACAGAAATCTGGATATTAATAGCCTAGAGATGGAATTTAAACCATGTATGTGGGGGAGATCCTCTATGGCATGAGTGGGATACAGAGGAGGACCAAGGCCTGAGGCTTGGAACTAGCCAGGGTTAAGAGGTTAGGGAGACTGATCTAGGTGACAATAAGTGGCATGAGATGGCAGTGTGTGTTATGAGAGAGTGTAAGTTATAAGCAAGCAACTGCAAGCCTCACCCAGTCTCAGGTAGGGGTGGAGATAGGGAGCGCTTCCTGGAAGAGGTGAACTCCTGAGCTGACACCAAAGCCTGAGTACCTACATCACCAGGTAAAAAAGCCAGGAGTGTTCCAGGTCAAGGGCACAGCCCATGCAAAGGACTGGCAGCAAATGAGCTCTGGAGAGGGCAGACAGCGGAAACTTTCCAGTGTGACAGGGAAGGGTGTGGTGAGAAGGGAATTTGGATTAGTCATCACCAAAAGTTTTGGCATCAGCCATGCCCAGGTTCACACCTGGTTCTGCAATCGTCTGTGACCTCAGGCAAGTGACCCAGCCTCCATTTTCTCTCCTCTAAGTTCCTGCCTTATAGGCAAGGCTTGTGTAGCAATTCCTTGGCCTGGCTGCCACTGCAGTTTTGTTTGTTGTGATCTTGTTATCTGAGCTATTATCATATTAATTATATATTTTAAGCTTATTGTTTTTAGTAATCTCTATACCAATGTAGGGCTCAAACTCATGACCGGGAGATCAAGAGTTGCATGCTCTTCTGACTCAGCTAGCCAGGTACCCCAATATTAATTATATTATTGAAGAGCCAATGTGTTAGGGTAGTGGTTAAAGTTACAGGCTAGGGAGTTTACCCTCAGTTTATTTATTTGTAAAATGGAAAGACTGCATTCATCCATTCCATAGAACTGTTATAAGGGGAAATTAGGTTATAGTAAAGTGCTCAGGAGAGTATTTGGCCGTTGTTTGTTTTTTTTTTTTTTTTACCAGTATTATCTAAGGGTGAGTTGGTCAACCACCTGAGCTAATCCAGGTGGGCTACAGGAGGAGGGAACGGCATGGGTACAGGCACACAAAATGATTCCTCTTTACTAAGCATTTACCACTTAATTCTAAAAGGGAATGGGAACCCTTGTTCTTATTTTACAGTTAATAAATCCTTGCTTAAAACAAGAAACAGCCTTCCTCAGAGCCCAAAGGATCCCAGTTATTAAATGGCAGACCCAGGATTCAGACTCAAGCTAAGCCAGCCTCCAGGGGAGAT
Organism: Ailuropoda melanoleuca; assembly: GCF_002007445.2. Taxonomy (NCBI): domain Eukaryota; kingdom Metazoa; phylum Chordata; class Mammalia; order Carnivora; family Ursidae; genus Ailuropoda; species Ailuropoda melanoleuca. The sequence goes on along the minus strand of NC_048229.1, from coordinate 39,581,512 downwards.
TCAAGGGCCAGACGTCCAGAATGCCTGGGAACCAGATTTAACTCCCTCTGAGGAGCCCTGAAGTTTGCAGGTTGGAGCCCGAGAGCGAAAAGTCTCCAAAGGAGGTTTCACTCGGCATTTTTCCTGCCAGCTTCTGCATTTCCCATCCTCCATCCCTCCACCTGATCTCGGGAACATCTAGCCTCAGAAACCAGGCCGTGGCCAGAGGGACTCTTTCTGTGCCCAGGCCCCTCTTTAGAGAGGGAAGAAGGAGGCGACACTTGGTGACCCAGACTCGGGGTAAAAGGGTGCGGGTGGAGGAGGCACAGGCAAATTTTGCAGGCGGCAAAGTGCTTCCCTCCGTTTGACCTCCATTCGGGTTGCTGCAGGGGCCCGAGAAATCTAGTCTAGCCTTAGCCCCTGCCGCAAATGAAGGCGCTTGTCCTCGGGCTGTGGGCCAAACAAAATTCGGGGCCTCCAGACGCTTTGTCGCGACAAGCCTAGGATAGGGGCCGCGTGCCAGGAGTCCTTTTCCAGCGGACCAAAAACCGCACCCGTGGCCGCATGGAGGCGAAAATTCACACTGCAACACAAGGGGGTGATCTCGGGCGCGGCCCCTGAACTTCCCTCTCTGGATTCATTCATCTGAGCTGGAGAAGAACAGCGGAAGACCTCAGACCTCCGGAGTCAGGGAGGGGTCAGAACCCACAGCTCCGGAAACGAGCAGGGGGCGGAGCCGCGGCGGCCGCATCCCGTTACGTGAGGCGGGCTAGGCGCACGCAGGCGCAGAGTCAATGCCGGCTCTAGGACCGCGCGGATGCTCGGTGCGCCGCCCTGCGGTGCCTAACCCGGTCCCGGCAGCCTGAGTCACCCGCCCCGCCCTACGGAGCCGGACGCGGCCAGAGGCCCGGGAGCAGCACGGACGAACGGAGCGGAGGACGTGTGAGCTAGGCGGTGAGCGCCCGATCTGGATTACCCCTGTACTCCGTAATCCCGGTCCTTGCGGCCCCCACATCCCACAAAACCCTTAAGTCCTGGTCTCAGGGGTCCTCCAGACCCATGATCTCAGATTTGAAGCCCCTGTCTGTTCGGCACCCCACTATCCCGCCCCGGGGACTCTTCCACCCTCTGCCTCAGGATCTAAAATTCGAGCATGGATTTGAGAGGTTTCCCACAAATTTCTGCCCAGGGTGGGGGTCCCCAGAACCACGATCCTTAGATCCGTTCTCCCAATTATAATGGGAACCCCGCTATTCCAGGCCCCGGGATTCACACCCGCAATCTTATTAGACCTGAGCCCACAGAACCAGCGGTGACATTGTAATCCCGCTGCTGGGAGTACCGAAACCCTCAAGCTCACATTCTGGATTTCCTAAACCCTGCCCCAGAGGCCTCCAGGTGGAGAATTTCTGATCGGCGCCCCTGACCCGCTCAAGACCCCAAAGTCCAGTTCTGCGGCTCGATCTCAGATTCGAGTGCCCAAACACGTCAAAGATGCCTTACACCAACTTGGGGCCCCCATTTTGGGAACCCCACCAGACCGGGCCCCTTACTCTAAATGATGCCTATGCAAAGACTCAGTCCAAGGTCCCGCAAAGTAGGCGGAGATCCTTTAGACCCTGAAGGGATTTCAAACCCGATCCTCCGTCCCTATCCCACCCATCCGAGGACTACCCTCCTCCAGAAGCCCCGACCCCATGTCAAATGGACCCTCAAGCCCCAGCCGGAGGATGGGACCCCGCCCAGAGGCCTCATATTACTCCCCCAAGTCCAGCTGCCAGAAATGCGTATTTTTGTGTGGAGGGAGCGGGCTCAATGGCGATGCGGCCTTTTGACCCTTTTTTCCCTCCTCAGGAATCTTAATTCGCAGCCATGTTCCTGGTTAACTCGTTCTTGAAGGGAGGCGGCGGCGGCGGAGGCGGGGGCCTGGGCGGAGGCCTGGGGAATGTGATCGGAGGCCTGATCAGCGGAGCTGGAGGCGGCGGCGGCGGAGGCGGCGGCGGCGGCGGCGGCGGTGGCGGTGGCGGAACTGCCATGCGCATCCTGGGCGGGGTCATTAGTGCCATCAGGTAAGGCGGGGCCCGAGGAGGGGAGGGGCCTGGCGGAGGAGCATGTCCCGCCTACATAGATTGAGGTAACTTGGAGACTGACCTACAGTCTTAATTAAGCTGGGCCGGGCCTGGCTGCGGGACCCGCCTTGAGGGGGGCGGACCGTAATGAGGCTGATGGCAGTTCAGGAGGCGGGGCTTGACATGGGCGGAGTCTGGCTGTAACGGGGAAGATCTGATGGGGCGCGGCTCGGGTTTCGGGAGGTGGGGCTTAATGGGGTTGGGCGCGGCCGGCTTCCAGCTACTCCGGCGACGAACGTTAGGGGGCGGAGCCAATGAGGCTAGTGGGGGACCTCTTCATGGGGGCAAGACTTGTCTTATGGGCGCGGCATGGCCGTCGTAGTGGGTCAGTGAGGGGTGGACCCAGAATTGGCCGAGGCCTAATGGGATAGGGGAAATGATCTTGAAGGTACTGGGTCTGGCTGGGAACTGTCTGGATTAAAACAGAAATACGACCTGGTGGAGGTGGAGCAGGTTGTCGTTAGGGGCCTAATTAACCATGGCCACCCCACGAAGGGGTGGGAACTCATGGAGCTGGACTGGGATGTTGGGAAGACACAGGCGTTTAGGAAGCCGTAGGATGGAGTAGGTTCCTAGACAGAAGAGACCTGAGGAGGGTGGAGCCCCAGGAAGCTAGGTCAGAGCTTCTGTGAAGTGAGCTGTCGAAGGGGCTGGATCTTTTGAGGAATCTGTCTTTGAGCAGGTGTGCCCTGGCAGGAGTGGGGCCTACTGTGCGGGCGGGTCTCTGAGTTTCCTGCCAGGTGCAGCCAGGGTAGCAAAGATAGGGACAGGTGAGGACAAGGACAGATAAGTCACACAAAGGGAAAGGTAGGGAGGTGGTGGGCTAGGGTTTGGGGAGTTAGGGCGTGGGGGCTGGCGTGGTCTTTGGAGGCCCCGCCCACTGGCGCTAACTCCCTTCTTGTCTCCCCTCAGTGAGGCAGCTGCACAGTACAACCCAGAGCCTCCGGTAAGCCACCGTCCATAATCAGAGACCCTGCTTCTCACTCCGAGGCCTTTTCTCAGCACCCATCATTGTCCTTTTGTCCCTCTTACGAAATTCCTCTTGTTAAGTCTCTCCCTTGCCATGTCCCCAAACTTAGTCATGGGTCTTAGCTATAGCCACTCTTCACTGATCATCTCTCATTCCTTTGCTCACCCAGCCACCTAGCCCACTCTGACTTTCCCACCTAGAGCCCTAGTCGTGGCTGGGGCACCCCTCTCCCACTTGCTCTGAGATCTTCTCCCTCTGCAGCCTCCACGCACCCATTACTCCAACATTGAGGCCAATGAGAGCGAGGAGGTCAAGCAGTTCCGGAGGCTCTTTGCCCAGCTGGCTGGAGATGTAAGTAACCCTGGGCCCCCATCCTTGTCCTAACTCTTCCATGCCTTCCTTTGGCTGCCCTTGTACACACACTCAACAATGGCAATCCCCAAAGAATCCCCATTCTCCCTCACGACACTCTTCCCTTTTAACCATCCCTGACTTTTCCCCACAGGACATGGAGGTCAGTGCCACAGAACTCATGAACATTCTCAACAAGGTCGTAACTCGACGTGAGTTATTGGGCTCAACACATAGGGCAGGTTTAGAGTCATGGGCGCTGGGGTAGCTGTGACCTCTGGTCTCTGACTTTAATCCTGTCCCCCACAGACCCTGATCTGAAAACTGATGGCTTCGGCATTGACACATGTCGCAGCATGGTGGCTGTGATGGATGTATCCTTGGGAGAAATCTGACTGAAGCCCTAGGTGAAGGAGTTTTGTGAGAGCACGGTTGGGACAGCCAGGGTGTAGCTTGAATACCCACACATTTGGACCTGCATACATCAGAACACACATGCACTACCACACATCCAGATATGTGGCCATAAATAGTAACATCGGCTGTCACTTTACAGCCATCATGTTAAACAGGCAGATTTTTTTTTTTTTAAGATTTTATTTATTTGTCAGAGAGAGAGAGAGCACAAGCAGGGGGAGAGGCAGGCAGAGGGAGAAACAGGCTCCATGCTGAGCACGGAGCCCAAGGTGGGACTTGACCCCAGGACCCTGGGATCATGACCTGAGCTGAAGGCAGATGCTTAACTGACTGAGCCACCCAGGTGTCCCAAAAGAGGCAGAATTGTTATAGTCCATTTTGTAGGTGAAGAAAATGAGACTTAGAGGCAATCATTTGTCTGAAGGTATACGAAAAGAGTAAGTGGCAGGATAGGAATTTGGAGTTAGATTTTTTAGGCTGGAGAGCCCAAGCTTATTTTTCTTTCTTTCTTTCTTTCTTTCTTTCTTTCTTTCTTTCTTTTCTTTCTTTTCTTTCTTTTCTTTCTTTTCTTTCTTCCTTTCTTCCTTTCTTCCTTTCTAGTAAGTACTACACCCTGTGGGGCTTGAACTCATGACCCAGAGATCAAGAGTCGCATGCTCTACGGACTGAGCCAGCCAGGTGCTCCAAGAACCCAAGCTTGTAACTGCTGTAGGTGTGGCCATATATATGCGCATATATACAAGGGCACACCATATAGGTGAAGATACGTGAAGGCATGTTCACAGGAACACACATGCAGGTTTGCTCATGGGCCAGTCATTAGCTTATCTCAGATACGTGCATGCTCGGCACATAGGGAGAATGTAGACACACGTGTATTGTCATGTGATCACATAACATACATTGCACAGAGTTCTATAAGCTTGGCTGTGCCACTTAGCAAGGTTATTGAACCTCTCTGGGCCTCAATTTGCCAGTCTATAAAATGAAGTCAATGATAGTGGTGAAGCTGAATTGGAGCCACATGAAAAAGGTTTAGCAGAGTGCGTAGCACATAGGAACTGGTCTGTACACATTAGCTGCTACTGTGGTCTTAGGTAGATTTTCATCTCTGCGTTTCTTTGCCTGTGACTGGGGAATAATACTGGTGAAGCTGGTGTCCTAAGGATTTAGTGAGAAAATTGATGTTTCTGAGAAGCTTAGCACTGCCTGGCATGTACTAGGTAACTTGATAAATCTTGGCCATGATTATTATTATTGACAGCTTATCAAACATTAGCTCCTGAGCTAAGGGCTTTATCTCATTCTGCTTGTATCACAAACCCAGCAGGTGTGTACTATGATCACCTGATTTCCTTAGAGTTCTAAGATACCCTTGTTTTTCACAAGTTCTGACATTCATGAAATTGAATTGCTATTAAGAATTTTATAAACGGTGGGGCACCTCAGTGGCTCAGTTGGTTGAGTGTCTGCCTTTGGCTCAGGTAATGATCCCAGCACCCTGGGATCGAGCCCCGCTTGGGGCGCTCTGCTCGGCGAGGAGCCTGCTTCTACCTCTCCCTCTGTCTACCACTCTGCCTACTTGTGCTCTCTGTCAAATAAATAAATTAAATCTTTAAAATAAGTGAGGGGCGCCTGGTGGCTCAGTCAGTTCAGTGTCTGCCTTCAGCTCAGGTCATGATCCTGGAGCCCCAGGATCGTGCCCCATGGCAGGCTCCCTGCTCAGCGGGGAGTCTGCTTCTCCCTCCTCTTCTGCCCTTTGCCCTGCTCCTTCTCTCTTGATCCCTCTCTCTCAAATAAATAAAATCTTTAAAAAATATTTTTAAAAAATGCTGGAACTTAAGAAATTTTATAAATAAATGAGTTAGTTACTATTTTCAGGTGAGGAATTTATAGTTTAGAGAAGTTATGGTTATGCTTATTTATTTTTAATTTATTTTACTTAAAAATAAAATATTTACTTATTTATTTAGTAATCTCTACACCCAATGTGGGGCTCAAACTCATGACCCTGAGATCAAGAGTCACATGCTCTTCCAGCTGAGCCAGCCAGGAGCCCCCAACATAAAATCTTAAAAGAAACATGAACTAAACCATGTATGGATAAAAAGAAAAGTTAGACTGTATCCAGGGTTTTAGCCCAGGTTCCCCTGCTTGGTCATGATCACAGTGCATACAGTGCATGCATCTGGGTACAGTCATCACACTATTCTTAACACCCTTCCACCAGAGTGACACCACCGGCAAGCTGGGCTTCCAAGAATTCAAGTACTTGTGGAACAACATAAAAAAGTGGCAGGTGCGTGATGACCTCCTAGCCCAAAGACCCTCAAGCCATGAAGATGCCACGCCCCACAACGTTCAGTTGAATCCTTACCTCCCTGTCCCCACAGGCCATATACAAACAGTTTGACGTTGACCGTTCAGGTACCATCTGCAGCAGTGAACTCCCAGGGGCCTTTGAGGCAGCAGGTATGGCTGGCAGGGATATGGTCTGACTGGGGGTGGCATTGATAAGGCAGCCCCCAATGAGCTGGTCTGAACCTGAATCCTAGGGGTGGGAGTGGGTCAGGCCTTGTGGCCCCAATACCTGAGAAAAGAAACCATTCTCAGGGTTCCATCTGAATGAACATCTCTACAACATGATCATCCGACGCTACTCGGATGAAGGAGGGAACATGGATTTTGACAACTTCATCAGCTGCCTGGTCAGGCTGGATGCCATGTTCCGTGAGTGACACCCCAGCTGTCTTCCTGGGTGGGGGTTTGTTCCACCTCCTTTGGCCAAGGTCTTCTCTGCGCCTGACCCTGAAGCGAGCAACTCCTAGAACAGCAGCAGCCCCAGTTCCTGCCCTCACGTCACTCCCAGTCCACTGGAGGAGAGGCAGATCACCAGACAGTGACCGCTCAGAATGGTTACAGTTGGGATAGGGGAAGCTCAGGGCAGTGATCAGGCCTGGGAGGAGAAGCTCAGGGCCAGAGTGGGTTTAGATTTGTGAATGGGGAAGGCCAGTGGTCTGTTTGACTTAGGAGGCACCTGATGCAGACTGAGGATCAAGAAGGGCTTCCTGGAGGAGAACATGTGTGAACTGAGGCCTGAGGGATGAGGAGGAGTGACCCCAGGGAGAGAGTGGAGACAGGTGTTGCTGTGGGAACAGCCTGTGCAAAGGGAAAGAGAAGGTGGTGCTTTTGGTGTTTTTTGTTGAACTCAATTCTGAATGCTGGAGAGGGGTTGGGATGCAGAGACATAAGGCTGGGAGGGGTTAGAAGGGGCTGGATTGGGAGGGCTCTTATGAATATGAATGCACTGAATCTTTAAGACCACTGTGAACAGGGAATTATTGTCCCTACTTTGTGGAGGAACCTAGGGTTCAAGGAGGCAAAATTGCTTGCTCAGCTAGGAGGTTGCAAAGCCAGAATTTGAACTTGGATTTGAGAGAACTGAGTAAAAGGAAGCAGGAGCAATGGGCACAGTCAGGCCATGCAAGGCTGTGAGTGTCATGTTCAGGGGTGCTCAGACATTACTGGGGGCAATGGAGAGCCATAGCAGGTTCTAGGCAGAGGAGGGATGGGGTCAGGTTTGGCTTTAGGAAGATCTCTCAGCCTCCGGAAGAGCCCTCAGGCTCCAGAAGAGCCCTGGGAGGGCAAAGCATTAAAACCATGGGTAGAGAAAAAGGGGCAGGTATGTCACGGACATGAAGGGAAGGGGGAATGGACAATAAGGGCAGACGATTCCAAAAGTCACTTACGAGAAGGCCCAAGAAATGGCCATTGGATTTACCAGCAAGAGGGCCAATAGGAACTGCAGTGAGTAGTGCAGTGTCCAGGACACCATGTGTGTGGACACCTGAGGGCGGTAACCAAGTTGTTAGAGAGGGAGCAAAGACAGTGTAGACCCCGGTTTGCCTAAGTTTGGCTTTGGGTGGGGAACATGGAGTCAGGTTTCAGGACATGAATGGGAACTACACCAGAGTGTAGAGCAGGAAGTGGGTGCCCCTATTTCATTATAGACATATATATATATATATATATATATACACACAATATTATATATAATATTATATATATAATTATATTACATATCATAAATAAATTATATTATATTATTTATTTATTTTTAATTATGTAAACTCTACATGCAATGTGGGGCTTGAACTCATGACCGGGAGATCAAGAGTTGCATGCTGCAGCAACTGAATGAGACAGGTGCCCCAGGTGCTAGCCGTTAATCCCATATATTAGTATATTTTTATCTTTTTTTAAGTTATTTTTTTATTTTTTTAAAGATTTTATTTATTTATTTGACAGAGAGACAGCCAGCGAGAGAGGGAACACAAGCAGGGGGAGTGGGAGAGGAAGAAGCAGGCTCCCAGGGGAGAAGCCCGATGTGGGGCTCGATCCCAGAACACCGGGATCACGCCCTGAGCCGAAGGCAGATGCTTATCAACTGAGCCACCCAGGCGCCCCATCTTTTTTTTTTTTTTTTTAAGATCTTATTTTTAAGTAATCTCCACACGCGATGTGGGGCTCAGACTCACAACCCTGAGATCAAGAGTCGCATGCTCTACCGACTGAGCCAGCCAGGTGCCCCTGTATACTTTTATCCTAAAAGCCAAATCCCCCAACCCTTTCCTTCTCTAGGTGCCTTCAAATCTCTTGACAAGGATGGCACTGGACAAATTCAGGTGAACATCCAGGAGGTAAGAACTCCTGTTCTGGGATGTGGGTGCCCAGCAGCGGACCCCCTCCCCTCAGCTCCTTGTACCAACTTGGAGCTTGGGCTCCCTGCCTCCTATTTTCCCAACAACCCCTGGGGGAGAGCAGAGAAAGGTGTCTGCTATTCTTTGTTTCCCTGCTTCTCACCCTGTGCCTTCCTCTCCCCAGTGGCTGCAGCTGACGATGTACTCCTGAATGGGCACCCCAGACCTGCGCCCTCATCACCCCGCTATAGGAGTCACCTTGGATTCTTCCGTCTCTCCCAGGGCTGAGCCAGTCTGCAGTCTCGTCTTCATGGGTCCTGCTGACCCACAGGTCTTTTGGTTCCCCTAGCCCTTGGCACTTGGCTTCTCAGTCAACAGCCAGGGCCCAACATGGCCCAACATGCCATGCCCCGAGTTAGCCCTGGCTCTGAGACACTCTAACACACCCCGTCCGCAGGGTCACTCCACCCTCGGTACACCTATCCCACGCCCACTCCATAATGCCTGTCATGCACCTGTGCCAAACCCAGCAGTTATGTTTCTTCCACATCCCAAGGGCCCTTCTCTCGGTTCCAGGAGGATCACTCCAGACCTTACACACTCTAGCACACCTGTTCACAATTACCACCCTGGCAGCCAAACTCTAGGCCGGAACAGGCCCAGGTGCCCCTGTGCCTTTGTCTGTCCTCTGCTCTCAGCCTGCCAGGGCCAGGAGGAAATAAAAGCACTCCGGTTGCTGCTCTCTCTGAGATCTGCCTCCTGTTCTGAACGTTGAGGGGTGGCTCTGTCTCTGTCAGGGGCAGAGGGAAGCCTAGGTCCTAGAGGGTGGGGGTGGTTTGGTGTGTCTTCAGGTCTATCCCCAGGCCTGGATCTGCATATTTCCTAGTCCTTTTATTGCCTTTGCCTTTCCCTCATATTGGATTCTAGTTGAGCCGTAGTCTCATTCTTGCTGAGATCCCGTACAGATCCTGTGGAGGCTGAGACGGACCCAGAAGCCTGGGCAATCTCTGCTGCTGCTGCAGGAGCCAGGCCCTTGGGAGGTCTCCACCCGTCATCCCCTCCCAGGCTCTGTTCCCCAAGGCCATGCTTGCTCCCTCTTGGCTCTGTCCTGAGTGAGTCTGTCCTCACTTTCCTTAGCCTCTGTTGTGTCATGGACCATGCTCAGTATCTTCCTTCCCACCCTCGAGCCTCTGCAGGGAGAGGGACTGCCATCCCAGAATAGAGCCCTCTCAGATTCCAGGACATGATCCCAGATCCTCAGGCACTGAGAGGCAGCCCAGGGGTACTGTTTGGAATCCCCAGACCCTCAGGAGGGCTGAGAGGCAGCACCCTACGGGTATCCTTGTAGTGTAATAATCCTCTAGCATGAGGGATTCAGGGCTGGGGCAATGGGCTGTCAAAGCGTAGGGATTCCTTGCTGGTGGAAGGATGGGCTTGGGGGCGGGGGCGGGGGCAAACAAACGGAGGCCACAGCTGGGCTGGGTTCCCCAAGAAGCCAGCACATTTATTGATGCTTGTTCAGGTTCTGCAAGCTTCTTGGTCTCACTTCTTGTGAGGGAAGGAGGCCCAGCCAAGGCAGTACAGGCTATAGGCGGTGCCTAGGGAGGGAGTAAGGTGACACAGCGTGAGATCCCAATTGCCTCCCTGGAGCCCATCTCAGCTTTGGAGCCCATCTCAGCTTTTAAGCCCCTCTTCAGGCTCCCTCAGTCACCAGTCTGGATCCCAGCTCCAGTTCAGGCTCCAGCTCCCTTCCCAAACTGCACTTCGAGTGGAGAATCCCATAGCCTTGATCCAGACCAGGCTGCCAGCTTTCTCCACAATTCCTGCCTGGGCCCCATACCCCCTCCTGGGACAGAAGCCCAAGCCCTAGGTGCTCCCTCTCTATATGCTAGCGTAGGCTCCTGGACCGTCCCCCAAACCTGGCCAGCTCAGAACTCAATCCCCTCCCTAAGCCCCTGCCCAGCCACTAGCCCTCTCCCCAAACCTCAGCGTGGGAACCAGCCCATTCCTCGCTCCAGCTCGAGCCCCGCCTCCTCCCCCAGCCGCTCAGGCGGTGGTGGCCCGGCACTCACCCCCTACACAGAGCCCCATGGTCACTCGGTACAGGATGTTGTCGGTTCCCCCGCCCTTCAAGTGCACTGGGAGGTCATTGTCCGCCTGGATGGTGGAGGCGTCGGATGAGAAAGGGGTACAGGTTGTTCCGTGGACTGTATCCCGTCTCCGCCCTACTCTGCTCCAGGACGGAGCCTGGGGTCCGGGTTCTTCCCCCTCGTCACGCCCCTGCTCCGCCTACCTGGAAGAGTTTCTGTTTCTCGGCCACTCGGTTCTGGAAGCGGTTCCGGGCAGTTGAGCTGAAAGAGCGAACCAGCGCCTGGGAGACCTGGCGGGGAGGGAGTCGTTGGGTATTGGAGACACATGAAAGGGTGTCCCCGAAGGGTATGGCTGTGGGGGGTGGGAGGAGAGGAGAGGAGGGACTCTTCGAGGCCCGGATACCCGGACGGCCCTATTCCTTGTGTGTGTCTCAAAGGCAAAATCCGAACTGCCAGTACGAGGAAGGGAAGGGGTTCTGCCAAGAAAGCCCCAGCAGGGGAGTCGCGCCTACAGAGTCTGGCTTAGAGGTTTCCCGGTTGCCTAGAGGGTCCTGGAAGAGGAGCAGACCCAGAAGGGCCACTTGTTCTGAGGGTCCAAGTTCCGAGATGGTGGTTTTTCGTTTTTTGGTGGGGAGGTTCTCCTAGATTAACGGGAGAGAGCCCAAGTCCCGGGAATGATCCGGGTGCCCAGTGGGGTTTCCATACTGCCTAAGAAGTCCGGGGGAGGGGAAGCGGTGTTTAAGTTCCCAGGGCCTACGTCCCGAGACGTTAAAGGAGACTTGGGTGAAGGAAAGAAGCTCAAACCGGGGAGTTGGGCCGTGTTAGGGGTCGCAGGCTGTCTCAGAAGCCCTTGGATTAGGCGGGGGTTGAGGGTCCCAGGCTGCTTCGGAGGGAGTCCCGAACCCTGAAGGGGGCTCACGTTCCAAAGCCCCAGTTCCCGGGATGTTTAGTGAGTCTCGTATCGGGGCGAGGGCTTCCGGGTTGGGTTCCCCCACCCGGCCCTTGGGGGCCCTCACCCGCAGGCCCCTCATTCTGCGTCCTCTTCGGCCGGAGTCACCTCCCCTCTCGGCCCAAGGACACACAGCGCCCTCCCCTCCCCGGGAATCCCAGGCCACGCCCTCGGCGCGCCGCGTGACAGCCTCTCCCGGGGTCTGTGGTGGCGGGCGGGGCGTGGGGGAAGCCGGGCTAATCCCACCGCCGGATTCGGATTCGTGCAATAGGCCCGGAGAAGGGTCGCTCCAATCCCGTCCCCGCGCCGAAAGGTCCGAAGCATCCCATCTGTTACTCGCAATTTCTGCTGGTCCAAGTGGAGAGGAGAACGGAACCAGGCAATACATTTTTTATTTGTTTCTGTGGAGACACCCGTCTGGGGCAAGTGCAGTTCCTCTCCCGGGGTCTCTCAGATCTCTCCTTACAGGAATTGGTATTGGAGAGCGAGCGAGGGAGCAGATAAACGGGTTCCAACTTCTTTTTTTTTTTTTAAGATTTTATTTATTTGACAGAGATAGAGACAACCAGCGAGAGAGGGAACACAAGCAGGGGGAGTGGGAGAGGAAGAAGCAGGCTCATAGCAGAGGAGCCTGATGTGGGGCTCGATCCCACAACGCCGGGATCACGCCCTGAGCTGAAGGCAGACGCTTAACCGCTGTGCCACCCAGGCGCCCCCGGGTTCCAACTTCTTGTTCTATCTACATAGACTGGGTGATTGCACCTCCGAGCCTTAATTATCGTATCTGTAACGTGGGGGCTAAATCAGGATCTTCCTGAGAGGCTTTTGAGAGAGTTTAAATGAGCTCATAGCGTAACTGAGCCAACAGTCATAATCGTGGTAATAACTTGCATAACTGAGCTAGTAACTGCACAGAAACAGATAAGGCCCCTTATTTTTACTACTTGCTAGCGGTAGGCTTGTTAAAAAAAAAATTTTTTTTAACAGTGAATGTGAAGCTCTGAAAGATTTCATGAAATGATTCAGGAATTGGCCAGCGTCCCGTCTAGTGCTTGTTAGGGAGCACCCTGAAGCTACAGAAAAGGAAAGGTTTTGAAAGGCCTCCAGCGAGGAGGGGTGGGGGAGGCAAAAAATTCGTTGTTTTAGGCTAGGTCTCCTAAGGGGAATGGTTGCGGTTTATGGGATTACCTCCTAGTGCTGACCAGTAAATTCCCATTATATTCCTGGGGGCGTGGAAACTGCAGTTGGGTTAGGTATTAAGTTTTGGTTTATTGAAGTGGGGCCTTAGCACAAGTGACTGTCTTGGGCCTGTTATTTTTCTTTTTAACAGATTTATATATCAAGTATTTTTATACTTAATTTTCCTTTTACCATGGCAGATTTCAAACAGAAAGGAAAGGAGAAAGGACCCATCACCTGCTTCCACAGTTATAACCATTATAGTGCTTTTCATGTATTTGCCCCATTCAACTCCTTTTCCCCCCTTATTGGAGGATTTTAAAGCAAATTTCAACATATTTCATATTTACATATGTATCTCTAACAGATAAGGACTTTAAAAAAGGAAAAACCTGATATCTACAATTTATAGATTGAATCTTGGATTAGAAAAAATCATTTAAAACTTTTTCTCTTTTTATTTGTGGGGGAGTGGGTGAATTTTAAAAAAGGTCTATGGATTAGACAATAACATTGTGTCAGTGTCAATTTCCTGATTTTGATGATTGTGCAGTGGTTATGTAACAGGGTGTTCTTGTTTTTAGGAAATACAGGCTGAAGTATTTGGGAGTAAAATGTATCATATCTGTAACTTATTACCTTAAGATGGTGAAGAAACAAATTATATATCTATATTCATATCTATTTGATTCTGATGGGCTGCCAGGGTTAAGTACAGTTGCCCTGATGGCTTTAGTCATGACTGTGGCATAGTCTACAAGGGTTTAACAATCTCTTTTAAAGAGGGCTTTTATAACAATTAAATTCCCTTAACACTTTCAAACTATGCTTGTAAATTTAATACGTTAGACTTTTCCATTTAAGAGCTGCCGTAGGCTGATACAACAAATGAATCTTTGCTCAATACTTAATATAAGTTTTATGACTTTAGAATTATAAACTTATAAATGCATCAAATCTTATAGTCCATTAATTGTTCCAATAGTGTATGTAAACAGTAAGGTTTCAACTAACAGTAAGTCTTAGTCACTAACTGGATTCCATATTTTAAATTGGAATTATAAAATTGACCTGTTATTTGAATAGGCCAATTTATCATAAATATTACAAATACTTAAGATACTAAATAATATTCACAGTTTCCATAAGACAAAAAAAGTTAATACCATGTTTTGACTGTCTCAAAGATTTCTTTACATAATATTTTTTTTTAAAGATTTTTATTTATTTATTCGACAGAGATAGAGACAGCCAGCGAGAGAGGGAACACAAGCAGGGGGAGTGGGAGAGGAAGAAGCAGGCTCATAGCGGAGGAGCCTGATGCGGGGCTCGATCCCATAACGCCGGGATCACGCCCTGAGCCGAAGGCAGACACTTAACCGCTGTGCCACCCAGGCGCCCCCTTTACATAATATTTGTATACCTAATTTTTATTAATCAATTCAAAATCTTCCCAAGTGAGATGATGGATATCTACATTGTAAGATGCTCAGTATCACACCATCAAGCGTCATAAGGGAAATGCAAATTAAAACCACAATGAGAAATCACTACATACCTACTGGATGGACAAGATGAAAAAGACTGACCACACCAAATGCTGATGAGGATGTAGAACAATTGTAACTCTCATACACCGCCGTCCAGTCAGGAGATAGAAACCCCCCAATAGATTAAACAGGGAAATTTAATAGAGAGGATTAGTAACTACGGTAAAAGAGTATAAGATACAAGGAAACTTTATATGGTACCCTAGAGTTGAGGGAGAGTACCCCAGGAAGGACAAAGCTGGAAGGGTTTAGACCTTGGCGTGATTTGGCCATTGGATGGCAGAGAAGTTTGCCAGCTTAGCCAGGCTGGGGCTGGTCTGGAGTTGCTGGACGAATAGACAAGCCTCTGGAGTGTAGGCAGGGAAGCAGGCCATCAGCAGCTGGTAGAGTGGGCGTGCAGCGGGAGTCTGGGTGCTGGCAGAGGCCTCCGGGGCATGGCGGTCATGGAGGGTGGGAGAGCTGTTTGCAGAAGGAATGGCTGCTTGGTGCATGGCCCCCTTTGGACCACAGGTGCCTGGGTGGAGGCCTCTCAGGCTTGCCAAGGGAATTGAGCAGATAATAGCCTGCAGGTTGCATGGGGGCTTTGGAGGGAGTCCAGGCAGGTGGCTGTGTGGGGTTGCGTGGGGAGGGAGTCTGGCTGCGGACAAATGGCACCATGCAGCGGTCTCAGATTCAAAGTCTACATTGCATCCTGTAAGACAGACAGGGTGTTGTTTCCCACTTGGCGCTGTAACTGAGTCACGGGGTCATTCTACTTTTCAGTTAGGCCAGTTGCTACTGGGTGTAGGTGAATGTAAGACCAGTTTATTCCATGGGTGTGAACCTGCTGCTGCGCTTCCTTCATTTTGAAATGAGTTTCTTGATCCGACACAATGCTGTGTAGACTGCCATGTTTGTAGATCAGCACTTGAGTCCACAGTGATGACAGCAGAAGCATTATAGGCAAGGAAGCAAGTCCATGTTCAGAATATCTGTCGATTCCAGTGAGGACAAATCTTTGCTTCCTTCACGATAGAAGAGGTCCAATGCAATCAGCTTTCCACCAGGGAGCAGGCTGATTCTCCAGGGAATAGTGACATCTGGGACTCAAATTTACTGTTGGCAGATCAGGCATTCAACAGTCACAGCAGTGGCAAAGATTCTCTTCTTGACCCAACTTAGGCTCCTCTGAGCCCTCTGCTTGACTAGGCCTGAGCTTCTGTCTCTATCCTCATAGAGTCCAGTTTTACCAAGAATCCTGCTAAGTCAGTTTAACCAGAACCTCCTGAAACCCCACATCTGATCATCCTTGACATCCCACCAAATTCTTCATTCCCCACCCACCCAGGCAATATTTGGTCACCCTGACCGGCCTTCAGCAAAAATTCTGTTAGGTCTATTTAGCAAAGAATTACCCTACCCTCTTAGTAATTTTCCATCCACTGACCCCACCCCCTTTGGCTCTAAATCCCACTTTTCCTTGTATTCAGAGCTGAGCCCAATCTTTCTCCCCAACTGCAAAAAACTCCCTTGCAGTAGTCCCTATATTGCGATTGTACTGAATAAAGTCCGTCTTGGCATTTTAATAAGTGTCAGAATAATTTTTTAACAGTAGCCAAGTCAGCCTTGATAAGGGGATGTCCATGTTGCTTTGGCCGAAAGCAATAGTATATTAGTCATTTTGACATGAACAGGATTGAAAAAATGTTTGTGCATGAAGACTTGCCTTCTTTTGCCTCTCTTGTGAACTCTGTGACTACCTCTGTGTGGGCAAGCCCAGGCTAGCCTGCTGGCTGACAAGAGGCACTGGGCCTGGCACTCGCCGTTGCTCCAGCTGAGACCAGGCCAATCACCAGACATGAGTGAGGGCATCCTAGACCACCCAGCCCCAGCTGAGTCAGATTAGAACAGCCCAGCCAACCCACAAAATCAGGAGAAATAATAGATGCTTATTTGAAGTCACTGAATTTTGCTACTGACATAGGGACATGCATTTCCACTTCCCCCAAGTCCCCACCAACCCCTAATATCTTATATGTATTTCACTTATTCATATCCCTTGCCCTGTCCTGGTAGGCATTTGAGTGGCCTCTCATGGGCAGGGCTTGGTGTGGCCAACTGCTTCCAATTTTCAGCATTGTGCCCTATATCCCTGTTCCTAATTCCTGAGGAGGGATCCTGGGTCTCTTGCTTCCATCCACCTCTTTTCTCCAGTGCCTTCACCCTGACCCAGGCCACTCTGTCTTCTCCCTCATGGTTCACTGCACCAGTGTCTCTTCTGGTCTCCCCTCATAGATCTGTAGGCACAGAGCTGCCTCCTTCTCATTTTTAAGCAGAGAAAAATTATTTTTCATTGTTTCTTGCTGGCAGGCCACGCAGCTACTCACATAGGACAATTGACCCGGCTTTCATCACATCGTCCTAAAAGTAAGGACTAGAGCAAAGGGAGCTGATGCACTTACTTACTTTAAGGTATTTTAATAAGAAATCTGTCTCTGGGGCGCCTGGGTGGCTCAGTTGGTTAAGCATCCAACTCTTGGTTTCGGCTGAGGTCATGATCTCACGGTTGTGGGATCGAGCCCCGAGTCAGGCTTTGTGCCCTGTGGGGAGTCTGCTTCAGGTTCTCTCTCCCTCACACTCACTTTTTCTCTCAAATTAAAAAAAAGAAAGAAAGAAAGAAATCTGTCTCTAATCCATTATACCTCATGTGCACATTCACAATAAAATTAATAAAGATGAATATTAAAAACCCCAACAATGTGATTCAGTCACATTCCACATTGTCTGCTTCTTACTGTCCTGAAACCAATGATGTCTGCTTATTTATAATTTCTGCTCCCCTATAACATTGGCTTGCAATGATCTCTTTGGTGACCCTTATGGTATGACCTTTAAATTTCAAATGATAGTAGTCTCCTTACCAAACTTTTCTATAGTTTTTGTTCAAAATGCTGAGAGAGGACCTGATTGTTTCAGATCATCTTTCTGTGCTAGACCATGTCAGTGGTGTCTGGCAGCCTGGGCATGAAAGGTGAAGTCCAGTCAGCATTGACAGGATGTCTCAACTACTGGGCAGCAGGAAAGGTGGGGGTGGGGGACGGACAAAGCCAGCAATGATTGGCTCTTGGGGCACAGCGGAGTCTCCTTGCACCTGGATTTGGTCAAGTCAGTGCCTGAGGTGAAAATAGTGTATAGTTAAAACTTCCCGGGGCGCCTGGGTGGCACAGCGGTTAAGCGTCTGCCTTCGGCTCAGGGCGTGATCCCGGCGTTATGGGATCGAGCCCCCACANCCCCCCCCCCCCCCCCCCCATCTTTCATAATGTCAAGCACAGTCCTTTTTGCTCCTATGTTGAGGCAGATTGCTGTGGCTTTGGCTAAACATCGATGTTAAGTTTGGATTTAGGGACCATGCTGAATGAAAAATACACTCACCTCACACTCATCCAGGTGAGACATGGGAACCAAGGAAGTAGTAAATTATGCCCGTATCTCATACTCACTCGGGAGCATATGCTGTTCACTTCTTGAGTGGAATGGAGGGCAGCATCATTTTCCTTGTTTGAATGGGTATTTTTTGTGTGATCTCTTGCTTTATTGTGAATCCATATTTGACTCTGCATTTGTTAAACATGCATAGAAAATGACTTGGCTGCATAGCAACTGTCTTGGCCGCTTCCTGTCTTACCCCCACCGCTGCACTCAGTTTGTCACCCTGGAAAACAGTGTAGCTGTTCTATTTATCTATCTGTCGACTTAGACTCCATTGCATTCCCAGCATCTGGCACATGGGTGGATTTGATAAATATTTGTTGAAGGAAATTAACCCAAATGTTCTCTTGTTTGCTCACTCCCACACATTTAATGAAGAAGGGCCTCAATGCTTCTCTTCTAGCTATCTTCTAGATATTTCTGGGTGTCTTCAGGGAGTGGCTGCCCTTGTGCCACTCATCCAGCTCTCCCCTGTTATCTGCAGCCGTAGCATCAGTGTTCAGGAAAGAAAATAGAAATCGACGTAAGGTTGAATACCAGAAAGTTTGGAAAGACTGAAAGAATGCGTTCTAATCAGGATTGCTACCTAGCTTGTGGGGACTGTGCAAAATGAAAATGTGGGACTCCTTGTTGAAACAGCAGGAAAAAAGTGCCATTAAATACTAAAATATAAATTTTAATTTATACTTATTTTATACTTTGTAAAAGAAACTTATTATATACTTTATACTTGAATTTATACTTATTTATTTAATTTAATGATTTAATTAATATTTATACTAAAATATAAATTTTTCCTTTTTTCCATGCTCTCTCTCAACTTGTTGTAGTGTTTTGAATTTGCTATTTAATGCTGTGCTCCCTAGGGCATTGGATACTCCCGGGGTGAGCACAGACAGGCATCTGGGGCACTGGCCCTGCAACTCCATGTATGCCCACAAATGTGCCTAATGACAGTATGTGTCATTAACTAGACTGCCCACTGGCTGCTGGCTTCCCCTCTCCCCACCGGCCACTGCACCAATTCCTTGTGTTCTGGCCAGAGGTGGAGAAGTCGAACCAGGTATCTGCCCTTCCCATGGGCTTAGTGCCCGGGGTAATGCAACTTTGGTGCCAAGAAGAGCCAGGGATCAAAGGTGGGCAAACAGTCTTTCCTGCTGGGTTACCTGGTGAATGTGCCATGGCTCGGTGACTGAAGTGGGGGGAGCTGGCACCCTGCCATCCCCTCGGAGGTCATAGACATGGAGGCATATTGGACCTTGACCCTCCCTATGCCCTTGCGCAGGTCCCAGGCCCCAGGGAGGCAGAACAGGCAGCCAAGAGCTTGTCTCAGGGAGGGGCACCTGAGTGGCTCAGTCAGTTAAGCATCTGTCTTTGGCTCAGGTCATGATCTTGGAGACCTGGGATCAAGTCCCGTATTGGGTTCTCCTCTCAGGGAGGAGTCTGCTTCTCCCTCTCCCCCTGCTCGTGCTCCCTCTCCCCCTGCTCGTGCTCTCTCTCCCCCTGGTCATGCTCTCTCTCTAATTAATTAATTAATAAGTAAATAAGTAAATAAATAAATAAAATCCTTAAAAAAGGGGCACCTGAGTGGCTCAGTTGTTAAGCATTTGCCTTCGGCTCAGGTCATGATCTCAGGGTCCTGCAATTGAGCCCCATGCCAGGCTCACTGCACGGCAGGGAGCCTGCTTGTGTTCTTTCTCTTGCTGTCTCTCTGTCAAACAAATAAATAAAATCTTAAAAAAAAAAAAAAGTTTGTCTCAGGGAGAGTGGTGGGAGGAGAGCATGCATAGGAGTCAGGCCCCAGGTCCCTGGAGCCAGCTCTACTGTGCCATCTGATTTCATTTACAAGGTACATATGTAAAGATATTATTCAGAACTTCAAAACAGCACAACTGCCGCGCATTAAACCCCAAGCATGTGGCCCTTCCCATTGCACGGAGCATACACCTTGTTTCCTGGCTGGCGATGGGGAATGACTGGAAACATCTAAAAGCTGACTGAGGAAGTGGTTTGCTCTGAAGTGGCCCCCTGCAGAGATGAGGTTGAGAACTCACCCCCCATGGCAGTGACCTGGAATCAGGAAGCCCGAATTAAAAAGCTGCTGCTGCCATTTCTCGGATCTCTTTTAGAAATGGTTTTGTCAGTTTGAGGGACAAAAGAGCTCAAACTCAGGATAAAGTGCCAGCTGGGGATATAAGCCATGCTGCCCTGTATTGGCTAGCTTGAAGACTTTGTTGCTGTAACAAAAAGGCGACAAAATACTGTGGTTTACAGACCATGAAACTTTTATACCAACCAATGTCAATATGTAGACCTTATTTGGATCTTGATATGAACAAACAGTCAAAGAAAAAATTGTGACATTTTTGAGACAATTGGAAACTTGAACAATGATAGACTTTTCCCTCAACATTTTATTACAAAAGAAATTCAAAGATACAGAGAAGGTGAAAGCATCGTAGAGTGAACACTCATATACGTGACACCTAGATTTTTTTTTTGCTGTAACATTTTGCTTTATTTATTTTATCATGTAACTAGCCATCTATACCTCTATCAATCTATATCTTTTTGGATGTGTTTCAAAGTAGATTGCAGATATCCGTATTCTTCCCCCAGATACTTCCTCCAAATGCCTGAATATTTCATTATACAAATAATCTGAAATTTTTATATGTGATACGGCTTTGGTGGTTGTGTTAAAAAAAAAAAAAGCCTATATTTTAGAAATACATACTTAGGGGAGCCTGGCTAGCTTGGTTGGTGGAGCAATGCAACTCTTGGTCTCGGGGTTAAGAGTTCAAGCCCCATGCTGGGTGTAGAATTACTTTAAAAAAATATATTTTTAAAGATTTTATTTATTTATTTGAGAGAGAGACAAAGAGAGCACAAGAGAGGAGGGGCAGAGGGAGAGAGAAGAAGAAGCAGACTACTCCCTAAGCGGGGAGACCACAATGGGGCTCGACTCCAGGACCTTGAGATCATGACCTGAGCCAAAGTCAGGCGCTTAAACCACTGAGCCAACCCAGGTGTCCCCCAAATAAAAATCTTAAAACATACATACATAAACACCCCACATGCTAACATATTTTTTGGTGTGATGTCCAGTGTATTAATTATCTACTGCCAATTAACAAATTACCCCAAAATGTAGTAGCTTTAGACAACATTTATTATCTTACACGGTTTTTGTGGATCAGGAATCGAGAAGGGGGTGCCTGGGTGGCTCAGTGGGTTAAGTGTCTGACTTTGGCTCAGGTCATGATCATAGGGTCCTAGGATGGAGCCTTGCGTTGGGCTAACCCACTCAGCAGGGTGTCTGCTTGTCCCTCTCCCAGTCCCTCTGCCCTTCCCCCCACTCATGCACGCGTGCACACACTCTGTCTCTCTCTCTCTAATAAATAAAATCTTAAGAAAAAAAAAAAGGAATCTAGGGATGGTTTAGCCCAGCCACAGTCAAACCATTCAAGGCAAGTGTGGGCAGGAACCCAAGATTTGTCTGTCGTGGTTGGGAAGGGAGACTGACTCAGACACCCTTCCAGGGTCTAGAACCACTCTTTGGTGTCATTCTGCTGCCATCTTGTGGCAGGCCTGGAACAATCGCCACTCCCACCAGGACCTTCCACCCTAATCCTGTTGGGTATTTTAGGACTTTATTTATATTACTTTTTAAAGGTTTCTTTATTTTAGAGAGAGAGAGAGAGGCGGGTGGGAGAGGGGCAGAAGGAGAGGGAGAGGGAGAAAATCTTCAAGCTTACTCCACGCTGAGTGCAGAGCCCTGTGCTAGGCTCCATCCCAGGTCTCTGAGATCATGACCCCAGCCCAAACCAAGAGTCCTACCTCAACTGACTGAGCCACCCAGGGGCCCCAAGGACTTGATTTTTTTTTTAAGATTTTATTTTATTTTGAGAGAGAGAGAGAGAGAGCATACAAGGAGAAGGGGCAGAGGGGGAGGAAGAGAATCTCAAGCGGACTCCACGCTGAGCATGGAGCCTGACGTGGGGCTCGATCTCACAACCCTGAAATCATAACCTGAGCTGAAATCAAGAGCCAGAGGCTCAACTGACTGAACCACCCAGGAGCCCCCTAGGACTTGATTTTTAAAACTTTTAACTTTTATTCACCCAATTTCTGAATAGATCATAAATTTACATGGTTTGAAATTCATAGGGGTGGGAAAGGGAAACAAAGGCAAAAATGAACTATTGCGACTTCATCAAGATAAAAAGCTTTTGCACAGCAAAGGAAACAGTTGACAAAACCAAAAGACAACCTACAGAATGGGAGAAGATACTTGCAAATGTTTTATCCGATAAAGGGCTAGTATCCAAAATCTATAAAGAACTTACCAAACTCAACACCCAAAGAACAAATAATCCAGTCAAGAAATGGGCAGAAGACATGAACAGACATTTCTCCAAAGAAGACATACAAATGGCCAACAGACACATGAAAAAATGCTCAACCTCACTCGGCATCAGGGAAATACAAATCAAAACCACAATGAGATACCACCTCATACCAGTCAGAATGGCTAAAATTAAAAGTCAGGAAACAACAGATGTTGACAAGGATGATGGTGGGAATGCAAGCTGATACAGCCACTCTGGAAAACAGTATGGAATTTCCTCAAAAAGTTAAAAATAGAGCTACCCTGTGACCCAGCAATTGCACTACTAGGTATCTTCCCCAAAGATACAAATGTAGTGATTCAAAGGGGCACCTGCACCCCAATGTTTATAGCAGCAATGTCCACAATAGCCAAACTATGGAGAGTTCATTGACAGATGAATGGGTAAAGAAGATGTTATATATATATATATATATACACACATATATATATACACATATATATATATGGAATATGGAATATTACTCAGCCATCAAAAAATGAAATCTTGCCATTTGCAACTATGTGGATGGAACTAGAGGGTATTATGCTAAGCGAAATAAATCAATCAGGGAAAGACAATTATCATATGATTTTACTTATATGTGGAATTTAAGAAATAAAACAGAGTAGCATAGGGGAAGGGAGGGAAAAATAAAACAAGATGAAATCAGAGAAGGAGACAAATCATAAGAGACTCTTTTTTTTTTAAAACCATAGGAGCCTCTTAACTCTAGGGAAGAAACAGGGTTGCTGGAGGAAAGGGAGGTGCGGGATGGGGTAACTGGGTGACAGGCATTAAGGAGGGCATCTGATGTAATGAGCACTGGGTGTTAATACAACTGATGAATCACTGACCTCTACCTCTGAAACGACAATACACTATGGGTTAATTAATTGAATTTAAATAAAATAAAATTAAATTTAAAAAGATAAAATTCATAGGGGCGAATAGGGAGAGAAGTCTTATTCCCCTGAAGACGCTCTGAGTTCCTCTCCAGGAGAACAATTCCATGTTATTTGTATCTTGTGTATCCTCCCAGGGAAATTTTACCTGTATATAAAAAACAAAAGCAAAATCCAGCACCCCCAAAAAACACAACAATAACAACACCCCAAAATATACTCAGCCTTCTCAGTCATAAAAGAATAATCCATTCCTGAAATCAGCAGATTAATTCAACAATATTGGTCCTGATTTGAACAAACAATATGCATATGTTTTGAACAAACAAAAAAATAGAAAAATATATATGACCCAATGAGGAAATATGAACACTGGGTATTTCATTGTTTTAAAGAATTAATGTTAATTATTTAGGTGTAATAAGGAGTTGTAACTTAAAGATGCAATTTTATGTATTTATGGGTGAAATGATAGGATGTTTTGGTTTGTTTTGAAACCCATCATGGGGGAAAAGTGAGTGGGAGTCTAGATGAAGCGAGTTTGCTGAGGATGGGTCATAGAAATGAGGAAGGGGCGTTCATTATCCTGTTTGCTCTACTTTTGTATATGTTTGAAATTTTCCACGATTAAAAATTGAACTATATTCCTCAGCACCTACCATGTGCTGCGCACTGTTCTAGACACTGGGGATCAGCAGTGAAGAAAACCCAAGAGAACCCACACATTCAGGTAGCTTACATTCTGGTGGGATGAAAATAGCTAACATTTCCTGAGCACTTAACAAACACTAGACTCTGTTGTAAACTTGTTGGAGTACATATCAGTACATAAATACCTTCCTCACTCTTCATATTTCTTTATAAGGTATATTGTATTCCAGTGCATGGATTTTCCACAGTTCATTTAAACAGTCAGTTTGCAAAGGATAAATGGACAGACAGGATTTTATTTTATTTTTTTAATCTTATTTTATTTTATTGATTTTTTTTTGAGAGAGAGAGAGCATGAAGGGGAGAGGGTCAGAGGGAGAAGCAGATTCCCTGCTGAGCAGGGAGCCCCATGCAACGTGGGGCTTGATCCCAGGACCCTGGCATCACAACCTGAGTCCAAGGTAGACACTTAACCAACTGAGCCATCCAGGCACCCTGACAGACAGGATTTTAAACAATATTTGCTATTTTATTTCATTCAAACCACCTTAACATTGTTCTTTAATATATTGCAATAATGCTGGTGATTACTTTTGTTTTGCTTGTCATAATGATTTCCTTTGGAGTGCTTGAATATGTTCCAACCTGTTGAAACCCTGACAGACAGGATTTTAAACAATATTTGCTATTTTATTTCATTCAAACTACCTTAACATTGTTCTTTAATATATTGCAATAATGCTGGTGATTACTTTTGTTTTGCTTGTCATAATGATTTCCTTTGGAGTGCTTGAATATGTTCCACCTGTTGAAACCCTGACAGACAGGATTTTAAACAATATTTGCTATTTTATTTCATTCAAACTACCTTAACATTGTTCTTTAATATATTGCAATAATGCTGGTGATTACTTTTGTTTTGCTTGTCATAATGATTTCCTTTGGAGTGCTTGAATATGTTCCACCTGTTGAAACCCTGACAGACAGGATTTTAAACAATATTTGCTATTTTATTTCATTCAAACTACCTTAACATTGTTCTTTAATATATTGCAATAATGCTGGTGATTACTTTTGTTTTGCTTGTCATAATGATTTCCTTTGGAGTGCTTGAATATGTTCCACCTGTTGAAACCCTGACAGACAGGATTTTAAACAATATTTGCTATTTTATTTCATTCAAACTACCTTAACATTGTTCTTTAATATATTGCAATAATGCTGGTGATTACTTTTGTTTTGCTTGTCATAATGATTTCCTTTGGAGTGCTTGAATATGTTCCACCTGTTGAAACATATAATTTCCCCCTGCAATTTCAATGCAATCCATTAAGAATGCCAAGAGTAACACTTATATGTGCCAGTTTTGTTTGTTAAATAGCAGCTTTAAAAATATGTACCAAATGAAATTACTTTTTCAAGTAGGAAATGTGTATCTCATTACTGAGTTCAGTTCACCTACTTAGTATTGTCCCTCATGACAAACAAATTCAGGATGGTAGCTCCAATCTTTGAACAAAATATATTATTTCAAAAATTCAGCTCTTTGGTGTGAGTGGGTGGCTGGGTCGGTTGGGGGGTCTACTCTTGATTTAGGCTCTAGTTATGATCTCAGGGTCCTTAGATGGAGCCCTGTGTCTGGCTCCGTGCTTGGGATTCTGTCTCTCCCTCTCCTTCTGCCCCTCCCCCCACTCATGCTTGCACTCTCTCTCTCTCTCTTAATAAAATATTTTTAAAAATTAGTTCTTGGGGCGCCTGGGTGGCACAGCGGTTAAGCGTCTGCCTTCGGCTCAGGGCGTGATCCCGGCGTTATGGGATCGAGCCCCACGTCAGGCTCCTCTGCTATGAGCCTGCTTCTTCCTCTCCCACTCCCCCTGCTTGTGTTCCCTCTCTCGCTGGCTGTCTCTATCTCTGTCGAATAAATAATAAAATCTTTAAAAAAAATAAAAAATAAAAATTAGTTCTTTGATGAACTTTATTTAAACAATTTTTGGTGCATTTTCAAAGTCATTTAATGAGATTCAGAAGAATGCCAGAGCTTTGTTATATGAAGAATTGCTCCTGCAATTCTTCCGACAAGTTAATGGCTCCCCTGTGTTTTCTGGTTATGCTTTTAGGTCCATCACTTGTAATTCCTTTTACAAATTTGCCAGCTTAATGTATACTGATTAACAATGTCTTTTTCTAATCCTATTAGTGTATTCTGTCTTGTGCATATAAAGTTAAATTTAAATACAGTTAAACCTCCATAAATTTATCTTGCCTGATACGTAACGTTAGTGGAAAGTATTGTGCCATGTGGAGCATTAGTGCTCTAAGGAAATAGGCGATCAATTCCATGCCTGACTTAATTGCCTAAAAAGAATTGTTTATATTCACAAGAATTGGGGTGTTGTGTTGTCATCAAATAATAGCTTAGATTTGAGGGGCGCCTGGGTGACCCAGTCGATAAGCGTCTGCCTTCAGCTCAGGGCGTTATCCCAGCATTCTGGGATGGAGCCCCACATCAGGCTCCTCCACTAGGAGCCTGCTTCTTCCTCTCCCACTCCCCCTGGTTAATACTAACTAGTTAACTGCCAAATGCCTAATCTGCCAACAGAAACACCAACATAGTGTCCCTGATAAAGAATCTTCCCTGTAGGGACCATCAACTTGGTGGCAGGCTGGTTGGGCAGAGATTTATCCTTATGGGAATAAACACATATTCTGGAAAAGGACTTGCCTTTCCTGCCCGTAATGCTTGTGCTGGAGCTATTTAGGTGGACTCACAGAATGCCTTATTCACCATCATGGCTTTCTTTACAGCATTGCATCTGGTCAAAGAAGTCATTTCACAGCAAAGGATGTACAGTAATAGTTTCATGTCCATGGAATTACTTGGTCTAACTACATGCCCTATCATCCAGCACCAGCTAGCTCAATTGGAGGGTGGAATAACTTACTGAAGACTCACTTATGGTGCCAGTTGGGAGTCAACAACCTGAGAAGATAGAATTCTGTTTTCAGAGGGTTCAGTATATGCTTTGACTCAGAGACCATCATATGGTGCTGTCTCCCCTAAACCCAAATACATGGACCTGGGAATCAAGGAGTGGGAGTGGGAGTGGCTCCTCTCATTATTATGCTCAATAACTGGCAGAATTTTTCCTGACTTCCCTGGAGATTTTGAACTCTGCTGATTTGAAGATCTTTGTCCCCAGAGAGAATGCTTCCACTGGGGACACAGGACGATAGAAAGTAGGAAGTTGACCAAGTAAACTGATGACATTGACTCCCATCGCTTTTCCCTCTGCCCCTCCCCTTGCTCATACTCTATCTCTCAAACACATAAGTAAATAAATATATATTTTTAAAGATTTTATTTATTTGTCAGAGAGAGAGAGAGAACAAACAGGCAGAGGGAGAAGCAGGCTCCCCGCTGGAACTCGATCCCAGGACCCTGAGATCGTGACCTGAGCCGAAGACAGATGTTTAACCAACTGAGCCGCCCAGGTTTCCCAGATACAATATTTTTTAAAAATACATGAATTCTTTGGAATGACTTATGAAATTCTCCTTCAGCTAGAGTTTAAGGCATAGTGTGGAATTTCATATCTATACCTAAAAAATTTTTTTGGTAAAGGGAAGGTTTCCCACCTCCATCTTCTCCCCACAAAAATGTTCTAACATTTGCCTAATTTATTAACTCAAATTTACTACCTGTTATTACTTATTATTTATTCAACAAATATCTGACTGTCTCCTAGGAGCAAAGTAGCAGATACAACTGTCAACACATCAAGGATTTAGAATTATGGTAAGAGTTGTACCAATTCAGTCAATTTTTAAAAATAAAAACAAACAACAAAGCAAGCTTCACATCTCACAATTGCACCTGGAAATTTTCCTTTTTTGAAAAGGAGAGAGAGAACTTTTGGGTAAGAATGTTGTTCATAGGAAAACTTTTTCCTAAATTCCTGATTCTCCTAATACATATGAAACAACTGTCTCTGCAATCACAATGAGAATCATAAGTATAAGCTTGAGCTAGATTTAGTAGAAAATTTTATTGTCCTCCCTACTAATGGCTCAAGATTATAAATTTCTACTGACACATATGTATTTTTTAATTCTCTTTTAGAGATAATTGCTGAAATAGTTACAGATATCATCATATGACCTAAGTTCTGCTTTCAAGAGGATTAAAAAAAAAAAAGAATCCAAAGAAAGAGGAAGTGGGTGTGGATACGGACAAAGTAAGACTGGTCATGGGTTGACAGTTTTTATAGCAGGGTGATGAGAATTACGAGAGTTCACTGTACTTTCTACTTTTGTGCATGTTTGAAGTTTTCCGTAATAAAGTATTAATTTTTTAAAAGATTTATTTGAGAGACAGAGAGACAGAGGGTGTGTGAGTAGGGGAAGGGGCAGAGGGAGAGGGAGAGAGAGAATCCTGAAGCAGACCCCCTGGTGAGTGCAGAGCTGCCTTGGGGCTCAATCCCAGGACCCTGAGATCATGACCTGAGCCAAAATCAAGAGTCAGATACTTAACCCACTGAACGACCCAGGCACCCCATAAAGTATGAATTTTTAAAAACTTAGAAGCTAGGAGGAAATACACAAAAATGGTAACATGCATGTTTTAGTGAAGATACTCAAAATGTTTTCTTATAGTTTTCTATACTCCGTATTCTTCTATTTGAGCATTTCACTCTTTGTAAGGACAAATAAAAAAATTTTTAAAAAAGATTCTAATTAAGCTCTTTCATACCTTTTTTCCTAGCCTTGCCACTTTCTGTACTAGGACCATGCATTTTATAGATTACCTGAAAAAAACACTTTTTTTCCCTTTTCATGGTCTCACATCTGTAAAGCTGTATATGTACATGAAATTCTGCCCTATCTTGACCTTGCCCTTGTAATTTAGGATTCTCCATTTACGAGGCCTTGGGCAAGCTACTTAATCTCTTGACTCTCAATTTCTTTCTTTTTTTTTTTTTTAAAGATTTTATTTATTTATTTGACAGAGATAGAGACAGCCAGCGAGAGAGGGAACACAAGCAGGGGGAGTGGGAGAGGAAGAAGCAGGCTCATAGCAGAGGAGCCTGATGTGGGGCTCTCCCATAACGCCGGGATCACGCCCTGAGCCGAAGGCAGACGCTTAACCGCTGTGCCACCCAGGCGCCCCTTGACTCTCAATTTCTTAATCTTTTAAAGTAGGAAAAAAAAAAAAGAAGCCAAATCAGAGACATAAATGACAATGTGTCCAAATAACAAGACCAGGGAACACTTGATGAATCCCAAGTACTGCGTTAGGAAATTTATACACATTTATTCCTCTCAAAAATGCTCTTTGAAGTAGAAAAATATGACTAGTTCATTACTAATGAGCAAAGAGTGTGAACATACAATTAATTTATTCAATTAAGAATATTTATTCAGCAGCTATTATGTTTTAGGCACCATGCTACAAGCAATACCAATGGTCAAGAAGTACGTGAACAAACGGTCATCTATCTTAATCATAGTCAAAGGAATGGAAGTGAAAATGAAAGTAACTTTTCCATTTTCACCCAGCAAATGGTCTACATTTCAAAGAAGTGTTTTCTGTAGGATTAGATGAATGTGGTATCTTGGGATCTCTTCTGTGTGGGCAGGTGCATAGATGCATAATCTTCCTGAAGGCACTTGAGCAATGTGTATAAAACAGCTATCTAAAAATGACCGACCAGAGAATGGAGCACTCCTTGTGATTTGTGGTTTCTATATACCGTTTGGGAATGTGCCAAAATACCAAAAAAAGATGACTCCTTGGAAAATGGCTACTTCAAGGTGGGAGGTAGGAAATGAACAAGGTGCATCTTGTGGCAGACAGCAATCAAGTGTTCAAAGACTAATGGGGTCATATCAAAAGGACAGAAGAGGCAGCTGGAAGAGGCTCCACATCCCAAACATGGAACAATTTTAGCATCAATGAGAGTACAGCCAAACTGTATTTAAACAAATATGCTACACACCCTTAAACTCATAAATTACCATGGCTGAATGCTAGGGAACCAACTCATTATTTTGAAAACCAATGAAGAGAAAGAAGCATTTTATCCTGTCTTTCCTTGCTGTAACATGGGTAACCAAATGGTAGTTAAAGGGAAGTTTTTCTTCATAAAAATATTCTGGCTAACAAGGGAAGAAGAAATAGGTATCATTTGTAATCTTTACTGGATTAATAGATCAATTGAACAATAGTTGCTAACATCAGAAAAAGACACCTCAATGTTGTGTCTCAGTATCTCAGCAAAACAAAAACAAAAGCCCTCCTCAATCTGATCAAACCTCTAGATACCAACTACCAATTTACAGGAAATACCAAGGATGAGGAGCATGTTAAACAATGCCATGGGATGCAGTCAGCAAAAACCAGGCTCTGAGAAACTCTGTAAGGCAAACAATCTAGTTTCTTCAGAAAATAAATTACCAGGGGAAAGAAAGGATGAGAAAGAATGGATAAAATGAGACTTCAGAGACATAACAACTGCAATTTCTGGACATAATTTGGATCTCAATTAACTTTTAAAAAAAATCGACGCTTATCAATTACAAATTGGAACACTGACCATCAGATCTGGAATGACAGTATTACCTTTTTAAAATGTTTGTTTTGTTTTTAAGCAGGCTCCACGCCCAGCACAGAACCCAACACCGGGCCTGAACCCATGACCCCAAGATCAAGACCTGAGATGCAATCAAGAGTCGGACGCCTAAACAACTGAACCACCCAGGCACCCTGCCATTTTTTTTAAGGAGTGAAAATATTTTCTCAAATTGTGATATATTTTAGAGATACATTCTGAAATATTTATGGATGAAATGATGTAGCTGGGATTTACTTCAAAACTGACATGAGGCTGGGGGAGTGTGTGGGAATACAGATAAAACAAGAGTGGCCATTAGCTAGTAATTTCTGAAGCTGATGATGGGGGCACTAGGGGTAAATTATAAGATTCTGTGTGAACAGAAAGTTTCAAAACTGTATATACCTTTTGATCTAGCACTTCCTCTTTTAGGAATTTATCTTAAAGAGATATCACACATATACAAAATAATTTGTGTGCAAGGATATTTATTACAGGATTGTTTGAAAGCAAAGAATAATGAAAAAACTAAATCGACAGGATAAATAATGAAACACATATACTATGCAGCTGTTAAGGAAGAATAAGGCAACTATATATGTATTGATATCCAATTTCAAGGTGTACAGATAAGCAAAAATATCAAGTATAAAAATTTGCTACCATTTATGTAAAAAACTTTTATAAAGAGTGTTATGTGCATGTCTACACTTAGGCAAACATAAAAATCAGGAAGTATATACAAGAACTTGATACAGTGATAGGTACATAGAGTAACACGGTGGGAAGGGGCATCGATGGTGTGGAGACTGACTTATGTCTGCATACCAAATCGTAACTTTAAAATATTTATCCTGTACATGTGTTTTAACTATTCAAAGTAACACTTCTTAATGTCATAGCTTTGAGCCCCTCCAAATGTACATCCTAATCATTAAACCACCTAAAAATGACATACAGAATACTACTTTCTAACCCTGCGTAGGCAGTGACACATGTAGAAAATACAGGTGCCTTAGTGAACACTCATGATGACTGAAAAGATGGATGGCTTCCGGACACAACAGGCCCGCTTCCCCAGACACTGCCTGTATTGAGGGGATGCTTCTTGAGATTCCCCAGATTCAATCACAAGCTCTGATCCAGATATCCCTGGGGTTGGATCGGGGCTCTTTGCCCTATCTGTCATCTGGAGTGATATCAAAATTCTGAAAACATAATTAACCCACAACAGGTGAAATTCTAGATATTCCATTTAGAATGAGCTTCTAACTTTAAAGAGACTGGATTCAATTAGCAGGAATTTTATTTATATTTATTTTCACAAATGATAATCATCTAAAATTTGTTTCTTGGGAGCCATCCTGTCGAATTTTTTAAAATCGTAATTTTATTTAGCCTTGAAAAGAAACTGGCAAGCTTCTCTCAGGGATTATCTATCTGTTCCTTGAAGTTTTAGTAGGTTAAACTGTTTTCTTTAAAGGGGAAGACTGACTTTTTATGTCCTTCTACAATCATTGATTTATTCAGGTATTCCATATCTTTGTGAACTTTGATATTTCTGTAAAAACCTATTTTTACATTTCCAAATACATTAAAATCATGCATAGTGATTATTTAAAAGGAATATTCAGCTCTTCCTTATTCATTAGTATTATGTTTTCTTCCCCCCTAGATCAGGGTTGTCAGTCATCCATCTTATATTGTTAAAATAAATAACCTTCATATGAAGTCTACTGTTGTTTTCTATTTTATTATTTTTTGTTTTTAATGATCATTCTTACCGTTGATTTGGGTTTATGTGGTTATTTCCCTCTAATTTTTAGAGTTGACATTTTTCAATGTGCTTAGTATGTAACTGGCAATGAGTGGGAGCTGGAGATCCACATTTGGAGAACAAAGACCCTAGCTTCAATCCTTGGGTTGACAGGAACACCGCTTTGGCTATGCTGAACTGGTTTTGACGTGTAGAAATTTCTGATTGCTTTTGAAGTCATACTTGAAGGTGGCTTTAGATTTCTAAATAGGCAGATTTCTTTTGGTTACTCTTCTGTTAATTTCTAATCTTGCGACTTTCTAGCTTTAAGTATCATGAAGACCTCATGATAATTATACTTGACTACTGTTTTCTAGAATGAATTATCATAACAAGTGGTTATGAAGGCTTTTTGATATTTGACACATTCATAAGGTCCTCCTCTCACAGGAATTCCTTAACAGTTATACCGTTATTAATTAACAATGATAACTAATATTTATTGAACACAGGCTTTATATAAAATATCTGATAGTCCTCAGGAAAACTCTATTAGGTAAGTATAATGATCACTGCTTAAAAATAAGTAAACTGAGGAACAGGAAGACTGCATTATTTGTCCAAAATCAATACAGTTGGTAACTGGTGGAGCTGAGATAATGTTAAGATGTATATCATGGTAAAAGGCACATTCACAAAATATCTTAATAAGGTCATTTTCTATTAGGAATTCTCAGAAGTTTAACACATTTTGAGTGGTAACAGAAAGTTTTCTATATTCATATTAATATTTTTTTCAGCATAAGTTTTCTGATGCTTAGTAAGCAGTGAGTGTGAGGCAAAAAGAATTCCCACATTTATTGAATTTTCTTCCGCTATGAGTTATCCGATATTCTGTAATGGAAGTGACATGTGAAGGTTTTCACATTAATTACATTACATACAAATTATCTAATATTGAGTCAGGTGTGAACTCCACATAAAGGCTCCTACACCCCTAACATTCAAGGCTTTCTAACCAGTATGGATTCTGTAGTGTTCGATGAGCTGTGAGCCAAGAATAAAGGCTTGCCCACATTCTCTACATTCATAAGGTTTGATCCCAGGATGAATTCTCTGATGCTCAGTAAGTTGTGAACTACGAATAAAGGCCATTCCACATTCCCTACATTGATAGGGTTTCTCACAAGTATGAATTCGCTGATGATGAGTCAGTTGTGAAACACGAATAAAGGCTTTCCCACATTCCTTACATTCATAGGGTTTGTCACCTGTATGAATTCTCTGATGTTGAATAAGGTATGAACTACGACTAAATGCCTTCCCACAGTCCTTACATTCGTAAGGTCGGTCACCAGTATGAACTCTCTGATGTCGTGTGAGCTGTGCATGTTGTCTAAAGGCCTTCCCACATTCCTTACATTCGTAGGGTTTCTCCCCAGAATGAATTCTTTGATGTCGAGTAACTTCTGAGCTATGGATAAAGCCCTTCCCACATTCCTTACATTCATACGGTTTCTCACCAGTATGAATCCTCTGGTGGACAGTAAGCTGTGAATGCTGTCTAAAGGCTTTCCCGCATTCTTTACACTGATAGGGTCTAGCCCCTGTATGAATTCTCCGATGAACAGTAAGTTGTGAGCCACGAATAAAAGCCTTCCCACAATCTTTACATACATAGGGTTTCTCACCTGTGTGAGTTCTTTGATGCAGAATAAGTTGTGAATGCTGTCTAAAGGTCTTTCCACATTCTTTACATTCATAGGGTTTGACACCACTATGAAGTCTTTGATGTAGAATAAGCTCTGAAGTACGGCCAAAGGCTTTCCCACATTCCTTACAGTCATAAGGTTTCTCACCTGTATGAATTCTCTGATGTTGAACAAGGTGCGAGGCACGACTAAAGGCCTTCCCACATTCCTTACATTCAAAGGGTTTTTCACCAGTATGAGTTTTCTGATGCTGAATAAGGTGTGAGCCACGGCTAAATGCTTTTCCACATTCATTACATTCAATCAGTTTCTCACCAATCTCATTGTTCTGATGTAAATTGAGGGATGTATGATGCTTAAAAGTGGGTATGTTTTCATATGTGACTTTTACTTGTTTGAAACAGCATTCCTGAGTTACTTGTTGTCTTTCAAATTGGCCTTTGTATTCCCAGTCATCTTTCAAACTGGAGCCATCAAAATCACAGCATTTAAGGCTTTCCATTATCTCCCAATTGAATGACTCTACTTCAGAAATATCTTTTTGTGGAAATTTCTCACACCTGGACTCCAGCTCTGAAAAAGAAAAAAAAAATACAGTTTTTTCTTTTAAGAGAAATAAAAAATTCTACAGCAGACCAGAGAGACAAAATGAAAATCATCTTAAAAAGTGAATGGCTTGTGTAAGTCTCAAATTTTTTTTTTAAGATTTTTATTTATTTATTTGACAGAGAGAGACAGCCAGTGAGAGAGGGAACACAAGCAGGGGGAGTGGGAGAGGGAGAAGCAGGCTCCAGCGGAGCAGGGAGCCTGATGTGGGGCTCGATCCCAGGACCCTGGGATCACGCCCTGAGCCAAAGGCAAATGCTTAACGACTGAGCCACACAGGTGCCCCTCAAATATTGCTGTGCAATTTCTTTTTCTTTTCTTTTTTTTTTTTTTTATGCGACAGAGATAGAGACAGCCAGCGAGAGAGGGAACACAAGCAGGGGAGTGGGAGAGGAAGAAGCAGGCTCATAGCAGAGGAGCCTGATATGGGGCTCGATCCCATAACGCCGGGATCACGCCCTGAGCCGAAGGCAGACGCTTAACTGCCGTGCCACCCAGGCGCCCCTGCTGTGCAATTTCTAAAGAGCACATGAAAGCGCAAATATGATGAGAGCTCATATGGTGCCAGAAGGGAGCAAGAAAAGAAATTGAGCTGGAGTTTCTCAATTTTTATAAAGATTAGAATCATCCAGGAAGCATGTTAACAATATAAATGTCTGAGACCACCCCAGACCGAATCAAAATCTACAGGAGTAGAGACAAGTTATGTGTTTGCATATGCTTGGCTGTAAGTACATATCTATACATACTTAAAAACAATATATATATATTTAAATTGAGGTAAGATTCACAAAACATAGATCCCTCCATTTCAAAGAGTACAATTCAATAGTCTGCAATACATTCCCAATGTCATGCAACTATTGCCACTATCTAGTTCCAGAACATTCTCATCACCCAACCTTGTGCCCACTAAGGAGTCATTCATCATTCTCCATTCCCTCCAGCCCCCACTAATGGCAGAGAATTTGCCAGTTTCTGGGCACTTCATATGAATAAAGCATTTTTTTTTTTTAATTTACTTACGAGGAGAGAGGGAGAGAAAGAAAGTGGGGGAACGGGCAGAGGGAGAGAATCTAGAAGCAGACCCCACTGAGTGCAGAGCCCAGTGTGGGGCTTGATCTTATGACCCTGAGATCATGACCTGAGCCAAAACCAAGAGTCAGATTGAGCCACCCATGCACTCCAGCATCTACATTTTTAACATTTTCCACAACATGATGCTGATGCCAATCAAAATGAAAATTCCTACTTAAAGTTTTCTATAGTCTTCTCCTTGCACTTCCAAAGTCACTGGAAAAATTCCAATAAATTCCAAAATCACTGCCATGTTTCACAGGCTCCTGGCAAAGTGAGTTCCTGCCTATCTTTATTTTCATTCTCTTTCAACCAAGGACAATGCATCTTCATGTTGAACATTGTCTCCTTTCCACTGTATGTACCAAATCACAGGCCTTCTAAAGCAAATGTAGGTCTTTTCCATCTTAGACCTCTCATCAGTTTTTTCCATCTATCAGGAATCCTGTCCTGGGGCTCTTTGTATGGCTGCTTTTCTCATCCTTCAAGTCTCAGATTAAAACGCACATTTTCAAAAAAGCTTTCAGCCTGATTCTCTCTTCCACATCTTGCACCTGTCTTCATAACACTTTTTATCACTTGTAATTAGATTTTAATTTACTTTTTCATCTGTTGATCTTTTTGTTTTGTTTCTCCTAAAGCTCCCCAAAGGCAGAAATATAATCTCTCTTTCCTTCTTCTTCTTTTTTTTTTAAGGGCTTGAACTCATAATTGTAAGATCAAGAGTTGGACACTCAACTGACTGAGCCACCCAGGTGGCCCAGAAATATAGTCTTTCTTACTAGCTACTATAACCAACCTTAGCATATAATAAATTTTTAATAATGGGTGGTTGATGAATAAATATTGGATTCTAGAGAGAGACCAATAGAATACAATAGGCCAGAAAAAGACTGAATTTTTTATGGAAATTGAATTTATTATAAAGGTGGTATTTCAAAGGGGAAAAGGGTAGTTTTTGTAATAAATAATGTTGGGGCAGTTGGATACTCATTTGGAAAAAGATAAAAGTGTATCCATATATTACACCACTATATACCAGAATAAACTCCAAATAGAGTTTTAATGTTAAAAGAAAATAGAAACCATACAAATCCTAAGAGGAAACATGGTGGATTACTTTATAACCTAGGTATGGGGAAACCTAACAATGAAACAATGACTCAAAATCCAAAAGCAACCAAAGCAGACTGGTAAATTCCACTATGTAAAAGTGAAAAGCAAAAGGAAACAAAAAACTTGCACATGAAAACAACAAAAGGAAAATCAAAAGACAAATGACAGAGGAAAATGCTTGAAATTTATATAACAGTTAATAGAATAATCTTCATGATTTAAGAAAAACTCTTAAAAGTTTGAGAAATACCCTCAAAAAATTAAACATACAATTACCATCTGATCCAGCAATCCCACTCCTAGGTATACACCAAAAGATGTGAAAACAGGCACTAACTTGTAAACCCTTGGTCACAGCAGCATTATTCACAATAGCCAAAAGGTGGAAAGAACCCAAGTGTCCATCAACAGGTGAATGGATAAACAGAATGTGGTACACACATACAATGAAATATTACTCGGCTTTTTTTGAAATTCTGGTAAGTGCTACAACATGAATGAACCTTGGAAACGTTATGTTAAGTGAATTAAACCAGATACAAAAAGCCACATATTATACGACTCCACTTACATGAGGTACTTAGAATAGTCAAATTTATAGAGATAGGAAGCAAAATAGAGGTAATCATGGGCTGGGAGAAAGGGAAAATGGAGAGTTATTGTTTAATGAATAGAGTTTCTATTTGGGATGATGCATAAATTCTGGAAATGGGTAGTGTTGATGGTTGCACAACACTGTGAACGTAATTAATATCACTGGATTATATACTTTAAAAATGGCCAAATGGTAAGTTGTATGTGATATTTATTTTAAAAAAAACTAAAAACCTAATTAAAAGCTTCTCCCACCCCAAGAACTACAAGCACTTAGAAAACACACCAACTAAGAAAAGAAAAAGAAAAGAAAAAAAAAAAGAAAGAAAACACACCAACTAAATATTCTGTATGGAATAAACAGTAACGGGGTTCCTACCAACAAAATACAGAATTCCAGTGGAGTTATACTATATACACTTTTAATTTATGCACATTTAATGATCTGTGTTCAAAAAACATATACATCCATGGGGTGCCTGGGTGGCCCAGTAAAGTATCTGACTCTTGATTTCTGTTCAGGTCCTGATGTCAGGGTTGTGAAATCAAGCCCTGAATTGGGCTCTGCGCTGGGCATGGAGTCTGCTTACAATTCTTTTTCTCGGGGCGCCTGGGTGGCTCAATTGGTTGGGCCTCTGCTTTTGGCTCAGGTCATGATCCTGGAGTCCAGGGATCGAGCCCCACATTGGATTTCCTGCTCAGCGAGGAGTATGTTTCTCCCTCTGACCCTCCCACCTCTCACACTCTCTCTTCACTCTCTCTCTCAAATAAATAAAATCTTAAAAAAAAAAAGGTTCTCTCTCTCCCTCTGCCCCACTCTGCCCCCCCCCATACTCACACTCTTTCTCTTTTTCTCAAAACAGACAAAAAAACCATATACATCCATAGTGAAGGAAACAATCAACAGAACTAAAAGGCAACTTATGGAATGGGAAAGGATATTTGCAAATGATGTATCCAGTAAAGGTTTGGTATCCAAAATCTATAAAGAACAGATACAACTCAATACCAAATAATCCAGTTAAAGGTCATGAAAGACTGAACAACTATCACAGATTACAGGCTGCTAAGGAGACATAATACCTAAATGTAATATGGGATCTGGGACTGGATCTTAGGACAGAAGGCGGCATTGGGGGAAAATCTGATAAAATTCTAATAAATCTATAGGTTAGTTAATACTATTGTACTAATGATAATTTCCTAGATTTGATAACTACAGTATGGTTATGTAAAATGTTAATATTAGTGGAAGCTGAGGGAAGGGTGTATGGGAATCCTCTAATAATTCTGCCAATTTTCTAAAGCCTAAAATTTTTTCAAAACAAAAATGTTAAAAACTTTACTAAAAAGAAAAAAAATTTTGGGGTGCCTGGGTGGCACATCGGTTAAACGTCTGCCTTCAGCTCAGGGCGTGATCCCGGTGTTATGGGATCGAGCCCCACATCAGGCTCCTCTGCTATGAGCCTGCTTCTTCCTCTCCCACTCCCCCTGCTTGTGTTCCCTCTCTCGCTGGCTGTCTCTATCTCTGTCGAATAAATAAATAAAATCTTTAAAAAAAAAAAAAGAAAAGAAAAAAATTCTATTTAAGTCTTGAGGTAGGGAGAGAAACACAGGTTTAAGCACATTTTTAAAAGTCATATTAAAGACTCATCTATTACAAAGAAATAGGAAGTATAACTTCAA
This sequence comes from Ailuropoda melanoleuca, assembly GCF_002007445.2. Classification (NCBI taxonomy): domain Eukaryota; kingdom Metazoa; phylum Chordata; class Mammalia; order Carnivora; family Ursidae; genus Ailuropoda; species Ailuropoda melanoleuca. The sequence continues at coordinate 39,542,625 of NC_048229.1, read as the reverse complement.
AATCTCTTGAGGGTAGAAAGAGGGGTAATCAAATGTGAGCAAAACAGGAATAGCTAGAAATAAGAGAAGAATAGAACATATAAAATAAAATGGCAGGAATAAGGACAGATACATTAATCATTACAATAATGAGAATATACTGAATCCCCTTCTTAAAGTGAAAGAATCTGGGGTATGTGTGGGGCAAATTAAAAAAAAATAAAGATAAATAAAGTGAAAGAATCTTGGAATGATTCAAAGAGGAAACTAACAGAATCTTGATTACATGGACACCCTAAGAGTGGCAATAGTTTTTAAAAAAAGGATAAGCAAAGGTATATCATAATTTTTAAGCCAAAAAGGGCATTTGACGGAATATCGGAAAAAACAGAATTCAAGGCTTAAAAGCACTAAGTGATGTAATAAAGGATGGACTGTACTGATAAGTGTACAATTTGCAATGAGGATTTATTTTTTAATTTTATTATTTTTTAAGATTTTATTTATTTGACAGAGAGAGACAGTGAGAGAGGGAATACAAGCAGGACGAGCGGGAGAGGGAGAAGCAGGCTCCCCGCTGAGCAGGACTCCATCCCCGGACCCTGGGATCATGACCTGAGCGGAAGGCAGACGCTTAACGACTGAGCCACCCAGGCGCCCTGCAACGAGGATTTACATTTCATCTTTACAAAAATGTAAAATGCAGTAACATTACTTATAATACAAGAAACAGCTCTCAGAATTCCATAGCACCAGTACATAGAAAGTTAAAAGGACATGCAGATTCTGAATAATATAATCGAAAGGGTTAGAGGTAAACAGAGAGGCAAGTGTCCTACCCAAGGAATACTAGTTTTAAATATATGTGGAGAACAGGGTGGCTGGGTGGCTCAGATGGTTAAGCATCTGCCTTCAGCTTACGTCATGTTTTCCAGGTCCTGGAATCGAGCTCCCTGCTCAGCAGGGAGTCTGCCTCTCCCTCTGCCCCCCCCTACCATGCACTTGCGCATGCGCTCTCGCTCTCTCTCTCAAATGAATAAATAAAATCTTTTTTTTTTTTTAAAGATTTTATTTATTTATTCGACAGAGATAGAGACAGCCAGCGAGAGAGGGAACACAAGCAGGGGAGTGGGAGAGGAAGAAGCAGGCTCATAGCGGAGGAGCCTGATGTGGGGCTCGATCCCACAACGCCAGGATCACGCCCTGAGCTGAAGGCAGACGCCCAACCGCTGTGCCACCCAGGCGCCGCTGAATAAATAAAATCTTAAAAAAATATATCCTACAAGAAAGAAGGTAGAATAAAGACATTTTCATGTGGTCAAAACCAGAATTTGTTGAGCTGACCTACACAAAAGGGAATTTTAAGGGTGTTCTTTAGAAAGAGAAAAAATAATCCCAGATGTAAGTAACAATAATAACAATAACAGAGAAGTTGGGGGGGTATTCGAAGTATTCAAAGATTAAGTATTCAGTATTCAAAGATTCCAATATTGTCCAGCACGTGCTAATTAAAAACACCAGATAACCTTTACTTAGTGGTCACTACTGCCTGCCATTGTTCTGGGCAGTTTCACATTATTAATTCCTATAACAATTACAATAATAACTACATGAGGAAGGCTCTGTTTTTAACTCATTTGCAGAGGAGAAAACTGAAGCACAGAGAATTTAAGCAATTTACCTAAACTCACAGATCTAGTAATTGGCAGAGCCAAGATCTGAACTCAGTCTGATTCCCAAGTCAGTGCCCTTAGCTCCTGCATGACCTTCTCTCTCAAACATTTAGAGAATAAATGAATTGCTGAATTGGGTAAAGCGAGCTGTTTTAAGAAAATAAGTATTTTTTAGGGGATGAAGTTACTTGCAGGAAAAAGGATCCAAAGTACAGGTAAAAAGGTAGTCACTGGGGAAGAAGGGAGCACGTCCCTCTTTGAAATGGGAGGAAAATAAGCAAGAAGAAAGAAGAGAGGGATTAATGGGGGAAAGGGCAAGGTTCCCTTGGGATCCGATGCTGACAAGATCTTTGCTCTTTGTGTCTTCATGTTCAGGCTGTTCTGAAATTTTCGGTATGGCTTGGAGGGAATCTTCTCAACAATAACTCAAGCTACTGCTATCAGTTGACTCACCCACTGGCTATTATTCCCAATGACCTCCCCCACTGGATCACCCCTCGCTCACCTGGACACCATGGTCCTGTCATATCATTTGTAATCATCCAGGGTTCTCTCCCTTGCTCCAATAAGGAAATGACATCAGGCTTAGAAATGGAAAGTCCTGTTTACGGGAAAAGAAATGGAGCATGATTGTCCTGTTCCAAAATTCAAACCCAGTCCCTTGGTCACCAAGGAAGAGAGACAATTATAAAGGAAGGAATGAAGGAAGGAGTCAAGTCTGTCCAAAGGATAGGAAGACAGAGGTGCTCATGGAACTACCCATTTCCACTTCCATAAAGCACAAACAGTTCTCTTGGGAACAGAGAGCAGAAAATCAGCCCGAAACCTGTAAGTCTCCCTAGAAATTCACCATGAAGATACCAGAAATTCCAGAAGGCTAGTCCTGAATTATTTAGAGTAGATAACTATGGTGGTCATTCTCCATTTCCCCTCTCCTCCCCGCTCAATCCATTCCTACCTGTTCTTGGTCCTGCTCTGTGCCCCAGACAGCTTACCTGTAAGGACTGTATTATCCTGGCCCTATGGTTTCTCACTGGGTTTGGCATATGGAAAGCATCAGCAGGAGGCCAGTGGGTAGGATGAGAGGGTTCAGGATATTTATCCCTCTCCCTCCCTCCTCTGACTGGGGAGTTCTGAAGTGGCTACAGTTGCTGCCAGCTGGGCCCTTCTCCATGACTCCAGCTCTCACCATTGTCCAGTAGCAGTTTTCTCCCTTTACTAGAGGTGGTAACAAGCTCCCACTGTTGTAGTCCCTGTGAGCCTTGTTTCCCGTCTGGCCCTACATTATAACAACATCCTTACCTAGTGAGACCAAGTTACTGAAGTTCTCCAGAGTCACATCCCTGTACAAGTCTCTCTGGGCAGGTTCCAGGCACTTCCATTCTTCCTGAGAGAACTCTATGGCCACATCCCTGAATGTTACCAATCCCTGAAATAATAAACCCATGCATTACTAGTAAATGAAAGGACTTTTATTTTTTTTCATTTCTTACGAAAATGTTCAAAATATTTCACAAAAGTATACAGAGTAGAATAATGACCCCCATGAATCCATTGCTCTGCTTCAACAATTAACATGACTTTGCAAATCTTGTTTTATTTCTTCCCTTTTGCTCTTTTTTACCCCTGGTGTATTTCAAGGCAGATCCTACATAGCAAATACCAAACATCATAGTATTTTACCCATAAATACTTTAGTAGCTAACAGATCAGCCTTTTTTTTTAAAAAAGCATACCAATGAGAATATCATCATCATACTTAATAAAATTAACAATAATTTCCTAATAACCAGATCAAGTTTCCAATTGCCCCAATCTTCTCAAAAGTGATTTTTTTACAGTTGGTTTGTTCAAATCAAGATTCAAATTAGATCTACACATCACAGATTGCATTTAGTGGATAGGTTTCCTTAAGTCTCTAGAATCTGTAAGAGTCCCCAGAAACCCTTCGAAAATTGTTATTGCTATTTACTTATTAAAGAAACATTTGAATCAGTAGAATCTCCCATGTTGTTGGCTTTATTGCATCTTCATGGAATAGTTTAAGATGTTGCTCTACTGCCATACTTTCTGTGAAAAGGTAGTTAGGTCTGGAGGCCTGATTCACATTTTTTTGGAGGGGCAGGAATATATCAGAGGTGGCGCTATGTACCTCCTATTGCATCCATCAGGAGGCACATAATGACTGGTTATAGCATTTTAAATGAGGTTAAAATTGATGAGTAGGTTTAGGTTTTGACAACCTGACTCATCCAGGAAAATGTCTGAAAGATGGAGAGGAGATGGAGAAGGGCAGTGTAGGAAGGAGGTGATCAAGCAAGCAAGCTAGGGCAGAATGCCTATGCCATGAAGGCAGTAAAATAAGCATATTTATCTGACTAGAGGCTTTCATGCTTTTGAATATTCCTGTAGCTACAGCTAAAACCTACAAGGGCCTGGGAATGAGCAAAATCTAGCTAAGTGGGATCTTATAAATAAACAAAATAGCATATACAAAATACATAGCAAACAAGGGCCTTGCAAATAATAAAGTCCTTTAAAAATGAGGCCTTTACCATTTCTCCATGGAGATAATGAAAAAGACAGAATCCAAAATGTCTTATAAATCTCTATCTTAAAATATAGGACTTACAGAAGTTTTAAAACTATCCTGAAGACTCAGGTTCATAATTAGTTTGAGGATCTCAATCCAGGTTATACCTTCTCCTTCAGGCATTTGGGATCATGCAGGGGATGGTTTAGTTGTCACAATGTTGGGAGAGGTTGCCTGGCGTTGGGGTTGGGGCAGCTTACTGCTGACATTTAGTGCTTTGCATCAGGAATGTTAAGTGTCCTGATTTACCTGGGCCATGTACTCAGGACAAGGACAATCCCATACAATAAACAACTGTATTGCTGAGAGTACTGACAGTGTCTCCACTGAGAAGCAGTTTATTAGATATCATGAGCATATTTTTTTGTTAAGGCAGATTTTATAGTAAACCCAGGGATTTTTATTTGCTGTATAATGATGCACCTTATGTCCTGTAAGATGTAATCATCCCATTACTTGGGAGCATCTAACTTAAAATCTGCAGTCTTTAATGTTTATTATATACCTGTTAATTATCTATCATTCTTCACAGTCCACTTTTCCTTGTTCCTGAAATAAGAAAGCTGATGGAGGGTGTACCTCAGTCACATAAATGTGGCCCAAAGCCAGCCTCAATATGGACCATTTTATGGTTATTTATCTCTCATAAATTCCCTTGCAAAACCAAAGAACTTTCTGTAACTGAAGTTCCCAATCACAGTCCCCATCCTGAAGGCCTCATAAAATAGAAGATATCACCACACACTGAGACCAAGACCAACCACTCCAGCTCTGACCATGTTTACATGGCAAGGGTGGGGAGGCTTCTATTGCAAACACCTAGGCTTTGGAAAAATTATAACACCCATTTAATGCTTCTCTAGGCTCTCAAGAAGGTAAGGAAAATTAAATCCCAGAGCTAACAACAATGAGAAAAACAATACACACCACACACATATGCAACTGAACACAGAGAGATAAGCAAATATGTTAGCAGGGGCTACTCTGAAGTCAAACACTTTGGGGATTAACCTTAGTATGGGGCCTAGGACACATACCAAATGGGGTGAGAGTCCATGACCTCACTTTAAGCCTGGGATCCTAGAAGAGCTACTCTCTCCGTGAAATGGTGAGCTCCAATGAAAACCTTGTTGGAAAAAAGTAACAAGGAACCTTCTGCACTCCAGGTGGGGAAAAAAAGGATTATCATTAATGATACCACTATTACTACTAATAATCATTTCCCTTGCCCATCTACAACCCAAGGCCTACTCTCAAGGAAGCATGGAACTTAAAGTAACATTATTCGCGCAGCTGGAGGAAATCCCCTGTGAAAAATTAGTGTGCCGAGTCTGAGAACACTCATAGGTGCAAAACCTTTCTGAAGAAAGGCACCCTCTGCCCAGTTCCCTAAGGACTACCACATACTAAATTAAGTCAACTAAGACAATTCAATAGGGAAAGATCATTCTTTTTAACAAATAGTGCTAGGACAAGTGGATATTCATATGCAAAGAATGAAGTTGGACCCTACCTCATACCATACATAAAAACTAACTCAAAATAGGTTGTAGAACTAAATGTAAGGTTGTAGAGCTAATAATACTACAACCCTTAGAAGAAAACATAGTATAACTTCATGTCCTTGATTAGGCAGTGGTTTCTTAGATATGGCATCAAACACAGTAACAAAAGGACAAACAGTTAAAATAAACTTAATCAAAACTAAAAACATTTGTGCTACAAATGATTCCATCAAGAAAGTAAAAATCCCAGGGCGCCTGGGTGGCTCAGTTGGTTAAGCATCTGACTCTTGATTTTGGCTCAGGTCATGATCTCAGGGTTGTGAGATCAAGCCCCACTTTGGGCTCTGGGCTGGGTGGAGGAGCCTGCTTAAGATTCTCTCCCTCTGTCTCTGCCCTGCCCCACCCCTCTCCCTCTATTTTAAAGAAAGAAAGAAGGAAGGAAGGAAGGAAGGAAGGAAGGAAGGAAGGAAGGAAGGAAGGAAGGAAGGAAGAGAAAGGAAGGAAGGAGGGAGGGACGGAGGAGGAAGGAAGGAAGGGAGGGAAAATCCAAATCACAAAACTGGGAGAAAATACTTGCAAATCTTTTATTTGATAAGGGACCTGTGTTCAGAATATATAAAGAACCCTTACAATTCCACAATAAAAAAGACAAAACAATTAAAAACTAAGCAAATAAATTGAGTAGTGATTTCTCCAAAGATTTGCAAATGGCCAATAAGCCTATGAAAAGATGTTCAATACCACTAATCATAAGGGAAATGCAAATCAAACCCATAATAAGAGGCCACTTCACACCCTTTAGGATGAATATTACCAAAAAACCACAACAGCACATGTTGGTGAGGATGTAGAGAAATCAGAACCCTCTTACATTGCTGGCAGGAAGGTAAAATGGGGCAGCCACTTTGGAAAACAGTTCTGACAGTTTCTCAAAATGTTTAACATAGAATTATGTAGGTACAGAGAAATGGAAACATATGTCCAGCCCCAAACCCTGGTACACACCAACATTCACAGTAGTGTTATTTGTGATAGCCTAAAAGCAGAAATAACCCAAATGTCCATAAACTGATGAACTGAAGAACAAAATGTGGAATATACATATCCATGGAATATTATTTAGTATAAAAACAAGTGAAATATTAATAAATGCAACAACATGAAGCTTGAAAACATACTATGTGAAAAAAGCCAGACACAAAAGAGCAAATATTCTAAGATTCTATTCATACGAAATGTCCAGAATAGGCAAATCCATAGAGACAGAGAGTAAATTAGTGGTTGCCAGTGGATGAGGAGAGACAGAGTGATAAGGCAAATGGGATTTCTTTTTGGGGTAATGAAAATGTTCTAAAATGGATTGTGCTGATGGTTGTATAACTTTACAAATATACTAAAAACGATCAAACTTATATGGGTGAATTTCATCATATGTAAATTATATATACAATAAAGCTATTAAAAATTTATTGAGGACCTCGAAGAACTATTAATGCTGGGTATATCTATCAATAGTTATGACATTAGAAATTAAAAGTTTAAAAGTATTAATTTATTAAAATAATAAACCTGTTACATGGTAACATAAATAACACACATTTTAAGAAAAATATTGTCAAAAAATTTAATAGCTTTGTTTTATATTTTTGCAATCTCTTTAATGACTGGCTGAATAAAAAAGTTGGATTTTCACATCTACTTCTACATTCAATATATTGGGATAACACATATCTTACAGCTTCTAGGAAACTCCACTGTACACTCACTGAAGAATGTAACAGAAAAAGGCAAATAACATGTTAGTATTGTCTCCTGAAAGGATGTCGAAGTCTTCCTGGACCATGCTTTGAGAACTGCCAATCTAGTGCTACACAATTTAACATGAATGATTTGAAAACACAGTGTGTTGAATGAAAAAATCTGGTAAAAAATAGAGTATGATAACTGTATAAAAATTTAAAAACAGAAAACTCAACAGTATATTGCTTAGTATGCACTCATATATGGTAAAACTATTAAAAAAAAAACAAAGGACTAATTGACACAAAATTGAAAGCAGTCATTACCATTGGTGGGAACAGTAATGCAGTGTGGGAAGGGATATGATCTGGGAAGGGAATGCAGGCTGCTTAGATGGTATATTAATCTGGGTAATGAGTACACCGATTATTATCTTTTACACCATATACATGTCCTAGATATGTTTTTCTATATATTCTTTGGTAGTATGAAATGTTTTATGATTTTTAAAGAGGGGGTAACATTTAAAAATAGAAGAAAGGAAACCAGCTAGATTAATGGAAAAGATCAAAGTTATCTCGTCTTTGGTCCCACTCAACCATGGTTCTGATAAGGGGGGGCTCTCTTAAGAGAATATATTTCTGTTCCATTAGTAAGAGCACTGTGTCCCTATGTCTACACTATTGGAGAAGAGAGAGCCACCAAGGGAAGTGGAGCATCATCACTCTTCTCTGGAATGGAGGAATTGGGAGCAAGAACGGGCCTCAGTGAGACAAGGAAGTTTCAGGATAAAGGACACAAATGTTCACATGATTTGAAAGGAAGAAAGAGTATTTCAAGGATAGAGGAAATTTCAACTTACCTGTGCCATGGCTTTTAGAACTACCTGAGCTGCTCAGATTTCTTTAGATTCTTCTCTTGGACAAGTGCAGAGTCCTGAAAAAGCAAAGTGGGGGGGGGGAAGGGGAAATCACTCATAAACTGAGCTTGCCTGAGCACTCCTAAATAGAGACCTTAAAACAACTGTACTTCCAATGTCCCTGGTCTGCTTCCCTTGCCCTTCCCCTTGTCCCACCACCCAACACTCATATCAAAAACTACAGAGTTAGCAAAACCCGGCCCCTCCCGAAACTCTAGGGAAACTAAAAGATGGAGTCAACAAAGATATGCTCCAGGAGTCACACAGAATCCAGCCGCCTCGGCAGGAGGGATTACAGCCTGAACAGTTCCCTATCTTGCTGATGCTAGTTTATACTCTATATGGGGCCTAAATGGCTCCCACCTATTCCAAGTTGATCTTCCTGTGCAGCTGCTGCAAAGAGGATCAAAACTCAGACTCGCTCACTTTACCCGCTAAGGCTGAGGACAGTACCCACAGGCTAGGAGCACAGCATACCTATGGAGGCCAAACCTTGAGAAAAAGATATCCCTAAACAAAGTCTTCCAGCTTCTCTGGGCTCAACAGGCAAAACTTCCTGGGTACTTCTCTGAATCTACTTTCTCCTTTTTTTTTTTTTTTTTTAAGATTTTATTTACTTACTTGACAGAGAGTGAGAGAATGAAAGAGTAAGAACACAAGTAGGAGAAGCAGCAGAGGCAGAGGGAGAAGCAGACTCCCTAAGTAGGGAGCCCCAACGCGGGGCTCGATCCCAGGACCTCAGGATCATGAGCTGAGCCAAAGGCAGATGCTCTACTGACTGAGCCACCCAGGTACTCCTACTTCCTCCTTCTTTTTTTTTTTTTTTTTTAAAGATTTTATTTATTTATTCGACAGAGACAGCCCGTGAGAGAGGGAACACAGGCAGGGGGAGTGGGAGAGGAAGAAGCAGGCTCATAGCGGAGGAGCCTGACGTGGGGCTCGATCCCCTAACTCCAGGATCACGCCCTGAGCTGAAGGCAGACGCTTATCCGCTGTGCCACCCAGGCGCCCCAACCTACTTCCTCCTTCTAAGTCCAGAAAGGAACACCACCAACACCAGAGCCTTCATTAAAGACTCCGATAAGACAAGAGCTAGAAAATCACAGTAAACAGGTACCTTACAAGTATACCTGCATATCCAAAGTATTGACCTGAATGGGAACTCAATTTCTAGAAGTCTCTTGGGCCAGAACTCCTACTTTTTCATCTAAGCCTCCCCTCCTGCTTTCCTGCAGAACATCACTTCCTCACTGGCTGGTGTTTGCTAAGGCTGGAGTTCTGTGGAAAATCTCCTGTACCTCAAAGTAATGAGAACTTGGGTTTTAAGGAGGGTAGTAAGGCTGGTTCTAATCAGAGGTGCAAGAGGCTTCCTATGGTTTGTGGGTGGGTGGGTCAGAAGGAAGACTAACTTAATGGCAGTGGTGTCAAGGAAAATGTCCTATAAGTTGCAGAATATGAACTGGGACTTAAAAATCAGAGAATTTTATTAGGCAGAAAAGGTACAGAAGAGTATTCTGATCGGTGAAGGGCAGTGACAAAAACAGTGGACCAAAAGTATATGGTATATTTGCAGAGAAGAGAATAATTTGGAATGACTTGTATAGTTTGGGAAAAGGTCTAGACCAGTCTGTCCAACAAATCTTTCTGTGATGATGGAAATCTTCGTATTTATACCACCAATAATGTAGCCATCAGCCACATGCATGCACCAAGCATTTAAAAAGTACCTCGTACAATGAGGGATTGATTTTTCCCCTGAATTTTTAATTAAATTTAAATTTAATTAGTTCTAGGATCTAGAGGAAGATAATGCTGGAGATGACATCAGGGGCTGGAAAATGAAGGCAAATGAATGAAATAAGATAATAATGAGAGCAAAGACCAGGTCTCATCATCAGTGTGACTGGCACTTACCATGGTGCCTGGAGGAGAAAGGTCCAATGAATACTAACTTAAATATAAATGTTTATTTTTCACCCAGTAAGGAATGGAAGGCAACTGAAGAATTTACAGAGGGAAGTGACAGGGTCAATATGGCCAGATTCTTTTACTGGAGGGGAGTAAAACTGGGAGTCAGAGAGATCAACTGAAAGGTGCTTACACTTTTGCAAGCAAACAAAGAACCTGACCCAGGATATTGAGAGTGGAAAGAAGGAAGAAGGGTATAATTTCAAGATGTAGAGAAGTAAAATCAACAGGCTTTGGCATCTGATCAGACATGGAGGCAGAGAAAGAGAGAGGAGTCAAAAATTCTTTCAGATTTACTGAGCTCCTACCTCAACTGGCATGGTTCTAGGTGTGAGGAAGATAATAAATCCAGTCCCTGTCCCAGTGGATCTCACATTCTAATGGAAAGAGACAATAACAAATATTGATATACTGACATTGATATTTTTATTTATATGTCAGGTGGCCAAAGTCCTGTGGAGAAAAATTAAGAAGAGTAAGAGGGCAGGGAGCGTTGGGGGAATAAAGGGTGGCCGAAGAAGCTTTTCATTGAGAAGGTGATATATAAGCAGACTGAATAGAGTGAAAAATGCAGATATCTAAGAGAAGTGCATTCCTAGTAACAGGGAACAGCAACTGCAAAGGCCTCAAGGCAGAAGCAGGCTATCTTTGATTAATAAAGAAGAGGACTAGGGTGGCTGGAATGGAGTGTGCAAGACAGAGGGTCAGAAACTCATTTGGGTGAGAGAGGTAGCTGGAAGCTGGATCACATGGGGCCTGTGAGCCACTGTAAGAACTCTGGTTTTTTACTCTTTAGTAAGACAGGAAACCACTAAAATGTTCAAGACAAGGAATGGCATAATCCGATTTACACTAAAATGGATCGCTCATAGAAAGTGAACTAAGAAGACAATGGAGGAAGCAGGGAGACAAATGGAAGGTTACTGCTGTAATCCAGGCAGGAGGTGAGGGGGGCTTGTACTAGGGTGGTGGGGGGGGGAGGTGATGAGAACTGACCAGATTAAATATTCTCTGAAGGTAGAGCTGGCAGGATTTGCTGATTTTAGGTATAAAGCAAAGAAAAAAAAAAGCAGCAGCCATGATGACACTAAGCTGTTTGGCTTGGGTAACTGGAAGCATGAAAAGTTGTCATTTTGTAACACAAAACACTGTGAGAGGAGCAGGTTTGAATAAACTAATTACGAGTTCTGTTTTAGATTTTAGTACTTGAGATTACTATTACATATCACACACACAGTGGGCTGTAGCTCTGTAAACGTCCAACAAGGCAACGTTAGCAGAAATTAAACTAGGTATGTCCTCCAATGAAGCAACTCCATAGCTGAGACAATCGAAAAAATGTGCGGGGACTACATGATGGAGACACTGCTGACGTCGGAAACAACTTGGAGAGAAAAGGAGGATTCATTAAATAAATAAATTACAGTATATGCACACAACAGAAACACTTGCTATAAAATGAACAACACATGTATTTGTTGATGTTAAGATGTCAAACAACCTTGGGTGACTAAGGTAGCTAATGAAATAGTTTGTACAGTGTAATCCTATTTTTAAGGAAAAATATACATATGTTCTATATATGCATGTGTGTGTGCACATAAGACAGACTGAAAGAATTTTCAATTACATTTTTCAACATTTGTCTCTAGGTATATATCTACAAAAAGAATCTTTGTTTTTTCTATATTTTCAAGTTTTCCCTTAAGCATATGTTTTATAATCATAAATAATAGAATGTATACCTTCCTCTTCATTAAGGGGATGAATTACAAAAGGAAATATGCATGGAAGGATTCATGAGTGACAGTGAGGTGCTTTTGGGAACTTATATGCGGAAGGAGCTTGATTTCCTTCATTAGTTCTAGAGCCTTTGAGAGGCTTGTTCTCAAACAATAACTTAAAGCTCCTGAATTCCCACAGAGAAAGTGAACTTTCACATGAAAACCTTCCATTTTCCTTAGTCTCCTCACTCACCTGTACACAGACCTCTTGTCAACCCTCAATCCAGGATATCCTCCTTGCTCCAAAAAGAAATCACGCTTAATTTACAGAAGCAACTTCCTACACATAGAAAAAGAAATGGGTTTTAGCCAGTGTGGGAGACATTAATTGAATTACTACTGTTTCACCATTATCCAGTTTTCCTCTCCTTTTTGGCATATAGGTGACATTTTCCAGACCTTGCAGTCAGGCAGGGCCATAAACTGGTTTTGGCCAATGGAATCTGAGGTAAGGTGATGAGAGTCACTTCGGTCTGAGGCACTGGCAAGACTGCACAATTTTCCAGTCTTTCTATTCCCTGATGTGGCGGCCAAGGGGACTGTGTGTCAGAAGGTACAGCTATATATTGGTGGAGTCTGGTTTGGTCTGGGACCCTGCCCACAATGTGACCCTGATGCACATTAGACATGCAGCATGATCAAGTTAACAAAACGTTACTCTGTAAGCCACTGAGACTTGGGGGTGGTTTGCTACCACAGAACAGCCTGTCCTAACTAATATACTAATTCAGCTATACTCTGACTATATGAAAATTCAGACTCTAACCTGTGGTCGATGTGAGAAAGAACAATTTTTTAAAAAGTCAGGGGAAGCTTCAGAAATGACAGCAGAACTGGTTCATTTCCAACTCTATACACCTCAAGGGATTTTTTTCCCATTGTGTGAAGTATTTCATGTTGTACTGACTTTTATGGATGTAAACATACATTTTTCCAGTATAAACATCAACCAAAAATCATTACGATGAGAGATATATACATTCTCAGGCAATATTCAGTATTCTAAGTAAGACAAGAACAGATAGGTTAAATAAATGAAAGATTTCTATAATCAGTAATTCTAAGTATTCACAAATTTAGTTATATAATAGTTAACATAAAAATGTTTAAGATATGATTAAATGAAAAAAATCAGGTTACAAAACAGTTGGGCATCATGTGATCCTATTTGTAAAATATAAAGATATATCAATGCAGACAATATAGACAGACAAATTAGATGAAGAATGTCTAGGAAGTTTTATCCTTAAAGATTACTTTGGTTATCTCTGGGTTGTGATCTTCAATGTTCTTAGTTTTACTTAAGTGTATGTTTTTTCAATAACTATGTATTAATTTTTAAATTATTTTGTTGTTGTTTTTTAAAGTTTTATTTATTTCAGTGATCTCTATACCCCAAATGGGGATTGAACTCACGATTGATAGTTACTTGGTCTTCCAACTGAATCAGCCAGGAGCTCCAATTTTTAAAAAAAATTTTTTTATTAAGTTCAGTTAGCCAACATATAGTAAGTACATCATCAGTTTTTGATGTAGTGTTCAATGATTCTTTAGTTGTGTATAAGTGCCCCAATTTTTAAATGATTTTTAGGTTCTGTGAAATGTAAGCTATTCCCAAACGGCAGATGAAAAAGAAAATACTTACTTTTTTTTTTTTTTAAACAATCTTCCTTTGAACATGAAATAATAGCTTAGGATGTTCTAAAAACAGTAGTATTTTCACAGAATGGCTTTTGTTTGTGCTTTGTCAGCTCCCAATAGTAGCAAACTTCTTGATTTGGTAACTATATTCATGTGTGCTGTAATTGTGCCTGGAAAAGAATGAGAAGTCATTAGGCCCACGTCCTATGCATAAGCGGTGCTTCCTTTCAGCTCTTCTTGTCAGATGGGTCTGTTATGTTTCTGCATTTGCCCCACTATTCTCCAAACAGCTATAAACTCATTTTGCACCACTGGTCACACTTTGGATTTTTGATGATTCGAATGAAAACTGCAAGTCCTGTATAGGACAAGAAAACTAATTTCCCTCCACAGAGCTCTTATGAGATCAGTTTGACTTAGATATGACATGACATGACAATGACTGCTCTGGTCATACAAGTTATCTCCCTCTTATGAATTCTCACAGCATTATATCAGGCTAAATAGTGTGCTTTATCATCCTTTACTTTGAACATTTGTATACTAGTTTTGTCTTACCTATAACATCTTTTGCACTTTAAAAGTAAATATAGGGGTGCCTGGGTGGCTCAGTTGGTTAAGCATCTGACTTCAGCTCTGGTCATGATCTCAGAGCTCAGGGATCAAGACCCGTGACTGGTTCTTCACTCAGTGGGGAGTCTGCTTCTCTCTCTCCCTCTCCCTCTGCCCCTCCCCACCACTCGTGCTCTCTGTCACTCTCTCTTAAAATCTTTTAAAAAAATACAACAGTACTATGATCAATGCATTATTAAATGAGGCAGGCAGGTTACATAATTTTTATGTAAGTGATGCCTCTCTATAAAATTCCACAGAAAAAATATTTGAAATATAGCTGTCAAAATATTAAGAATATCTCTGGATGAAGGAATTTTTAGGAAGTTTCTATTTTTGCATTAAGTTTGTATTTTTCACAATAAAAATCATAGCAATATTGTTTCCATTTAAAGATAAATAACCATAGATGTAGTTGGTATTTATTTTCCTGGCAGTAGGAAAATTATAAGCAATTGGGACAATGCCTAGGACACGAATGGAGACAAAAGGGAAATTATGATTGAAACCAGTAATAAAAAAAAGTTCTTTAATAGTCATTTAAATGTTGGGGTGCCTGGGTGGCGCAGTCGTTAAGCGTCTGCCTTCGGCTCAGGGTGTGATCCCAGTGCTCTGGGATCGAGCCCCACATCAGGCTCCTCCACTGGGAGCCTGCTTCTTCCTCTCCCACTCCCCCTGCTTGTGTTCCCTCTCTCACTGGCTGTCTCTCTCTGTCAAATAAATAAATAAAATCTTAAAAAAAAAAAAAGGTCCTTTAAATATTGACTCATATTCTCTGGTACATTGATATAGCCTTATTATCAAAAACATACTGGGATGCCTGGGTGGCTTAGTCACTTAAGCATCTGCCTTCAGCTCAGGTCATGATCCCAGGGTCTTGGGACCAAGTCCCCCATCGGGCTCCCTGCTCAGTGGGGAGCCCGCTTCTCCCTCTGCCTGCTACTCTTCCTGCTTGTGCAATGGCTCTCTCTCTCTCTCTGACAAAAACAAAAACAACAACAACAACAATGAAAACCCCCACACACATGAAACTCCAAAAACAAACATTCTGCGAATGAGCAATTTTTAGGAGAGTGCAAATTAATATGAGAGTGTATGCAAAGCAGAAAGCATGGTGTCAGACACACAGTGAATTTCTTCTCTGTTCTCTCACTAATCAGAAGATTTTTGAGTGGGCCTTTGCAATATTTGAGCACTTTTTAATTTATCATTTTGTTTATGACATCCTTTTCATTGTTCTGATTCACACTTTGTATGCATATTTTTGATTAGCTGGATAATATTCCATCATGTGAATATAATAGATAATGGAACATTCCTCTTCTGTTTCCCTACTGTTGGGTGCAAATTTTGGACATCTCGAAGGCTATTACCAGGTATCACTGTCTTAGATTTTAGACCTGTGGTTCTAAATTTTCAGGGGTCATGAATCTGTTTGAAAATTTTATGGAATCTGGGGCACCTCGGTGGCTCAGTTGGTTAAGTATCTGCCTTTGGCTCAGGTCATGATGCCGGGGTCCTGGGATCGAGTCCTGAGTCGGGCTCCCTGCTCAATGGGGAGACTCCCTCTCCCTCTGCCTCCCTCTGTCTCTCATGAATAAATAAATAAAATCTTTAAAAAAAAAAAAGACTGCTTTTTAAAAAAATTAAAAAATAAAACCCTGCTGTAATGACCTACTCACAAACATCAAGTACTACTAACTTAATTTTTTTATTTCTCATAATTTAGCAAAAGCACAATAGGGATTTAGCTTAAAGCAAATTTAAGACTCCCAAAACCCAAAATGCCCCCAAATCAAATTAGATCTGATCACTGCAACAAACTTCTTTTTTTTTTTTTTAGAGAAAGAGCGAGCAAGCGAAAGTGTGGGGGTGGGGCAGAGGGAGGAGGAGAGAGTGAATTATGAACAGGCTGCAAGCCCAGTGCAGAGCCTAACGTGCGGCTCGATCTCACAACCCTGAGATCACGACCTGAGCCAAAATCAAGAGTCAGATGCTTAACCAACTGAGCCACTCAGGCACCCCCGTGCAACAAACTTCTATCCTAGACTTGTAAATCCAGACTTCTGTGATGTGGCTGTACCAGACATTAAAATATATTACAAAGCACTATAATTATTTTTTTTTTATTTTTTTTTTAAAGATTTTATTTATTTATTTGACAGAGATAGAGACAGCTAGCGAGAGAGGGAACACAAGCAGGGGGAGTGGGAGAGGAAGAAGCAGGCTCATAGCAGAGGAGCCTGATGTGGGGCTCGATCCCGTAACGCCGGGATCACGCCCTGAGCCGAAGGCAGACGCTTAACCGCTGTGCCACCCAGGCGCCCCACAAAGCACTATAATTAAAGCAGTGTGGTAGAAGTGCATACATAGATGAACAGACCAGTGGAGCAGAACGGAAGGCCTAGAAATACTGCTAAGTATATTTGGGAATTTAGTATATGATGGAGATGGATGGCATCACAAGTTTTTAATAAATGGTGTTGGGAAAACTGGGTAGTCATTTGAAAAATACAAAATTAAATCCATTCCTCATACTATATACAAAGTTAAACTCCAAATGTATCAGAGATCTAAATGGAAAAGATGAAACCATACAGGTATTAGAAAAGAACACAGGTAAATTCCTCTTTAATCTTGGCATTGAGAAAGTCTTTCAAAATTCAGAAGTAATAAAAGAAAATATTGGTAAATTTGACTACATAACATTAAAAAAATTGTATGGCGAAAAAAACACCATAAACAAAGTAAAAAAACTAACAGACTGAAAGAAAATACGTGCACCATACATCACAGATGAAGGACTAATATCCCTCATATGTAATGAATTCTTAAACATTGAGACAAAACACCAAAAAACTGAAAGAAAAATAGGAAAGAGATATGAACAGGTTAATTCGCAGAAAAGATGTAAAAATGGCCCTTAAGATGTTCATCAGCATAGTACTGGAAGTCCTAGCCAGAGCAAGTTTAGGCAAGAAAAAAGAAGTAAAATGTGTCCAAATTGGAAAGGAAGAAGTAAAATTATTTCTGTTCATAGATGACGTGATCTTACATGTAGAAAACTCTAGAGATTCCTTCCCCCAACAAATCTGTTAGAATAAACAAATTCAGCAAAATTGCAGGATACAAAATAAACTCACAAAAATCAGTTGCATTTCAGTAATAATGAACAGTCTGAAAAAGAAATTAAGAAAACAATTTCATTTATAATAGTATCAAAAAGAACAAAATACTTAGGACTAAACTTAACCAAGGAAGCAAATGACTTACACATTGACAACTACAAAACATTGCTAAAAGAAATGGAAGAAGACATAAATAAATGATAAGACATCCTGTGCCCAAGGACTGAAAGACAAATTTCTATGTTGAAGCCCGAACACCTACTGTCACTGTATTTGAAGACAGGACCACTGTGGAAGTAACTAAGATTAAATGAGGTTGTGAGGGTGGGGTCCTTATAGAATACTATTAGTAGCCCTATAAAAAGAGACATCAGAGAGAGTATGCTTTCTCTCTCTCTCTCTCTTCCTCTGAAGATACAGCAAGAATGCAGGCATCTGCAAGCCAGGAAGAGAGTCCTAACTAGAAACCAACTATGCTGGCACCCTGATCTCAGACTTCCAGCCTCCATAACTCTGAGCAGCCTTAGCTGACCAAGACAGACGTCAATACTACCTAAAGTGATATACAGATTCAATAAAATCCTTATCAAAACCCAATAATGTTTTTTTGCAGAAATAGAATCTGAAGGAACAGTCTTGAAAAAGAACAAAGTTGGAACAACAAGCACTGTTCACTGCAACAAAGAACGCTGATTTCAAAACTTATTACAAAGCTACAGTAATCAAAACTGTGGTACTGCCATAAAGTCAGATATCTAGACCGATAGCAGAGAATGGAAACCCTCACATATGTGGTCAAGTAATTTTCAGCAGGGATAGTTTTTTCAACAAATAGCGTCAGGAAAACTGGATATCCATATGCAAAAGAATGAGGGTGGACCCCTACCTAATACCATATAAAAAAATAACTCAAAATGTACCTCGGATCCAAACATAAGAACTAAAACTATAAAACTTTCAGAAGAAAACATAGGGGAAAAATTTCACAATACTGGATTCAATTAATTAATGATTTCTTGGATATGAAAAAGAAAGCAAAGGCAACAAAAGAAAAAAGAATGTTGTGGACTTTATCAAAATTAAAAAACTTATGCATCAAAGGACACTGTCAACAGAGTAAAAAGACAATCCATGGACTGGGAACAAAATATTTGTAAATCATGTATCTAATAAGGGATCGATACTTAAATAAAAAACTCCTACAACTCAGCAACAAAAAATAACCGAATTTAAAAATGGGTAAAGGACATTTCTCAAAGATATTCAAATGGCCAAAAAGTACATGAAAAGATTCCCAACATCGCTAATCATTAGGGAAATACACATCAAAACCACAATGAGGGGCGCCTGGCTGGCTCAGTTGGCAGAGCGTGTAACTCTGATCTCAGGGTTGTGAGTTTGAGCCCCATGTGGGGTGCAGAGATTACTAAAACAAAAATAAATAAACTTAAAAAAATTCATGAGATATTACTTTACATTCATTAGGATATCATAAAAATATTTTAAAATATAAATACATATGTGTATATATATGTATAACAAGTGTTGGCAGGGATGTGGAGAAATTGGAATCTTTGTGCTTTGCTGGTTAGAAGGTGAAATGGTTTAGCATCTGTGGAAAACGGAATGGTGATTTTTCAAAAAAATTAAACATAGAATTACTATGTGACCCAGCAATTCCACTTCTGGGTATATACCCCTAAGAAGAGAAAGCAGGAATTTGAACAGATATTTGTTAACCAATGTTCGTAGCACTATTATTCACAATAGCCAAAAGGTGGAAGCAACCCAGCCATCCAGTGATAGATGAATGATAAACAAAATGCGGTATAAATATACAACAGAATATTATTCAATCTTAAAGGAAATTCTGACATGTGCTATAGCATGGATGAATCATGAACACATTAAGCTAAATGAAATAAGCCAATCACAAAAGGACAAATATTGTATGATTCCACTTATATGAGGTACTTAGAATAGTCTAATTCACAGAGACAGAAAGCAGAATGATGGTTTTCAGGGGCTAGAGGGAGGGGGAAATGGGAGTTATTGTTTAATGGGAGCAGAGTTTTAGTTTTGGAAGATGAAAAAAGTTTTGGAGATGGATGGTGGTGATGGCTGCACAATAATGTAAATGTACTTACTGTCACTGAATGGTACATTTAAAAATAGAGTGGTCAAGTTTATGTATGTTTAAATTTTCTGTATATTTTAATGTATATTCAAACATAAAAAACCCCAACAAACTAATGAAATTGGTTACCTACAATGAGTGAGTGAGAACAGTATGGAAAGAATGGGGTAATAGGATTGGAAGAGAAGCAATGGTGGAGGAGTGACTGAGTAGGTCTTTCATCGAATTATGGCTTTTAAGGGGCCTGGGCAGCACAGTTGGTTAAACATTCTTGATTTCCACTCAGATCGTGATCTCAGGGTCATGAGATCAAGCCCTGAGTTGGGATCCCTTTCAGCATGGGGTCTGCTTGGGTTTCTCTCTCCCCCTCCCACCCACCGCATGTGTGTGCTCTCTCTCTCTCAAATAAACAGATATTAAAAAAAAAATAATTAAGGCTTTTAGAACCACAGTAATGTTTCCTGTACTCAAAAAATAATTAAAATAGGGGCGCCTGAGTGGCTCAGTCGTTAAAGCGTCTGCCTTCAGTTCGGGTCATGATCCCGGGGTCCTGGGATCTAGCCCATATCGGGCTCCCTGCTCCTCAGGGAGCCTGCATCTTCCTCTCCCACTTCCCCTGCTTGTGTTCCCTCTCTCACTGTCTCGCTCTGTCAAATAAGTAAAATCTTTAAAAATAATAATAACAATGATAATTAAAATCAACCAGCATGTATATATATATAAATCCAAAATAAAATCCAAATAGTAATAAATGAACCTATCTATATTACAAATGAGTAACATTACCATACAGGAGGGTGTAGGGAAAACTGTATTTTCACTACATACTGTAAGACCAAAAATAAAAATAACTGTATGAGGTATGGGAGGTCAGCAATTCTTTTTTTTTAAATTTAAAATCAGTGAATTAACATATAGTGTATTACTACTTTCAGAAGTAGAGTTTAGTGATTCATCAGTTGCATATAACACCCAGTGCTCATTACATCAAGTATTCTCCTTAATGCCCATCACCCAGTTACCCCATCCCCCCACCCACCTAGCAACCCTCAGTTTGTTTGTTTCCTATAGTTAAGAGTCTCTTATGGTTTGTCTCCCTCTCTGATTTTGTCCTATTTTAGGTCAGCAATTCTCTTTTTTTTTTTTTAAAGATTTTATTTATTTGACAGAGAGACAGCCAGCAAGAGAGGGAACACAAGCAGGGGGAGTGGGAAAGGAAGAAGCAAGCTCCCCGTGGAGCATGGAGCCCGATGTGGCACTGGATCCCACGACCTGGGATCACGCCCTGAGCCGAAGGCAGATGCTTAACGACTGAGCCACCCAGGCACCTCAGGTCAGCAATTTTTTTTTTTTTTTAAGATTTTACTTATTTATTTGACACAGAGAGAGACAGCTAGCGAGAGAGGGAACACAAGCAGGGGGAGTGGGAGAGGAAGAAGCAGGCTCCCAGTAGAGGAGCCTGATGTGGGGCTCCATCCCAGGACCCTGGGATCACGCCCTGAGCCGAAGGCAGATGCTTAATGACTGAGCAACCCAGGTGCCCCCCCCTCCCCCAGTCAGCAATTCTTAAACTACTTTCTACTTAGGACTGAGCAAATAGATAAATAAATATATTGTGGTTAATGAGAGTCAACTTTTTTTTTTAAGATTTATTTATTTATTTGAGAGACAGACAGCAGGGAAGGGGGGAAAGAGGGGGAAAGCAGGCTCCTTGCTAAGCAGGGAGCCCCACACAGGCTGATCTCAGACCCCTGGGATCATGACCTGAACGTAGACACTTAGCCACCCAGGCGCCCCAAGAGTCAACTTTTTCATTGTCAGAGAAAGGAGTTATGAAAAAAAAGGAAATGGAAAAGTCTGGAATAAACCCCCTGGTATTAAACTGGAATTAGAGATATCATATGAAACAATGGATTATCCGTATAGATATTCATTCAGATAGATACAGATGTGTGTGTGTGTGTGTACAGATATATATTTCATAGCTAAGAGTACCTAGAAGCAATGAGTGTGTCTAATCTTGGTTTCTAAATATCATTTTCTACTAAAAGGAGCCAGTGTTTCCTGGGAAATGTACATGTTCTAGAACTGGGGCTGGGAAAGTGTAAGCAGAAAGAGTTAGGGGTCCTTGGCGGGGGGAACAGACAGACATAGCTTTCTTGATATAAGAAAAGTCATTTCAGGCCTCTGGCCATTTTGTGAAAGAATTTAAGAACAAAGGCCACTATCAGGCCAGGAGATAACCTAATCATACTAGGATGACAAACCAGCGATAAAACTCACAAAACTCACGGCACTGATCCAAAAGTGAAGACTGACCTGATTTACATTCTTGAATTATATTTGCAGGATCTAAACCCCTTTGAGCACTGAGATACCAGACCAATTGGAGCCAGACAATTGATGACGTTGTCCTTTGCCAGCCCTCATGACTTTGACCCCGAGTCAGTCATTTTAAGATGACTTCTGCCCCAGTTCCATGCTGTATTCCCCATTGTATAAGCCTCTTTGTTAATACGTACGTACCCTTAGCTTAAAACTTCCCCAATTCTGTTGCTCAGGGAGACACTGCTTTAGGGAAGATCCCTGGTGTCGTCCTTTACTTAGTGCAAGAAAAACTCTTCCATTTCCTATTCTTTGGTTTTGTCTTTTGCCTTGACACGCACCAACAGGTAAACCCAGTTTTGGGTAACAAAAGTACAATATCAGCTTGGAACATCTCATGCTGCCAGAAAATATGACAGTACTAAAAAAAATAATAAAGGGGACACAATGAAAGCATACGGGAGTCAACTTAAAGGAGCTCCTAATGGCCAAATCTGGGGTAATTTTAGCAAGGACACAGGGACAGTAATGAACTGTAACTTACAGAGCTAAAAAAAAAAAATGCAATTTATATATACATAAATAATTTATTAAATAAATAAGTGAGGGAGAAGGAAAATCTCCTTCTAACAGTAGGATTCTATTTAATAAATATAGAAGGAAGGATGGAAATTAAAAAAAATCACCATTTGGCAAATAGCCTGTACTAACATTTTCAGGCAAAAATTATCAATGAATGTTAAGATTTGCAGGTGGAAGTAAGAAGAGAAGCTTAAGTTATTTCTCCACAAGACACATATTAATTACAATGGGAAAAATAGTGACTTTGCAGTGGAGAAACTGGACACAACTTTAAACAAGTGATTAAAGTTACCACTAATGACGCAAATTGACCTCTAGGGTCTCCTGATATGATGCACAGAGAACACATCACTTTTGGGGTATTCTTGTCCCAAAAGCATACTCTGAATTTAATCACAAGGAAGCATCAGACAACCTCAAATTGGGGAACATTCTACATTGCAGAATTTACAAACTAAATGGCCAGTACTCTTTAAAAGTGTCAAGGTCAAGTAAGACAAATAAAGACTGAGGAACTGTGCCAGATCAAAGAAGACTAAGAAGACTTACTAACTGTAACATATGATCCTAGATTGGATCCTTGTGCAGAAAAAGGACACTAAGGGACATTGATGAAATTTGAATAAACTTTGTAGATTAGTTGGTAGTAGTGTATCAATGTTAATCTCCTGGTTTTGATCATGTACTGTGATTATGTAAAATGGTAACATATGGGGAAGCAGGTTAAGAGTATATGGGAATTCTGGGGTGTTTGGCTGGCTCAGTCAGTGGAGTGTGCAACTCTTGAGTCTGGGTTTGTGAGTTGGAGCCCCATGCTAGGTGTAAAGATTACTTAAAAATAAAATCTTAAAAAAAAAAGGATATGGGAATTCTATTTTTGCAAGAATTTTAAGTCTAAAACTAATTCAAAATGAAAAGTTCAAAAAATTCTTAATGAACATTAAGTGTGCAGGAAACGGGGTATATGGACCTTTCAGTTCACCTCCAGGGCTCTCAATAATTTACTCCAATGACAAGGTCACTTTGGGAAAGAAGAAGTTAGGCAAGAAGTTTCAGAAAAAGAAAAGCACATCATGAAAAACAAGAAAGGTCTCAGGGAAAGAAGAAAAACTGATGCATCTTGATCTTAGCTTTTGGATGTTCAATAGCAATTCTTTCCTTTTCCTCTCAACATCTTCTTGGAGAAGACTTAAAAAAAGGAATTGTGAGTAAGCAGAACATTTTGAACTCCACACAGGAGACAGAAGTTAAAGAAGACTGGACATGATGTCTAATCCCAGTGTCACAGGTAGAGGTTGAGGCTATCACTGTCCAGGGCCACAGTCTGTTTTAACTTCACAGGTTCTGCAAAGGTCAGTATACTGGAGTCACAGGCACCTCACTCACACTGGCATACTTCGTGCGACACAAATGGACGGTGTCACACAAACACAACCATACATCCACTCTTGAAACACACAAGGACATAACCACACAATCACAGACACCTCCAGGCCCTTATACACAGTCACAATCTCACACCCACTAAAAAGACATACACAGTCACTCAAATCTACTCACCACCATGACACACAAAGTCACTCTCATATAGTCACAGCCTTCCCAAACCAATACCCACAAATGTCTCACACAATCACAATCACATACCCACTTGGGAGACACACATAATCACTGGCACTCTGGCCCACCCAACATCAACCAGTCATAACTGAACATTCACTCTGGAGACACAGTCACACTCACACAGGCAAAGAAAGACACGTTACACTTTAAAACACAGCACCACACACAGCCACCGTTTCACAGACACACTCCAAGGGACACAAGAGGGATACACACGCATTGTCACCACACACAGTCAGACACACAATTGCACACAATACCACACGTGGCTACAATATTGTGCAGCCAAAACCATACGCTAACCTTGGAGACATGGAATCATAATCATAACCGCAGACACCCTTACCCGTCTCACAGTCACAACCACACTCACACCGCAAGAACAAGCCGTACAGTCACACATACACAACAGGGGCACAGCAGTTATCACCCCCCAGTAGAAAGGACCCCACGCCCCCAACGCACAGTATCACACATGGTTACACGAACACAACCAGACTTAGACCCTGGAGACAGGTGGCCACAACCACACACTCGGTCACCCACACCTGGTCACGCAGCCACAAAGACTCATTCACAATCTGGTATCCTCAGCCCGCTCCCGCCAGCGCTCACAGACCGGAGGCTCTGGACACGCCCCGTCCCCGCCCCGGACTCCAGACCCCTCACCTTCTGCCTCCCCTTGGTCGCGTCCGGGTCCCCGTGGAGCTAACGATCTCGCCACGACGTCAAGAAAGACGTAACGTCGGGCCACTGTGGACTCTGGGAAACGTAGTCCAGAGCCAGAGCCGACACAGATAAGATGGCGTCCTCGTACTTCACAGCCTGAGTTTGGTCGTTTGACACTGCGCCCGGGGGAGCTTCAAAGACGGAGCCCCTGCTCCAAACCCCCCACCAGGCTTGAGCTGATTTTCTTCTAAAGCAGGACGACTCACCCTGAGAGCCCCATAACCACTGGAAGAGGCAGCCAAGTTCGTGAGAGACAGAGTGCTGACCTGCAAAGCCTTAAGGGAAATGTAGTTCAAGGCCGGAAAAGCCGCGTTGTTGTTGACAGAAGGTAATCAAATACCAGCCTGGGCCTGGCCACGGTGACCGTGCGGGCCGCGTCGCGGAGACTTCTGGGAGTGCTCGCTCGCCCTCGGAGTGCGCAAGCGCAGCGCGCCGAGTGGACATTTTGGTCTTTGTCCGCGGGTCAGTCCGGCCCCTGGGTCCACGTGGCGCGAAAGTAGGAGGTGGGATGTGGGCGTCTTGGGCCGGTCGGGTCGGAGAGGTTGGAGGGGAGGATTCTGGATCTCTTGGGGCGCGACGCGGGGATGAGGAGTGGGTTTAAGAGCTTCTGGCCTACGTGTGGGGTGGGGGTGGAGGTTTCTGAGGCGGGTTCGAGCGTGTGTGACCCTGAGTTTGTCCGCAAATTTGACTGGATGTTGGGATTATTGAGTGAGAAACTGTGGGCGCAGGATTGTGTATGGCTGCATCTGAGAGGAAGATGCAGGAGACCAGCATTGAGGTAATAATATCCGAGCCGCACTTCCCTTGTCGAAAGTGCTGGTAATAACGGTGCCATCTTCGTTAAGTGTTTTTCATTTGAATATTTGAAGGGGAAAAAAAAAAACTAAGTGATAAATGATTTAAAAGTGAATTTTTATATAAAAACGGATTTACTTTTAATTGGAGTAGAATGCAGATCACCGTCGTTTCTTCTTTTTTAAGCAAGCGGGACTATTTCGAAGGCACTTTTTGTTGGTGGGGGAGCTTCAGACGATCTCAAATTGCCGTACAGGGTATTTTAATAGGGCTGCTGTTAAGCCCTAGATTAAATATTGACGTTGCACTTTGAGCAACAGCGTCATATAGCACAGGAAGCCCAGGATTAGAGTCAAGGGTTTGGAGTTCTAGGTTAGGCACGGTTATTCTCATTGTTTCAAGAAAATTTAGTTTTTGCAATGTTTATTAGTCTGACCTAGATTTTACGTGTCTGACTCCTAAGTGAATCGAGGTGTTCCCAGGTTGAATGGATTTTGTGAAGAAATAAAGACCGTTACTCCTGTCTGCAAAGATGCTTTTTCTAAGGAATCCCCACAGTCATCCCTAACAGAATTTTAAATAAGAGCTAAAGTAATTGGGTACCAATTTAATATTTACAAATCAACAGTCTTCAAATAGCAGCCAGTTAGAAGACATAACAGAAGAAAAGTAATTATAATAGCAATAAAAAAATGAGAAACAGTATGCAAAACTATTAGAAAAGAACTTAGTGCTGAGAGGCATAACGTGAGATATTATCAAATAGATAGACCATATTTTTCAATAGGAAGACGTCGTAAAACGTGTGCAGATTTAAGTAAATTTATTAATTCAGTGTGATCCTAATAAAAGTAGCTACAGTTTTTTGGGGGGTAGTGGGGGAATTGAATAAGCCGATTCTGCACTTAATATGGAAAAATAAACTAGAATAGCTGGTAAAACTCCGAAAAAGAAAAGCAGCTGGGGTGTGGGCAGGTCGGTGCCCAGCCCTAATGTATTTTTTTTTAAATTTCAATTCCAATGTAGTTAACATACAGTGTTATATGTTTCAAGTGTACAATATAGTGATTTAACAATTCTATATATTATTCAGTGCTCATCAAGACGAGTGTACTCTTAATCCCTTTCAGTTGTTTCACCCATCCCCCCACCCACCCACCTCCCCTCTGGTAACCATCTGTTTGTTCGCTGTAGTTAAGAGTCCGTTTTTTTCGTTTGTATCTTTTTTCCCCCTTTGTTCGTTTGTTTTGATTCTTAAATTCCACAGGAGTGAAATCATATGGTATTTTTCTTTCTCTGACTGACTGATTTTGCTTAGCATTATACTCTCTAGATCCATCCATCTAGTGGTAACGTATTTTAAAATACAAATCCTCATAAATTAAAATCGTATTGGTGTTAGCATGAAGCAGGCCATTGAAGGGAAATTTGGCAACATCTATAATTACAAATGTATTTTCTTTTTGATGCAGCTATTTCACATCTGGAAATTAATCCTACAAATGTACTTGCATTTGCATGAAATGATACAGGTATGAGGTTGCTCGTTGCAGCAGTGTTTATTTATTTATTAATTAAAGATTTTATTTATTTATTTAAAGATTTTTATTTATTTATTTGACAGAGATAGAGACAGCCAGCGAGAGAGGGAACACAAGCAGGGGGAGTGGGAGAGGAAGAAGCAGGCTCATAGCGTAGGAGCCTGATGTAGGGCTCCATCCCATAACGCCGGGATCACGCCCTGAGCCGAAGGCAGACGCTTAACCGCTGTGCCACCCAGGCGCCCCTAAAGATTTTATTTATTTACTTGCCGGAGAGAGAGAGAGACAGCTAGAGAGAGGGAACACAGGCAGGGGGAGTGGGAGAGGAAGAAGCAGGCTCCCAGCGGAGGAGCCTGATGTGGGGCTTGATCGCAGGACTCTGGGATCACGCCCTGAGCCAAAGGCAGACGCTTAACAACTGAGCCACCCCCGCGCGCCTGCAGCAGTGTTTAGTATGTACAGGAAAAGATTAGCCATCACTAGGAGATTGGTTTGATAAAATTAGGTCCATCTATACAACAGAATAATACACAGGTATACAAAAGAATGAGGAAGAAGCTTTCTGTATATTGACACTGAAATAACTCTAAAATGTTTTGTTCAGTGAAAAAAGCAAGATGCCAAATGTATGATACGCTTCATCTGAAGTTAGAAGGGGCAGAAATAATATATGTTTGTATTTGTTTCCATTAGGAAACTCAAAAGATAGACAAGAAACTAATACAAGTGGCTATCTCTGTTTGGGTAGTGGTACTGGGATAGGTGGGGCAAAGGCAAATACTTTTTTTTTTTTTTTAAAGATTTTATTTATTTGAGAGAGAGCATGAGTGGGGGTAGGGACAGAAGGAGAGGGAGAAGCAGACTCCCTGCTGAGAAGGGAGCACGACCTGGGGCTCCATCCCAGAACCCTGGGATCATGACTTGAGCTACCCAGCTGCCCCAGCAAATAACTTTTTATGTTGGTTTTCTAAGTCTATGAATTTAATATTTAAAAGTTAAAGTTTTTTTTTTCTTTTTGTTTTGTTTTGTTTTTCTCTTTTTTATGTTTTTATGGAGGACATAGGCCATGGAGCCAGACTGCCGTTGACTCCTTCCTCTGCCACTTTGTACCTTAGTGTACTTAAACCTTTGCTTGTTTCTCATTTACTAATACAGAAAAAATAATAGTATCTGATTCACTGTGTGGGTGGTTGTGTAGATTAAGGAGTTCTAAATTCTAAAGAATAGTGCCTGGTTTGTAGTAAATACTCAATAAGTGATAATAACAGTATTATTACTATCTGCAAAATATAGTTCCTTAGAAATAGTACAGCCCTTTTTACTATTTCTGGTAGAAATATCTGAAAGATTCAGATATATATAGATGTTCTTTTTTTATTTCCATGTGTAAACTTTTTTTTGACATTTCCTTTTATAACTGGAATGAGGAAGTTAGATTTTTGTGTTCAGGTTACATTCATCTAATTTAGAAACCCATCGTTATCTTTTTCATGAGAATGTTCTTTGATTTCTGTGGTGGTTACTTTCTCATGATTGTAATTCAGAACCTCTGATGATGTATTTTAAAAATCCCAATTGTGACTTACTTTTGGCTAGAGTACATCAGCGATGATCTTCAAATTGCATAACATCAGAAGAGACATACAATATGACTGGTCCATCATTAGTGATTTTATTTTTCCCATTTCAACCAAAATGAAATCCATATGGATTTATTTTGGTACCATATGAATGTTCATTCCCCATTGATTTAATGGATGGTTTCAACCCTGATAAATAATCCTTGGCTAAATCAGTTTCTTTAGTGGTTGGAAAGTGATGATTTCCTAGTTTTTAAAATTCTGTTTACATTTATTTGATTGTGAACCCCAAATTGTTTCAAATTTTTGTGACTTGTAAGCATCATTATAAAGTTGTGTTCTAGTAACTGCAATTAGTTTTCTTTCCGATACTCATAATAGCACAATTTTAGCTGGTGGCCATTCCTCCAAGCTGACTTCTGTTTCGTTTTGACTTGCCATTTAATTTGAAAATTTCTTGCACTCCAGGCCCACCTTGTGCCTTCCCTCTTAGACTTGGAATTGGCCATTTCTCCCAAGGAGCTCTAGTTCCTTTTATTGGAGGATGTCATTAGAGCGCAAGATCTGGGACTGATGGTCTCTTTGCTGCAGGGGTGATTTTGTTTCAAGGCATTTTAGTGATAAAGCTAGAAGATCCATTTTTAAAAATCATGAGTTCATATAAGTATTTCTAATTCAGTTTAAATTTTATGATATTTTTACCTAATAATTAGTTCCTAATGGTATTTTATAGTAAAAATTTTGAAACATGTTAACATACATGCTTATTTTCTTTGTTTTATCTTTCAATATAAGGAAAATGGTTTCACAGTAACATTACTGGTATTAGTAGTGACCATGAACATACTTTATCACATGAAAAATTTTTTTGTAGCTATTTTGTCCCTAGAATGCATCCCACTCACGATGTATATAGTCAATTCTCTGTTCTAAAGTTTAACTTTCTTTGGGGAACTTTGTTACTCAAGTTAATATTCAGTTGCATTCATTTGTTTCAATTTGTTTTTAAGTTCAGGGACTGCTTTTTGAGAAATGAATCTGATTATTTAAAAACTAATGGGGGCACCTGGCTGGCTTAGTTAGTAGAGCGTGCGGGTCTTTATCTCGGGGTTGGTAGTTCAAGCCCCACACTGAATATAGAGATTACTTTTAAAAAATTAAAAATCTTGCAAAAAACCCAAAAAACTAAAAATTAAAAAAAATTAAAGTAACTATATATTTATGTGATACAACAACAACAACAAAATACATCTCACAGTGATACCTCATCTCATGCTGCTTCCCTCCCCCAGCACATTCTTCTTTGTCCCAAACAAGTATAGTTTCTTTCCATGTGTCCTGGAGGTCTCTTTAATCATTATTATTCTCTTCTTTTTAACTGCTGTATAAATAAGATGCCATTGTGTATGTTTACCATAGTTGATTCAGTTGTTAGACATCTGTTGTTGGACATTTGGGTTGTTTTCAATCTTTTGCTGTTGCTAATTGCAGTAATGAATAATTTTTTACTTGCATCATTTTGGACTTATGCAGGAGTATCTCTGAAGTAGAGTGCCATAAGTGGAATTGCCCATATAGCTAGGTACTTAACACTCTACTAGCAATGTATAAGAGCACCTTCTCTGCTAGAGCCTTACCATTAGAGTGTAGTGTTACTATTTTATTTTTTGCCAAAGGCATAAGTGAAAATTGGTATCTCAGTGTAGGTCTTATTTACATCTCTTATGAAGGAGGTTGATTATCTTCCATATGTTTAAGGGCTTTGTGTATTTACCTGGGAACTGTCTGTTCATATCCTTTTCCTCATTTTTCTGTGGGGGTCCCATTTTCTTCTAGTAGCTGTACGTTAGAAAAGTTAGCCCTATGTAAATTAGTTGCAATTTTTTTTTCAAGTTTAAAAAATTTGTTTTGACATTGTTCATTTCCTTCTTTTATTTTTTATTTTTTTATTTTATTTTTTTAAAGATTTTTTTTTTTATTATTTATTCAACAGAAATAGAGACAGCCAGCGAGAGAGGGAACACAAGCAGGGGGAGAGGGAGAGGAAGAAGCAGGCTCATAGCAGAGGAGCCTGACGTGGGGCTCGATCCCATAACGCCGGGATCACGCCCTGAGCCGAAGGCAGGCGCTTAACCGCTGTGCCACCCAGGCGCCCCTCTTTTATTTTTTAAATTTAAGATTTGTTTAAAGAATTTATTTTTAAGTAATGTCTGCACGCAATATGAGGATTGAACTCACAAGCTGGGAGATTATAGAGTTGCGTGCTCTTCTGACTGAGCCAACCAAGCACCCCTCTTTTTAAAAATTCTGTTGCATCAGAGGGTTCCCCCCCCCATGTAGTTAGCTTTATCAGTCTTTTCATTTATAGTCAGAAAGCCTTCACCAGTACTTTCAAATCTTATAATTTTTATAGTGTTTCATTTTTATATTTATATGTTAGTCCATTTAGAGTTTATCCTGGTGTATGATATTAGGCGTGCATCCAGGTATATCTTTTTCCAGTTGGCTACCCAATTCCTCTAACTCCATTTATTAAAAGGTCTTAAGTTTACTATTTTGTTTTTTTAAGTTTACTATTTTAAAATTCCATTTTGATCATATAATACATTATCACATGTATTTGGTCTATTTCTGGACTTCATAGTCTCATCCATCTTCCATTCTGTAGTCATATACCAATATTTATCTTTTTATTATTGAAGCTTTATAATTTTGGTGTAGCTAGTCTCTTATTGCTTGTTCTTTTCAGAGTTTCCTAGCTATTCTTTCTTTTCCCTTTTTTTTCTTTTTAAGATTTTATTTATTTGAGAGAGAGAGCGTGCTCACATGTGCGTGCTTCCAGGGGGTGGGGGGGGTAGAGAATCCCAAGCAGACTCCCCGCTGAGTGCGGAGCCCAGTCTCAGAACCCTGAGATCATGCATGCCTGAGCCAAAATCAAGAGTAAGACACTCAACTGACTGAGCCACCCAGGAGTCCCCTTGCTTATTTATTTTTCTGTGTAAACTTTAGAGTTAACTTATCTAGCTCTAGGGGGGGAAAGCTTATTTTTATTGGTATTGCGCTAAATTTATACAATAACTTAGGAGAAAGGGACATTAGATCTTTATGATGTTAAATACTGTCCATGTACGTGATATGTGTTTTATATGTTCCAGTTTCTTTTTGGGTCCTCCGGAGTGTTTAAAAAAAATTTTTTTTAAAGATTTTATTTATTTAATTGACAGAGATAGAGACAGCCAGCGAGAGAGGGAACACAGGCAGGGGGAGTGGGAGAGGAAGAAGCAGGCTCATAGCAGGAGGAGCCTGATGTGGGGCTTGATCCCATAACGCCAGGATCACGCCCTGAGCTGAAGGCAGACGCTTAACCGCTGTGCCACCCAGGCGCCCTAAATTTTTTTTTTCATACAGGTTTTAGACCTTCTTACTAAGTTTATTTCTAGGCACTTTATCTTTTCTATTGCTGTTGTAAATGGAGTCATTGTTGTGGTATATGAGAAAGTCGTTGATTTCTATAAGTTAATTTTATTTCCAGCTTAACTTATTGAATTACTGCTTATAATTATATAATACTTGAGACAGTGGGCATCCTTATTTTTATTAGAATATAATAGAAGCTCCTCCAGTGTTTGTTTTTGCATTGGATAAGATGTTGGCTTTTGTGGTCAGATATAGATTATGATTATCTATATATACATTACCCATGCTGTCTGCGACTTTGGGGATGTGAGTAGAAACAAAAAGTTTTAAAGCTGAGGCAACTGCCGTGCCTCAGATGAAACACCAGGAAAGATCACATTAATAAAGGAAAACAAAAATCATGAAAACAAAAATCCCCCCAAACTCTAATACTGCAGTCTTTAAAAAAAAAATGTTCAGGCAGAACAAAATAAGATGTCCAGTAAGATGCCCGTTCTTCTTTTTTAAGATTTTATTTTTTTAAAAAAGATTTTATTTATTTATTTGACAGAGAGAGGGGCTGCGAGAGAGGGAACACAAGCAAGGGGAGTGAGAGAGGGAGAAGCAGGCTTCCTGCTGAGCAGGGATGCTGGGCTCAATCCCAGAACGCTGGGATCATGACCTGAGCCAAGGCAAACGCTTAAAGACTGAGCCACCCAGGCGTCCTAAGATTTTATTTCTAAGTAATCTCTACACCCAGCATGGGGAATGAACTCAAAACCTCGAAATCAGGTGTCACATGCTGTACCAACTGAGCTAGCCAGGTGCCCCAAGATGTCCATTCTTATTTTGTTTTCTTTGCATTCTCTCCTTTTGAGTGATCTTTTCTTCACTCAGTTCCTCAATCATTTTATTCTTGTTTGGGTCTGCCTTTGGTACATAGAGTTTGGGAGGGGTTTTTTGGTCCCTAGTTTTGTTGTTCATTATTAGACTGAGTTGCAGCTGTTCTCACTCACTGTCATTCTGAGAATGAATATTTGCTAATTATTTCTGAGATCTGTTGTTTCAAAGACTTCTTAGCGTTGTGTAGTCATTCTTGTTGTACCTACCATACTGTTGTGGTTCCTGCACGGTATCTGCTATTTTGGGTGTTTGGGGCTACAGTTAATATAATTCAAAGTGAACATGTTCTCTCTACTAGTTTTATGAAAGATCATGGAGTATGGATTGGCTACCCACCACCCCCATTAGTCTTGATATTTTGTATAGTTTTCAGAAGTACTTGAAAGATTCAAAACTAAGCAGCCACCATGCTCCTTTGAAACCTTTCCTTGCGTCTTTGACTCTTGGGTGTTCCTGGGTTTCTGTCTTTGACTGTCTTCTTTATATACTATGTATATTCTCTAAGCAGTCAGTCACATTACACCTAGGTCTTCAGCAGCGCTGGTATTCTCACAGCTGGTATTCTCTCTCACAGCTGGTATTC
This sequence comes from Ailuropoda melanoleuca, assembly GCF_002007445.2. Taxonomy (NCBI): domain Eukaryota; kingdom Metazoa; phylum Chordata; class Mammalia; order Carnivora; family Ursidae; genus Ailuropoda; species Ailuropoda melanoleuca. The sequence goes on along the minus strand of NC_048229.1, from coordinate 39,508,889 downwards.
TCACAGCTGGTAAATTCCCGTTTCCTTCCTAGGCCTATTCTGAGCTCCTTATGAATATGTGCAGTTACCTAATGGATATACCTGCCTGCATGTTGCTCAGAAACCTTACACATTGGATGTCCAGAATATCAAACTTCATCTCCTTTTGCCTGCAGATTGTCTTCAGCCAACTCAACCTCTCCTATTTCTGTGTACATTACTGTTTAAACTATGTTCTAAGCCTTCCATCTCTGCCCCACCCCAGCACAAAAATTGGTGACCAAGGTTTTTCAACATACACAGTAGATAGTGTATATGTGTATAAGTAGTAACTCAAGTTTTTAGGATTTTGCTTTTTTTTTTTATATATATGATTTCAACTTTGTAGAAAAGTTGGATTAGTTCAGAAAGTCCTGTATATCCTTTATCCAAATTTACCATTTATGTTTTGTTTTTTTGCTTTATTTTTCCTTTTCTCTTTGTCCAGGTATTTGTGTGTATAATTTTTTTGAACCATTTGAGACTGAGTTGCATATATGCTTCCTTTATAAGTACTTAAGCATGAATTTTCTAAGAACAAGGACATTGTTTTTCATAACCATAGTACAGTAACCAAAATAAGAGAATTTTTAACATTGACACATTGCTATTATTTAATGCAAAATCCATATTCAAATTTTGTCAGTTGTCCCAATAATGTCCTTAAAAATGTTTTTTGAATGAATGGATGAACTTATATTTACAGAACATTTCTAATGCATGGTTTTAATCAGATTATAATACAAAGTAAATATTAGGACTCCAGGAAAACTTTTTGCAGCTTTATTCCTGAATACTGTAAGAACAGTTTCCTATACATTGTGTCCTGGTGACTTAGTTCTGATAGGCATCTACTGCTATTGTCATAGATATGACTATTAAATTCACCCAGGAATAAGGGCCATGGGCCCTATGTAGGAATAGGAACCTATGTAGGAATGTGGTGGTACAAAACGGTAGCAACCAGTCATGTAGGGTATGAACAGCTTTCATATGTAAGTGAAATTCTGAGAAATGGTTCTCTTTTTTACCCCATTTCTGGATGTGTGGATACTTAAATGGTTTAATGAGCATGGCTCTGAAATTCAGGTTTCAGATCATCTTAGTCCCTTTGCTTATTATAATTGTGTATGCTCTAATCTCTAAGGCAAAAGGTCATTACTTCATTCTTTTTCACAGGACTGCTTCCTTGTGCACCTGGAAACTGCACCTTCTTCATCATTCAGAAGGCCTGGAGGCCCCAGGGCTCATCAGCCTGAGTTCTAGGATGGTACTTTGGTCCCCAGCATTAATAGTGCTGTGTCATTTCCCCAAAAGCAGGTTATAACCTGACCAAACTGTATGTGATCCTCTGTTGGAAAAAGAAGATACTGTGGATGGTGAAGAACGAAGTGGAAAGGAAATTTGTTCAGGTGAGTGAATGGCAGGGCAGGTCACAGTTGTTCAGGCAGCATTGACACCTTTGAAATACTCAAGGATATTTTCTTACAGGCCCTACACTTGGGAGTATTTACTTGCTATGAATTCTTTAGATACGTGAATTACATTTATAGTCGTCATTTTTTCTGCTTCAGTATTGTATTATTTAATCAGATTTTTTAGATGCCCTTCTTATCTCCATTCTGGATGTCAGCACTTCACACTTTATTTGTACTGCCTCTGTGTGATTGTTCTCTCTTTCATTGATACCCTCAGTCTCCTGCCTCCCACTGTGTATAGACTTTTTTCCTCATGCGTTGTCTTTTATAGGTCTTAAGTCTTTATATATTTTCCGACATTCAGGTTCCTTTTTTATTACTTGCCACCACCTTTCATCCTTTCAGTGTTGAAATGCCTCTGAATTATCTTTTACATCTGTAATCATGCTCCCTGTTGTCATCCACCTTCTCCCCCATTACACATCAACAAACTCCTGCCTCCCTTTCTCTTCCATCCCCATATACCTCTTTCAGAAGTTGTTGCCTTAGAAATCAGTTCCCCTTTCTGCTGTGTGTGTGTGCATTTATATGTTATGAATCTGTATTTGGTTTTTAATACAATAACATGAGCTTGTAAAATTTTTGAACATCAAGGTATACCGTGAAAAAGTCCCCTCTTACCTTCAGTCCTATAAATTTTTTTCAAAGATATAGTCATTTTTAAGAGTTTCTCATGTAGCCTTCTTGAGGTCATCTGTGAATAAACCAGCATATATTATATATCTGTGCTGGAAATATGAAAATACATGTATGTAAGCCCTTAGTTTTCCTTTTCATATAAATGGTAGTATGTATTATATTGCGTCCATAGTTATTTTTGTTTGTTTTTGTTTTCTGGGAGAGACTCTCACCAACACATTTTATTTAACCTGTCTCCTATTTATAGACATTTAGGTTGTTTCCAGATGTATGCTTTTGAACACAGAAGTGCATATCTACTTATTTATATTGCTTTGCAGAGCTAATGTAGATACAGCTATGTAGTAATTTATCGTAAGTGGAAATGCTGAGTCAGTTATGTTTGTTTATAGATTTGACAGAAATAAGCATGTTCTCAAAAGTAGTAAACCAATTTACATTTCTATCAACATGGTATATTCATATAGTTGACAAGTATTTATTGAATGATATTATTAGGCACCATTTCAGTTTCTAAGGAGATGTCCTTGATCAGAGTTTTCAAAAATTCCTCCCTGAGGAAGACACGCTGTGAGTAAATAAGTAAAAATACATATTCTATCAGATGGTGGTAGTGCTATGGAGAAAAATTAAAGCAAGGAAAACCAGCGTAGGGAAGGCCAGTTGGCGGTTGTAATTTTAAATCAGTTGGTCAGGGAAAGGTTTCACTAAAAGGAAGACATTTGAAAAAAAAGATCTGAAGCATGTGCAAGTGAGGTTTGTAGTATTTGATGTAAGAGCATTCAGCCAGAGGGAATGAAAAGTACTAAAAGCCCTGAGGCTATGGCTTGCCGTTTTAGAAATATTGATCAGGGCAGGGTAGGCTGGCGCAGAATGAGCAAAAGGGAAAAACAATAGGTTTGGTTAGGTAACAGGCCAAATCAGAGACTTTGGCCTTTATTCTAAGTGATTTGGGAGACCATCAAAGGGTTTTGAGCAGAGGAGTGATAAGATCAGAATTATATTTTGGCTGCTGTATAGAAAATAAGGTATAGGGGGCCAAGGCTAGGAGATTAATCAGAGGCTATTGCAGTAATCTAGGTAAGAAAATGGTAGTAGTTGAGCTAATGACAAGTCAGATTCTTAAGATATTTTATTTAATTATTGTTATTTTATTTTTAAAGATTTTATGTATTTGAGAGAGAAAGCAAGAGAGAGATCATGAGCAGGGGGAGGGGCAAAGAGAGAAAAGCAGGGAGCCCGATAATAGGGCTTGATCTCAGGACTGTGGGATCATGACCTGAGCTGGAGGCAGACACTGAGCCACCCAGTACCCCAGATCTTTAAGGTATTTTAAAGAAATAGCTGACAGGATTGGCTGATAGATTGTGTTGTTTATTTTTATTTATTTATTTTTTTTAGGTTGTATTGTTTAAAAGAGGAAGAGGAATCACACTGGTAACTCCAGGGTTTTAACTAGAAGAGAATGAGTTAACATTTCCTGAGCTAGGAAGACTTAAGGAATTTGGGGAGATAGAGCAAGAGATTTGTTTTGGACCTGTGATGGTGATATGTCTACGGATCATTTAAGTGCATATTCACATGGTCAGTTAGATACACAAGTCAGGAATTTAGGGAGATAGAAAGTTGTGACCTTCTGTTCTGCCGTACTAATAAGCCGTTTTATTCACTGTTGGTATCTCTGTATTTCCTTGCTCAGTCCTACTTTTCCTACCATTTAGGGATGCTGGTGGGTCCACCAAGTGTTCTGTATCCAGCCTACATTCCTGGATTCTGTTGGTAAAAACAAGGAGATGATGATTTGCCCCGTGAGGCTGTGCCTTATGTTTTCGGAGAGCATTGTGCCTGAGAACTCTTCCTAAAAATAGCAATGGCAGCTGCTTGCTAGCAATCCTCATTAGACATTAGAATTATAGCTACTTCGTACTCTTCTCAACAATGCAGTCCCCCCCCTTTTTTTTTTCCTGTTATTCTTTATCCTTCACAGATGTGGAAAGTGGGCAGAGATGTTCTATTTTACCATTTTAGAAGACAGGATCTATTTATGTCATGTGAATCACCTCTGTAGGAATTCTCTGCCCTTCTGCTTGATTGGTGCCTTGATGACCTGAAATGTTGCTTTATCTTTCTAAGTGTTTTCTTGTCTTTTGCTTTTATTTTTTTCCCCTTTTTCCTCTTACTGGAGGTGGCTCCTAGAACACTGCATTCTGCCTTTCCTCCTTTTCTTTATAAATTAAATCCCAGAGAAGACTCATTTTTAAAAAGATTTTATTTGAGAGTGTGTGTGCGTGCACCTGCGTGCACGTAGGGAGGAGCAGAGGGAGAGGGAGAAAGAATCTGAAGCCGACTCCATGCTCAGTATGGAGCCCAAGGTGGGGCTTGATCCCCCCAGTGGTGAGATAATGACTAGAGCCGAAACCAAGAGCTGGATGCTTAACTGACTGAGCCACCCCAGGTGACCAACACTCATTGAAGTTAGAAGTAACTCTGTAGTATCAATTTTTATTTTTCCAGCCTTTCTGTCTTACCCACTATAATTTTACCTATTTCTAGGATAAACAACTGTCTGACTTCTTTCATTCTTTTGTGTCAGTGAAGTCATTAATATAATACCCAAATTGGAGATTTCAGCTCATTATTTTCAGGTCCAGAGAGATGACGTAAAACCAATTTCATACTATGTCTGGATTATTTTTCTCATGGTCCTTAAGATATGGTCAGCCAAGCCTTTAAAAAGGTAAACCTTAGGGGCGCTTGGATGGCTTGGTTGGTTAATAGGCTGCCTTCAGCCCAGGTCATGATCCCAGGGTCTGGGATTGAGCCCCACGTTGGGCTCGCTCCTTACTCGGTGGGAGTCTGCTTCTCCCTCTCCCTCTGCTTGCCATTCCCCCTGCTTGTGTTCTCTCTGTCAAATAAATAAATAAAATTTAAAAAAAAAGATACACCTTAATCTTATCAAGAGAGGACATATTAACCATAAATATAAATGTGAGCATGTTTTCTACTTTGAATCTTGGCTTTTGCTTATGAAATGTTCTACATATTCAGGTCCTACTTAGCGTTTAAACATGTTCCTCTTGTATTGATCTCCCCTTTGACCATCCTGTTTCACATTTTCATGGAAATTCAAAAGTCCTGAGTAAATTCTTTCTTATGTGCTTTTATATTTTGGTATCTGGAGTCTATATTATAACCTGTTGAAAAAAAGGCCCATGTTCTTTCTGTCTCCAGTTTTGGTTAAATATGAGATACTTGTTAACTAATCTATGAATTGTTGTGGAAGTAATGTTATTGATCAGTTCTTCTTTTTCAGTTTTTTATCCATGAACATTTTCAAATATTAAAAACTGAAAGAAGAGTACAGCATTCTCCCATATACCCACTATGTAGATTCAGTAATTATTTTGCCATGTCTGTTTTATGTGTCTCTGTCCTTGTGTATGCATATTTTTATGTGCTGAAACATCATGACACTTTGCCTCTAAAAAATTAAGTATGCATTCTCTAAAAATAATGGCATCACTCTACATAACCAAAATATCATTACTCACTCCTTAGATGAATTAGCTATAATGCCCTAATATGTAATAATTTGTCCATATTTAGATTTCCTCAGTTATCTCCAGAATATTTTCTATAGCTTTAAAAAAATTTTTGTTCTTATTTCTTTTTTTAAGTAGACTCCACACCCAGCGTGGAGTATAACTTTTTTTAAAATGCCAGAATCCAGTCAAGATTTAGACTTTGGATTTGGTTATTGTCTTTTTAGTCTTTAAAATCTAAATTGTTCTCTCTTCCTTTTTTTCTCTCATGATATTGCTCCTAGCATTTAAAAAATTTCTACTGTCAGCCATTCAAAGAAAAGAGTGGAGTGATTAGTACAATCCAGCATCTCAAGTTATAGTTAGGATGTTAAGACTTAGCTATATACAAATTTGGTTTAAAGATACCGAGTGTGAAACACTTTAGAAAAAGTGAATCTGATTGTAATTAGAAGTTCAGGGAAAGATGTTCATAACTAAGAGACAAGATTGGAGAAATCTTTAGGAGCATGTTATTGGAGCTGCTCTCAGAAGGTTCTGTAGATTCTAAGATGGTCAAAAAACAGGAGGGGTCAAGCTAAGTCAAAGAAGGACATGAGGAACATAATATGCATAATTATGATTCATTGATTGCACAATTAATATGCTTGACAGGCTCTTCCTCAAGGCTAGTGAATTTCTTTAAATTCTGTTCAGAATGCTCTTCCTCCAGATGCCTGTAAGGATCTCTTTCTTCTTTCATGTCTCGAATCTTGCCTTCTCAGAGGCCACTGTACCTGAAATTTTTTAAAACTCTACCCTTCTCTGGTTTTTTTTCCATAGCAGTCATAGCTTTTTAACAAACCTTCTCCTTTATTAATCTGTCCACTAGAGAGTAATCTTAATAAGGACAGGGAATTTTGTCAGTTTTGGTTAATACTGTTTATCCCTAGAGCTTAGAAGTGTGCCCGACATGAAGTAAGGAAGGAAAAAGGTATTTGTTGAATGAGTAGTGAGAAGTGTTTTTAGTATCAGTTCTCAGACTTTCACCTTTGGGTTTTTTTTTTAATGACAGTTTTATTGAGATATAATTCACATAACATAAAATGCATCCTTTTAGAGTGTACAGGTCAGTGGTTTTTGGTATATTCACAAGTTGTACAACCATCACCACTAATTCCAGAACATTTTCATTGCCACAAAAGGAAACCTGGTACCCATTGGCAATCACCTTTACATTCTTAAAACTTGAGGACCACCTGGATTTTAAAAGTTTTCATAACAAGAAAGAGATCTGTATGTATGGTGACAGATGTTAACTGGACTTATTGTGATCATTTTGCAGGATATACAAATATCGAATCATTATGATTGTACACCCGAGCCTAAAGAATGCATAGTGTTATGTCAATTGTACCTCAACTTCAAAAAATTAGAAAATTAGTTAATAGTAGGGGCGCCTGGTTGGCTTTTTTAAAAAAATGATAAGTGGTAAATTTTGTATTATATGGGTTTTACCACAATGGAATATATAAACAAACATGGAGACATTTTGTTTTATGTGGACTTTAGTGATATTTACTTTATTTAAAAGTAAAATTGAGAAACTTTTAAAACTGTACTTATTAAAAAAAATAATCCTATTACTTGTAAACCTAAATTATATTTCTTTTTTTTTTTTTTTTTTTAAAGATTTTATTTATTTATTCAACAGAGATAGAGACAGCCAGCGAGAAAGGGAACACAAGCAGGGGGAGTGGGAGAGGAAGAGGCAGGCTCATAGCAGAGGAGCCTGATGTGGGGCTCGATCCCATAACGCCGGGATCACGCCCTGAGCCGAAGGCAGGAGCCCAACCGCTGTGCCACCCAGGAGCCCCCCTAAATTATATTTCTTAATAAAAATAATTTTCCAGGGACACCTGGGTGGCTCAGTTGGTTAAGTGTCTGCCTTCGGCTTGGGTCTTGATCCCTGAGATCAAGTCCTGCATCAGGCTCCTTGCTCAGTGGGGAGCCTGCTTCTTCCTCTGCCTGTCGCTCCCCCATTCTTGCTCTCTATCCTTCTCTCTGTCTCTCTCTGACAAATAAATACCAAATCTTCTAAAAAAAAAATAATTTTCCAGGATGAAAAAAGTTTAGTCAGAAGAGAGAGAATGTTTGTCATATCTCTAAGTATCTTTAATGTCTGGTTTAATAGAAGACAGCTAGATTTCTCATTTCTGCTGTTGTAACATGTTATTTTGGTTGAAGTATATGAAAAAATTGTGGCTTCACACAGATGTAGTTAGAAAGGGAGAAATATTTCAATAGCCTTTTCAGATAATCGTGGATGTTCTTTGGTACTACACTAACACCTGATAAATAATTTTTTTAGGATTAGCTGCAATATGGAATTTGAAGCTTTATATTTTTTTGTTTTCTTAGATAAAATCTGATGATTCTCACTTTATTCTGTCTCAAGAAAGTACCTGCCAAATAATACCCAAGTCTGAATAACCATTTGTAAGGCAGTCACTTACTAATTTATTGAAGTAAATTAATGGTGCTCCATTAAAAAAAGTGACTAGTTTAGTTCACAACTTAAATGATTTAAGACATCTTTTTGAGACAACTATTATCCTTTCATGTACAACAGAAGTATATGTGTAGATATATAGAATTTTATTTATTATACTTCTTTCATGGAATTTGTATTTCTCATATGTTTGTTTGCTTGGCTTTCTGTGTTTAGCACAGACTCCCTTGGATACCTTAGAATAGTTAAAAGCCCTTTGAATACTAGTTTCCACATGGTCAAATGCATTGGGAAATTTCTTTCCATTTTTTTTTCCTGTGAAGATTTACCTGTAGAATTTTGTCCTCCTGCTCCAGTCGGAACTGGCTGTACTTTGACCTGATAGTTAGCTCTTTTTCATCAACATTATCAAAGACTTTTTTTCATTTGTTTTCCCTATGTCATATACCCTCTTTCTTGGATTCTTATCACCTTCTCTATCTAGTAATTTGGTGGAGCTCATCTAGTAGCATCCTGAGAGGAAAGATGCATTTAGATAAAATTTAACATTTGCATATCTGAAAAATGCCTTTGTCCCATTAGATTGGTAGGCTAAGCTTAGAATTTTTCCTCAGAATTTTGTCTGCTAGCTTCTCTTGTTTCTGTTGAGAAATTTGATGTCATTCTGATTCCTATTCCTTTGGGTGATACATATCAATGTGTAGTTGGGTTATACACACACACATATAGTAGGGGTTTTTAAGGCCTCTTGATTTTTTTCTTTTGAAATGTCATGGTGATTTGTGGAGGTATGCATCTTTTATTCATCATGCAGGGTATTAAGTGGGCCTTTTAAGTTTAGAGATTAATGTCTTACAGGAGAGGAAGTTTTTTTGTTTTGTTTTTCTTTGACAATTTCCTCTAATCAGTTTTCTCCTTTTGTTTTCTGGAACTTGCTTCACTTAGCTAATATGTACTTTGATTTATGCTCTGAATTTGTCTTTTAAAAAATTTATTGAGGTATAATTTACTTATATTAGTTTCAGATGTACAAAAAAGATGTACGTCTTTTTTCCTAAGATTTTATTTAAATTCAAATTAGTTAACATATAGTATATTATTAGTTTCAGGGGTAGAATTTAGTGATTCATCAGTTGCAAATAACACCCAGTGCTCATTACATCAGGTGCCCTCCTAAATGCCCATCACCCAATTACCCCATCCCCCCCACCCGCTGCAACATAATTGATGTTTGTATATATATTATTAAAAAATCACCGCAGTAACTTTAGTTAGCATCTGTCAACACACATAGTTAAAGAACTTTTTTTCTTACGATGAGAACATTTAAGAACTACTCTCTTAGCAACTTTCAAATATGCAATATGGTATTACTGACTGTAGTTCCCATGCTGTATATTACATCCCCGTGACTTATTTTATAACTGGAAATTTTACCTTTGACCCCTTTCACCTATTTTGCCCACACCCCTCCCCCACCTCTGGCAACCATCAGTATGTTCCCTATCTATGAGCTTGATTTGTTGTTTAAGATTCCACATATAATGAGATCATACATTATTTATCTTTCTCTGACTGACTGCTTTCACTTAACTGTAATACCCTCAAGTTCCATTCTTGTCACACATAGCAAGGTTTCGTTCTTTTTTATGGCTGAATAATGTTCCATTGTATGTATGTACCATATTTCTCTATTCGTTCATCTGTTGATGGACATTTAGATTGTTTCTGTATCTCGGCTGTTGTAAATAATGCTGCAGTGAACATGGGGCACATATATCTTTTTGACTTAATGTTTTTATTTTCTTTGGATATATATAACCAGAAGTGAAATTGCTGGATCATATGGTTAGTTCTGGCACCCTGTATTTTTATTTACTTATTTTTGAAAGATTTTATTTGTTTGAGAGTGAGCGAGAGAGAGCATGAGCAGGGATAGAGGGAGTGGGAAAAGCAGACTCCCTCCCGGGCTGGGAATCCAACGTGGGGCTCAATCCCAGGACCCTGGGATCATGACCCGAGCCAAAGGCAAACACTTAACTGACTGAGCCACCTGGTGCCCCTATTTTTAAGTAATCTCTACGTAGACCCAATGTGGGGCTCATACTCACAACACCAAGATCAAGAGTCTCATGCTCCACCAGTTGTGCCAGCCAGGTGCCCCTGAATTTGTCATCTTAAAGGTTCTTCTGGAATATACTTGTCACTTGTGCTTATATTTCATTGGCCAAACAGGGTGGCTGGCCATGTCTTGAGTTTGCTAGGGTGAAGTACTATAATCCTACTGCAGGAAGATGACCCTGTTATTAGTGCATGATAATACAGTCTACCTTCCCACTTCCCATCTTAATTTCAAATTACTTTTTGTTTTTTGCTTACAGAACCATGTTGTTGTTTCACTGATAAAATATCTTCTGTCTGATTGGTTTTAGGTTTTTGTTGTTTACTGTTCCTTACCTATATTCCTCAGACTTCCTTATGTTTTCTTTTGATGTTGATCTGTCTTTCTTACTAGTAGGGGTTCCTCAAATGTGTGTGAAATATAGGCTGCAGTCATATTTAAGACTGATTCACTAAAAGGTCATCATAAACTCTTTCATGCCTGGTTGCTTCTAGTCATCTGGTAGGCGTCAGTGAATCAAAAGTAAAATGCCATGGGGTGGGATTGCCTGGGTGGCACAGTTGGTTAAGCGTCTGACTCTTGATTTTGGCTCAGGTCATGATCTCAAGGTTGTGAGATCGAGCCCCTTGTCAGGCTCCTTGCTCAGCAGACAGTCTGCTTGAGATTCTCTCTCCCTCTCCATCGACCCCTCCCATTCGTTCTCTCTCTCTCAATAAATCTTTAAAAAAAAAAATGCCATGGGGTGCCTGGCTGGCTCAGTTGATGGGCATGTGACTTTTGATCTCCGGGTTGTGAGTTCAAATCCCACGCTGGGTGTAGAGATTACTTAAAAATAAAATCTTTTAAAAAAAGGAAAAATGCCTTATGGACCAGGGTCTCCACAGAATGATAATACTGCTTTACTCACACAAACCTTGGTGTGGCCCAGTCCTTTGTTTTGCCCCCCCCCCACCAAAATGAGTACGGGTGGGGTGCCTGGGTGGCACAGCGGTTAAGCGTCTGCCTTCGGCTCAGGGCGTGTTCCCAGCGTTATGGGATCGAGCCCCACATCAGGCTCCTCTGCTGTGAGCCTGCTTCTTCCTCTCCCACTCCCCCTGCTTGGGTTCCCTCTCTCGCTGGGCTGTCTCTATCTCTGTCAAATAAATAAATAAAATCTTTAAAAAAAAAAAATGAGTACGGGTGACAGATATCATCTTGGAGGGGTATGTATCCTACTGAGGTTTTTCATAGGCTTTTCAGGTTCTTCAGAGAAGGAGCCTTTCATACCCTGCTTACAGGTATATATACCTGATGGTTAACCTGTTTTGGCATGAGCTACAGACTATCCTGGAGGTCTTACCATATTATATATAGATTTAATCCCATTGATTTCAGTGTAGCACCTCTCCCTTGTCATCTTTTTTTTTTTTTTTGGTAAGATTTTATTTATTCATTTGATGGAGAGAGACAGCCAGCAAGAGAGGGAACACAAGCAGGGGGAGTGGGAGAGGAAGAAGCAGGCTCCCAGTGGAGGAGTCCAACATGGGGCTTAATCCCAGGACCCTGGGATCACGCCCTGAGCTGAAGGCAGATGCTTAACGACTGCGCCACCCAGGCGCCCCTCCCTTGTCATCTCTTATTGGATGTCCCTGAGTGTGGATTTTCTCTGATTAAATTTCTGCAAAGAATAATTTCCATTTCATACAAAGGAGTGGTTCTATTTGGAGGGTAGTGCTCCAACTGCACCTTATATAATCTTTTTTTCATCTATCCTCCTTCTACCTATCTACCATTCCTTCTTTTGAGGTACTTGATTCCTTCCATTTTGTTAGTCTTTCTGATATTTTGTGGCATAAATTGGTTTGACACTGGCATCTTCTGCAGTATCTTTACATACATAAACTTCCTTAGCTCTGCTGTGTTGAAAATCTTTTGTGTGCTCTTCTGTTATCAGAAAATTTGTTAATGTCTGTGTGTATTGAAGTCTCCAGTCATACCCATTTTTTCTTCTGAGCTTGTACCATTTTCCCTTTTCTTGTCTTTTTAGTGGGGTTTTAGAAGGAAGCAGTTGTTGGTTAATTCCTTTCCTTTACTTAGACATTCCGGGAGATTTTCTCAATTTTATGTCATCTTTTTATCCTTCTTGTTAATTCCTTGTTGTTTATTACATTTATTTGCTGAACTAAGAAACGGGAAAGGTTATTTTTCAAGAGTAATCCTTAAGCTTTGTGTGCCCATGAATGTTAATTTCCTATGTAGATATCCTCCACAAGAGTTCCTTCTCAAAAGTTATTTGGTGACATTGGTCATGATGACTTTTTCATACTATGAGGTGGGGTTTCAGAGTTCATCCCAAAAGCACAATCCAAAATTTTATTACTAATAATGGGGAAATTCATAAATAATGATAACATAAAGCTAACATAATCGAGTGCTTACCATTTGTCAGCCACAGTACTAAGCACTTTATACGTTAACGCCTTTAAATGATGATTCTTTGTACTCCATTTTAGAAGAAGCCTGAGAAGATGATGAGCAGATAGAGAGGCAACAAGACTTGGGAAGCAGATTGCATCCATCTCCAGTAAAGACTGAGAAAAAAAAAAGTGAATATAAGAAAATTGGAAAAATACTTCCTTTGATCTCAGACATTATATCTTCTAAGGGCAACACCTTTTTCAACTTAAATCATGAGAGAAGTTGCGTAGGAAAGCATCATCAATTTAATTTAGTTTGGAAATCCTGCCACAACTTATTCTTTATGGTAATTACCCCCTTTAAGTGTAAATCAGTGTGGAAATGCCTTCAGTTAAAACAGTTTGAACCCCATCTAAAAACAGAGCATTCATACTTGAGAGAAACCCTATGAATTTACTGAATGTGGGAAAACTTCCACTCACATGTCACACTTCATTAAATGCAGAAGTCAGGCTGGAGAGAAACCCTGTTCTTCTAAGGAATACTGAGGAGCCTTTAGGTAGATGACAGATCTCATTGAACAGAAGAAAATTTTTACTGGAGAGAAACCAGTGAATATAACAAAACCCTATTGAGCATTAGAAAATTTATACTTGGAGAGAAAGCTTGTAATGTACTGTGTATGATAAAGTTTTCTCTTGAATTTTATCCCTTAGTTTACATTTGAAAGGTCATGCACACATACACCTTCAAATGTAAGAAATGTGGAAATACCTTCAGCCAAAAGTAAATCCTCATTCATCAAAAAATTCATACTGGAGAGAAACCTTGTGAATGTGGGAAAGCTTCCATTCAGATGTCACACCTCAGTCAGCAGAGAATTTGTAGTGGGGAAAACCCCTTTGCCTGTAAGGTATGTGGGAAAGTCTTCAGCCACAAATCAAATCTCACCGAGCATGAGCATTTTCATAATAGAGAGAAACCTTTTGAATGTAATGAATGTGGAAAAGCCTTTAGCCAAAAGCAGTATGTCATTAAACATCAGAACACCCATACTGGAGAGAAGCTTTTTGAATGTAATGAATGTGGAAAATCCTTCAGCCAGAAGGAAAACCTCCTTACCCATCAGAAAATTCACACTGGAGAGAAACCTTTTGAGTGTAAGGATTGTGGGAAAGCTTTCATTCAGAAGTCAAACCTCATCAGACACCAGAGAACTCACACGGGAGAGAAGCCTTTTGTATGTAAGGAATGTGGAAAAACCTTCAGTGGCAAGTCTAACCTTACTGAGCATGAAAAAATTCATATTGGAGAGAAACCCTTTAAATGTAGTGAATGTGGAACAGCTTTTGGCCAGAAGAAGTACCTCATAAAACATCAAAACATTCACACTGGAGAGAAACCCTATGAATGTAATGAATGTGGAAAAGCCTTCTCTCAACGAACATCACTTATTGTACATGTGAGAATTCATTCAGGTGATAAACCTTATGAATGCAATGTATGTGGAAAAGCCTTCTCTCAAAGTTCATCTCTTACAGTGCATGTGAGAAGCCATACAGGTGAGAAACCCTATGGTTGTAATGAATGTGGGAAAGCTTTCTCTCAGTTCTCAACCCTTGCTCTGCATTTGAGAATACACACAGGTAAGAAGCCTTATCAGTGTAGTGAATGTGGGAAAGCTTTTAGCCAGAAGTCACACCACATTAGACATCAGAAAATTCATACTCATTAAAAACCTTGTAAATGTCTTAAAAATTGGAAAGCGTTCATCAGGAATTTAAGCATCGTAGCACATCAGAAATAATCATGCTGAAGGAAAGTATCACAAATGAGGAAAACAAAAGCGAAAAACTTATTGGACACCAGGAAATTTATACTGAAGAGAAAGACATTTATATGATAAAAATCCTGCACCCAACAAAACTGATGGTGCGGGTAATGCTGAAACTTTAGATGCATTTCCACTAAAATCGAGAATGGAAAACATGCTTCTTATTGCTGTCTGCATAAATCTGGAGATTTTCACCAATGTAATAAATAAGTTGTAAGTACTGGAAAGAAAGAGACTTCTGTATTGATTTAGCAGAACAGAAGAGATTCTGGAAACACCTATGCATTTATTAGAATTTAGAGTATGATAGAAATGGCAATAGGAGGAGAGAAGATAATGAGACTGTGTAAACAGTGATTTGGAGGTAATCTGTTTTCCAAGAAAGAAACAAACCATGAACTATACACCGAGGTAAGATCCAAGAGGAGAAAACAGGAATATGAAGAAGCTATATACTGAAATGGTTATGACCTTGGGAGTAGGGAAACATTCCTTATAACAAGTTCAAGAATACCTAGCAACTCTGAGTTTGTATGCTTAGGAAATATATACCAGTCTATTTACTGTGGCATGATTTGTAGTAGCCATGAGTTGGAAACAACTTAAATGCCCATCGGGAACAAAATGGAAAATACATATGATGAAATACTGTATATCTGTAAAATTTAACAAATGAGATCTACATGTAATACAGAGAAAGATCTCAAAAATCATGTTGAAGGGGGAAAATGAAGTTGCAGAATAACACATATATTACAATGACATTTTTGTAAATTTTAATTAAAATTTTTCTCACAGAATTCAGTACTATGTATCGGTAATGGATACATGTATGTATGTATGTTTTTAAAATGTTTTTGAAACGGATTGGAAGATAAGACCAAACTCTTAATAGTGGTTGCTTGTGAAGAGTGGAGAAGGGAAGGGGATGAGTGTGGGAGGGATGGGATGGGGACTGTTTAAAGGGGACTTCAGTTTTATATATAAACATCCATTTCTCTTAAAAAGTAAAAAGACTGCAAGTAAATATATCAAAATACTGGATAATTCTGGATTGTGGCATATGGATATCTTGTCTTATTTTTTGTACTTTTCTGTATTTTTAAATTTTCTCAAAATTAATAAGAATGGGGGTGAGGATGGGAACACTGTACCTATAGAAATCATGTTCTAATGGATTCATTCCCAATCAAGTACTAAACTTTTTATAGAAAATATTTCTAAAATTTTATCAATGATGAGTGGATGGACTTGCTCTCTATGTAATATGAAATTATCTATTTTATTAAAATTAAAAATGACAGCATAATCCAAATTTGTTTTATTTTTACATGTTATGGTGTGCACTATATGGTCTGTCTTTACATTTCTAACATACTTTGCGACATCATTTGAGCTTCGAAATTTTTAAGAACTTTTAGTTAAATAAGGGTATATGCACATACTTCATATAACTTGTCTTTTTCAGATAAACTGATTTTGGAACATAAACTTTCCTATGCTATACATTTTCATGAGAACAACTTAAGTTTTGGGGGCACCTGGGTGGCTCAGTTGGTTAAGCTTCCAACAATGATCTCAGCTCAGGTCTTCCCCATACTTGCCTTACGATTTATTTATTTATTCTAAAGAGAGTTGGGAAGGTAGAGGGGAGAGAGTCTTCAAGCAGAATCCCTGCTGAGTGTAGTGCCCAATGCGGGGCTCAATCCCAGAACCCTCAGATCATGACCTGAGCTGAAATCAAGAGCTAGATGCTTAACTGACTGAGCCATCCAGACACCCCAAATCTTAGTCCTTTCTAATATGAAGTCCCCCACCCCCTTTTTAAAAAGGATGTTATAAGTTAATCTCAGGAAATGCACCACATGTTTGTATACCATTTTAAAACTGCCTCCATTTTATCACCTGCAGTTAAGATATTCTATATAAAGATTTTAGTCATAAAACATTTTCCTAAAGTATTTTTTTCTCCTTAATGTGTCTTGCTTCACTTAGCTCTTCTCTTAACTCTGCTCCTGTGTTTGTGTAGCTTTGGAGTCAACAGAGTAATTCAAGCCTGACTCTAAGACAAAACCAGGGGAATACTTCATGAGTTCACTGGCCATGGCCTAGGACTCCTCCCCCACAGAGCAAGACTGGTTATATTGGCCCATAGAGGAAAATTGACTCTGAAGTTCAGAATTGTCTATTACTCAGCATGTCAGGAGGTAGGTGATCTGAACCACCTAAGTATGTCTGTTTTACTTCATTCTGATCGATAGCGTATAGATCTAAGTGACTTGACTGTTGGACACCTGAATCAGTTGTCAAGATTTGTAAAATCTTGGTTAATCCCACATTGCCTGGATACATAGTGCTACCTTCTATATAATACCCAAACCATGTAAGGGCTGCCAAACATTCTCCTTTATTTACCCCAAGCACAACAAAACCTCTAAAATGTCCTAATTTTCAGTCAACCTTACATCTGCTGTTTCAGGTATTCCTTAGTTCTGTCTGTTATGTATGCAACAATTTCTTTGCTTTCCCTGATTGCATATGTATTTCAGATTTAAGGGGTTCTGTGTCTAAAATACTAGGAACCAACACAAACTATTTTGTGAAGAAATCGGGCTTTGTAATGTTACTGTTTACCACCAGTGAATAACAAAGTTAAATGTGATTTTGTCATACAAAGTAATGATAACATAAGCTGGCATTTATTTAGCCTTACTTTTTTCCCCCATAGTGTTTTCATCATAGTCAGTGATTTTTTTTTTTTTTAAGATTTTATTTATTTATGTGACAGAGAGACAGCCAGCGAGAGAGGGAACACAAGCAGGGGGAGTGGGAGAGGAAGAAGCAGGCTCCCAGCAGAGGAGCCCGATGTGGGACTCGATCCCAGAATGCCGGGATCACGCCCTGAGCTGAAGGCAGATGCCCAACGACTGCGCCACCCAGGCGCCCCCGTAGTCAGTGATTCTTAAACTTGAATGTACATTAGAGTCACCTAAAGTGCTTGAGCTTTACCTCCAGAGCTGCTGCTTCAGTAAATCTGAAGTGGGGGCTGAGAATTTGTATTTCTAACAAGTTCCCAGGTGTTGTTGCCAATGCTGCTGTGCCAGGGACCACACTTCTGAGAACTGATGACCTAAACGCTTCTGTCTTCAGAGCAGCTCAATTGAATAGTATGTATATTTCTCCATATCTTAAAAAAAAAAAAAAAAGGTAAGTGACAGGCTTAGTGTTTCACATCTACTTAGTGGGAGAGCTGACTATAGAGCAAGTTATTGTGGTTTGTGGGTTGTGATTATTTCAGTGTAATAGATCAGAGAGAAGGCTCTTGCCAACTCTTTTGACAAATACTAGCCTACCATCTATTACATGCTAGACATTAGATACACTGCTGCCTTTTTGAGATTTTACTAGTGCTCTTGTTGGGGGTGGGGAGTTGTTAACATTTTTCATTTTGTGGTAATGAAAATAATGCACTAGTAGGAAGGGAAAGTGTTGTGGGATGTGGTTGAAGACACAGGCATGGGGCATAAGATGTAAGGACTGTAGGACATTGTGTTGAGTGAAGGCTTAAATGCAATGGGAATCAAAATGAGTATGGCAGTGATATGACTAACATTTTGACACTTGATCATTTGATGCTTTTGAGGTGACCATTTTAGAGTTGAATAGTCACTGACAGAAGGTGATAGAAGTTAGGACAGAGATGTTGCATTGGTGATAGAAATGGATAATTCTGGGATTTTCCTGGAAGTGAGCTGACAGGATTTACTGAGGTGCATGATAACAGGAAGACATCAAGTACAGTGCCAACTTTTTAAACTTATAACTGGCTAAAGAATGTTGGGGGCTATGGAGAAGCATTTTGAGAGAGAAAAGAATCAATTATGGGTACATTAGATTTGAAAAGCTTGTTTGATACTATGTGGAAATAGGAGACCACTCACTAACTGTGGAATCAAAAGCTTTTAGATAGTGTAGGTGATAGGATAAGGTCAGTCACTCAGGAAAAGTATGTGTTTGAGAAAACAAGACAGCTTAGCTTGGAGCCTTGGCACTGCAATGTTTAGGAGCCATGTAGAAGAAGGAAAAGTGGCCAATCTGCTATGCAAAGGAGAAAGGATATCTATACAGAAGCCAAGAGAGCTAAGTATGTGAAGATAATCATTCTGGGGGTGCCTGGGTGGCTCACTCGGTAAAGAGTCTGCTTTTGGCTCAGGTCATGATCCCAGGGTCCTGGGATCGAGCCCCACATCAGGCTCCCTGCTCAGTGGGGAGCCTGCTTCTTCCTCTCCTTCTGCCTGGGGCTTCCCCTACTTGTGTGCTCTCTCTGTCAAATAAGTAAGATCCTTTTTTAGAGAAAGGTAATCATTCTGTTGATTGCTTCTGCAAAATTGAGTAAGATGAGCATATGGTGTCCTTTAGGTTTGGCAATATGTAGGGCACTGTAGACCTTTTGAAAAGCCTGTTTGGTGGGCTGCTGGGGTCCTAAACCAGATTGGAGCAGCATAGGAGGAATTGGTAAGAGTATGGCTCTGCTATCAGTCTTCCTGGTTTTGAAATCTGATCCTGCCACTATTTTTGAGGCTTTCTGCAAGTTTTGTAACATTTGTGTCTCAGTTGCCTTATCTCTAGTGCCTCATCTCATATAGTTGTGATTAATACTTCATATTAAAGAAAATCTTTAGTATTCTCTACATAATAAATGCTCAATAAATGTTCATCACTATTAGACTGAGTTAAATAGTGAACAAAGATAGGAAGAGGTGACAGCAAGTATAGACTACTTGAAATATCCTGCTGGAAGCCCAGAGTGAGTCAGCTTGAGGCAGATGTGAGGTTAAGGAAGGGATTTTGGTGGTTTATTTTTGGTTTGTTAAAGATAGAATATATAGAGTATATTTGTAAACTGGAAGTAACTTCAGAACAAAATACTTGAGAGGCTAAGAGAAGATGAGCTGTTGCATAGATGATCCAGCTGGTGGTTGATAGGAACTGGCTTCTTTGAACAAGAAGGAAGAGAATATAAACATCATTGCAAGCACATCTGAAAATGTGGGGAGAATAAAAGGAGTTCTTAACCTGATTAATTACATTTTCTCAGTGAACTATCAGATAAATTTGTTTAGTTAGAATGAAAGGTGGAATATGTAAGATTCAAGATAAAAGGAGGTATGTTATACTTAAGAGTTTAAGCATGCTCAGCTCTTAAGGGTCCCCAGTAAAATGAAGACTTAAATTTTTCATTAAAAATCCCCTTTTCCCCATCAAGCAATCCTCATTTCATACATCCCTAAGATATGTCCGGTTTGAACCACAAAAATCCCCTGGGGATTTTATGGAGTTGACCAAGAACATACTAATGGTGACCTTTCTCCAATGATTTCAGATGTTTGAGAAACTTACTTAGATGACCTGCTAAATGAAAGGGAATTATGAGAGTTTGTTAGTGAATGAAAGTTCTGTGTAATGAGATTATCCTCCTACAGAACTAAAAGATAAAATGCAGATGGTTGGAGGAGTGAATTTCAGGGCAAATTTTCATTAGCTGTTTAGAATTAATTAACATGGAGCCAGGGCGTTTTTGGCAATGCTACACCAGCAATCTTGTAGAAAATAAGTTGATATGTGGAAACGGAAGAAAATACTGGAGACCAGAAAAAATATACCAAGGGTTAAATATTTATGCAAAAATTTTTTTCAACAAATGTTTTTAAGCAATAGTGACTATCCAGCAATGGTAATGTCCACTTTGTGGAGTTAAGAAAAGAACTGAAATTTTGAGAAGCAGGGGCACCTGGCTGACTCAGTAGAGCATGTGATACTTTTTTTTTTTTTTAAGATTGATTTATTTGGGAGAGCGAAGGAGGAGGGCCAGAGGGAGGGAGAGAGAATCCTCAAGCAGACTCCACTCTGAGTGCAGAGCCTGAAGCACACTCAACTTCATGACCCTCAGATCATGACCTGAGCTGAAATGAAGAGTTGGTCACTTAACTGACTGAACCACCCAAGTACCCTGAGCTTGTGACTCTCGATCTCCCTGCTCAGTGGGGAGCTTGCTTGTCCCTCTCCCACTCCCCCTGCTTGTATTCCCTCTCTCGCTGCCTCTCTGTCAAATAAATCTTAAAAAAATAAAATTAGGAGCGCTTGGGTGGCTGTCAGTTGAGAGTCTGTCTTCAGCTCAGGTCATGATCCCAGGGTCCTAGGTTCAAGCCCTGGGTTGGGCTCCCTGCTCAGTGGGGAGTCTGCTTCTCCCTTTCCCTCTGCCCCTCCCCCCTGCTCCTGCCCTCTCTACCTCTCTCTCTCAAATAAAATCTTGAAAAAATAAAAGTGGGCACCTGGGTGGCTAGTCAGTTAAGTGTCTGACTTGGTTTTGGCTCAGGTCATGACCTCAGGGTTGTGAGATCAAGCCCCATGTCAAGCTCCATGCTCAGTGTGGAGCCTGCTTGAGATTCTCTCTCTCCTGCCCCTCCTACTCCTCATGCTATCTCTCTCGAAAATAAATAAATAAAATCTTTTTTTTTTAAAGATTTTATTTTATTTATTTTACAGAGATAGAGACAGCCAGTGAGAGAGAGAACACAAACAGGGGGAGTGGGAGAGGAAGAAGCAGGCTCATAGCGAAGCCTGATGTGGGGCTCGATCCCATAACGCCGGGATCACGCCCTGAGCCGAAGGCAGACGCTTAACCGCTGTGCCACCCAGGCGCCCCTAAATAAATAAAATCTTAAAAATAAAATTAAAGGGGTGCCTGGATGTCTTAGTTATTTAAGCATCTGACTCTTGATTTCAGCTCAGTTTTTTTTTTAAAGATTTTATTTATTTATTTGACAGAGAGACAGCCAGCGAGAGAGGGAACACAAGCAGGGGGAGTGGGAGAGGAAGAAGCAGGCTCCCAGCGGAGAAGCCTGATGTGGGGCTCAATCCCAGAACGCCGGGATCGCGCCCTGAGCCGAAGGCAGACGCTTAACCGCTGTGCCACCCAGGCGCCCCTAACCATATCTTTTCAGAGACATAATCCAACCCACAACCTGGAAATCAGTAAACCTAACTGAAACAGCAGTTTCTGTGAAAATAAGCTTAGATACGTAAGTCCTTAAAGTTGCCAGCATGAGTTTGAGCAAATCTAGCTGGAAGGCATCAGTTTCTTTAACAACAACAAAAATCCGTGAGTTTTTCTCAAATCTATATTCCCAGAATGAGTTTTGAACATTACAGTATTTCAAAGTATATGAAGGGGTATTAACATAGGACATAGCTCTCACTGAAGAACTTCCATTGTGAGGATGGGGGATATAAATATGTAAGAAACAAAAAAATGACATCTGGGACCTATAGGATGTGAGGCATGGGGAATGAGCAACATCAACTCTAGTGGACGATAGGGGAAGAGAAATCCTTAGGAAAAACATGGCTAAATTAAGGCAGAAAGTGGAGGTAGAACTTTTAGTGTTGAGGTTTAGCACATAAGCAGCGTTTGTGATGTGGCTGGCAATTTTAAGGGCAAAATGAAACAATAGGCCCAGACAGTACTAGAGGGAAGTGTGAGTTAGGATGGTTGACTGCAGTGGCTGTGCTGACAAGTCTGAAAAGTGGGGCTGCAGGGGCTTCGCAGTTTCTTTTGGTTTGCTTTCTTATTTAAGGTCTCTGAACCACTGCAGACAGTCACAACCATCTTTTTCACCTGGAGCCAGAACCAGTCTTAATTTCTCCTACCTTCATTTAAGTGTAAATGGTTAAATGTCTGGGTGCCTGGGTTACTGAGATAATTGAAGAATTCCTATCAGATACATAATCTAGGAAGGAAAGGGTAGGAGAAGCTAAGTTTTTTTTTTTTTTAAGATTTATTTATTTTAGCGAGACTACCTGAGAAGGGGGGTGGGTGGGGGGGAAGCAGTCTCCCCACTGAGCACGGAGCATGGAGTCCCTCAGGGGGCCCTATCCCAGGACCCTGAGATCATGACCTGAGGCGAAACCAAGTGTCAGACATTTAACTGACTGAGCCACCCAGGCACCCTGCAAAGTTTTTAAGATGACAGAGCCTTATAGAATGTGATTATTGGTAAATGCAATCTCCGTGTATCTCCCAGAGAAATCTAAAAATGGCTTTGGTTATCTCATTGCCATACAAAGAATAAATGTTTATAATTCAATTCTTTTTTTTAAGATTTTATTTGTTTATTTGTTACAGAGAGGGAGAGAGAGAGAGAGAGCACAAGCAGGGGGAGCAGCAGGCAGAGGGAGAAGCAGGCTCCCCGCTGAGCAAGGAGCCCAATGTGGGACTCGATCTCAGGACCCTGGGATCATGACCCAAGGCAAAGGCAGTTGCTAAACTGACTGAGCCACCCAGGTGCCCCTAATTCTTCAATTCTTGTTGAGAACAAATCTGAATTCCTTATATCAATATTCAAGTTCTTTCATGTTTTGTTCACTTTCTACTTTTCTAGTTTTACCTATCACTGATTTAAAGCATGTACTTTATATATGTGCCAGTTGGTGTAGACAGTAGGAAAAAAGCCCCAGCAAAAGCCTGCTCTCTAACCAAAGAACAAGGGAAGGGTCAGCTTATTAAGACAGAAAACTTTTATACAGTGACTGCTCTATTCCAGAAAAACACCATAGAAAAAAATGGGCTCTGCTTATGCCAGCGAAGACTGCATGGGGGACGTAGATTCCCACACTTGCCAGGCTATAAAAAGGTGCTCCAACCCTACCTTTCCTTCACAGAGGTAGTGTCAGAAAAGGATACCACCCAAGGGGTGCCTGGGTGGCACAGCGGTTAAGCGTCTGCCTTCG
>NC_048229.1:39469863-39485453 GCF_002007445.2 Ailuropoda melanoleuca | reverse complement strand
CTTAAAAAAAAAAAAAAAAAAAGAAAAGGATACCACCCACACCGGGTGTGAGACAGTACCCCTCCCTTCCATGGTATCAGTGTAAACCATTTGGAGAGGTGACACTTCTACCCCTCACTTAGCAGTAATGAGGTACCCACACTCAGCGTCCCTACTGGGTCGTGTCAGAGAGGCCTACAGGGAAGTCAGGAGTTTCACCACTGCCCAGTGTTAGTGAGGCCACACACACCCCTATAGTGTCAGTAGAGACCACCTGGGAACCAGTAACGATACAGTCCAATTTTTCCCAGCCAGGGAGCTTACCAGTGGATGCCTAATGGAGAGCTGGAACTTTTATCCCTGTTCAGCAATAACTAGGAGGCCTTCCTCTTCTCTGGTGTCAAAGAAGCCTGAGTGGAGAACATAGACTTCTACCCACGTTTGGCAGAGACAAGGTGGTAGCTTTCCTCTCTCAGCCATAACAAGTCAGAGGAAGCCAGCTAAAACTGAAGGTTTAAATAAGGTCTAGTCTCATAACCCAATGCCCAAAATGTCCACGTTTCAGTAAAAAAATCATACCCAAACCAGGAAAATCTCAACTTGAATAAAAATCAATGGATGTTTTGTCATGAGCCTAAAACTGCTCTAAAAAATAGTCTCTTAAAAATATTAATGGAGGGGCACCTGGGTGGCTCAGTCTGTTAAGCGTCTGCCTTCAGCTCAGGTCATGATCTCCAGATCCTGGGATTGAGTCCCAAGTTGGGCTCCCTGCTCAGTGGGGAGTCTACTTCTCCCTCTCCCTGCTTGTGCTTGCTCTCTCTCCCTCTCAAACAAATAAATAAAATCTTAAAAATATATATATTAATTGAGGGGCTGCCTGAGTGGCTCAGTTTGTTGAGCCTCCGACTCTTGATTTCAGCTCAGATCACAATCTCAGGTATCATGAGATTGAGCCCCACACCAGGTTCTGAGATGGGCGTAGAGCTTGCTTAAGATTCTCTCCCTCTCGGGAAGCCTGGGTGGCTCAGTCATTAATAGCTGCCTTCAGCTCGGGTCATGATTCCAGGGTCCTGGGATCGAGCCCTGAGTCAGGCTCCCTGCTCGGTGGGGAGCCTGCTTCTCCCTCTCCCTCTGCCTGCTGCTTTCCCTGCTTATGCTCTCTCTCTGTCAAATAAATAAATAAAATATTTTATTTAAAAGATTTAAATAAATTAACAAAAATTATTAATAGGTGCCAACATAGATGACAGAGATCTTACAATGATCTGACAAAGGTTTTAAAGCAGCCATTATTAATATGCCTTAATTAGCAATTGCAAAAACACTTGAAACAAGTGAAAAATAAAAAGTAAATTTCAGCAAGAAATGGAAGACATAAAGAAAACTAAATGGAAATTTTAGAATTGAAATATGCAATAACTGATATAAAAAAAGAATATGGGCTCAACAGCAGTATGGAAGGTACAGAGGAAAGATTCATTAAATTTTTTTAAGGTTCATTAAATTTGAAGACAGACAATAGAAATTATTCAGTCTGACAGAAGAAACTAGACTGAAAACAAAACCTCAGATAAAACAAACGAACGAAATGGAGCCTTAGACCCGTGAGATCATAAGAAAAAAATATAATATTCTTATCACAGGAGTCCTACAGGTGGAGAAAAGGAGGGCAGGGCTAAATAAGTAGTTGAAGAAATAATGGCTGAAAAATGTCTCAAATATGGCAAAAGACATCTATAACCTACAGATTCAAGAAGCTGATCAAAACCCAAATGGAGTAAAAAACCAGGGAAATCCAAGCCAAGACACATAATAATCAAATTTCTGAAAACTAAATATAAAGAAAAAGATCTTGAAAGCAGCGAGAGAAATGACATCTTATTTCTAGAAGGAAATGAATGACAGCAGATATCTCATCAGAAATCATGGAGAAAATGGCACAACATTTTTCAAATGATGAAAGAAAAAACTGTTCAACCCAGAGTTTCTCTGTCTGGGTTAGATTTTAGGAGCAGCGGTGAGCCACAGATCCCAGTTGACTACATGGAACCATTCTGTATCTGTACAACCATTCTGTTTTTCACTTTCAGTACAGTATTCAACAAATTATGAGATAGTCAACACTTTGTTATAAAATTAGGCTTGTGTTTGATGCTTTTGCCCAACTCAAGTGTTCTGAGCATCTTTAAGGTACACTAGGCTAAGCTATGATGTTCGATAGGTTAAGGGTGTTAAATGCATTTTTGCCTTATGATGTTTTCAATTTATGATGAGATTATCTGGATGTAAACCCATCACAAGTCAAGAAAGATCTATACACATATCTAAGTTCTCCCAGTCCACGTAGAGTTGATATTTTACTACTTTAAGTAAAATGTAAGCCTCACAACCATAAAGTCCTTTTTAAATCTTCTCTATGTTTAATGTTATATCTATATACACTGACAACTCTTAAAGGGATAAATAATGTTTTTATATTTATCCAGATATGTACCACTCCTGTTGGTCATCCTTTATTTCTTAAGTTCCAAGTTTCCTATTTATTTTTCTTCATCCTGGTGAACTTTAGCATTTCCTTCAAAGTAGGGATATTGGCAATGAATTCTCTTCCTTTTCCTTCCAAGAAGAAAATTCACCAAGGTATTCACCAAAGGTATTCTCCAAGAACACCTTTATTTCACCCGAATTCTTAAAGGACATTCTCACTGGATAGAGAATTATTGTTTGGCAGTTCTTTTTAAAAAAGATTTATTTATTTATTTATTTATTTATTTATTTATTTTAGAGGGGGGGTGGGGAGGGGCAGAGGGAGAGGGAGAAAGAGAATATCAAGCAAAGTCCCTACTGAGTGCAGAGCCTGAAGCAGGGCTCAATATTAGGACCCATGAGATCATGACTTGAGCCGAAATCACCAGTCAGATACCTAACTGACTGAGCCACCCAGGCACCTTGATTGGCAGTTCTTTTTTATTTTTATTTTATTTTATTTAAGATTTATTTATTTATTTATTTGAGAGAAAGAGAGCACAGCAGGGGGAGCAGCAGAGGGAGAGGGAGAGGGAGCAGCAGACAGGGAGCCTGACCGGGGGCCTCATCCTGGGACCCTGAGATCATGACCTGAGTGGAAGGCAGATAATTGACCGACTGAGCCACCTAGGTGCCTCCTGGCATTTATTTTTTAATATCACTTTCAGAATATTGTTTCCTTGCCTTCTGGGCACTATTTTTTTTTTTTTCTTATGAGAAGTCCACAACCCTTTGATTTATTGCTCCCCTACGTGTATTGTGCTATTTTTGTCTGACTGGTTCTAGTTTTTTTCAGTACCTTTATTTTTTTTTTAGCAGTCTGATTACAATGTGGCTAGGTATGATTTTCTTTGAGTTTATTTGTTTGTCAAGAAAATTACCTTGAGGGACACCTGGGTGGCTCATAGTTAAGCATCTGCCTTCAGCTCAGGTCATGAGCTCAGGCTCCTGGAATCGATCCTGGAGTAGGGCTGGGTGGCAAGCCTGCTTCTCCCTCTCCCTCTGCCCCTCCCCCCACTTGTGTTCTCTCTCTCTCTCTCTCTCTCTCAAATAAATAAATAAAATCTTTATTAAAAATTCCCTTGATCATGTAATTTATGTCTTTCACCAAATTTGGGAAGTGTTTAGCTATTATTTCTTCAGAAATGTTTTTAGTACACGTCTTACGCTCTTTTCCTTCTGGGACCCCAATGACATGAATGTTGGGCTTTTTGATATTATCCCATAGGTCCCTGAGGTTTCTGTAAATTATTTTCAAAAATTTTCACTGTTACTTATACCCAATAATATTCCTTGATTTGAAATCTATGGAGCCTGCTATTAATGTGACTATTACAAGTTAATTTTTAGTAGTGTTTATACAGCATATCTTTTCCTATCCTTTTACCATTAACCTAGCTATATCATTGCATTTCTGATGGATTTTTTATTTTTTTTTATTTGACAGATATAGAGAGAGCACAGGCAGCAGGAGAGGCAGGCAGAGGGAGAAGGAGAAGCAGGCTCCCCTGTGTGGGGCTTGATGACCTGAGCTGAAGGCAGATGCTTAACCAACTGAGTCACCCAGGTGCCCCTCTGATAGATATCTTTAGACAATATACAGTTGGGCAATTTTTTTCAATATAATTAGGGAAAATCTGCCTTTTATTTGGTGTGTTAGGACCCTTTACATTTTTTAAAAAAGATATTTATTTGTTTATTTGAGAGAGAATGAGGACATGCAGGGGGAGGGGCAGAGGGAGAGGAAGAGGGAGAAACAGATTCCCTGCTGAGCTGGGAGCCAGACACAGGGCTCCATTCCAGGACCCCGAGATCATGACCCTAGCCAAAGGCAGACGCTTAACCAACTGAGCCATCCAGGACCCTTTACATTTAATGTAATTATTGATAAGGTTAGATTTAGGTCTATCATTTTATTATTTGTTTTATGTTGGCCCCTCTGTGCTTTGTTTTTCTATTCCCTCCATCCTGTTTTCTTTGGATTATATGAATTGTGAGATAGTAAGAAATATCTACTTGGTCTCTGTCTCTAGTTCCTGACGGAGAGCTCCTAAAACCCTTGTAATTTCTTCAGTGACAGGGGTGCTAGAAGCATCATTTGTTCTAATGTGGTGACTCTTGGTGGGCTTCTAGATAGCTGCAGAATGGGGGCTGGTTACTAGGAAGACCAAACCATGATTAGAATCTTGGAACTTTCAGTCCTACCCTCTCATCTTCCAGGGAGGGGAAAGGGTCTGGAGACTGAATTAAGCATCCAGCATGTTTATATGATGAAGCCTCCACAAAAATCCCTAAACTAGGGGGTTTGAGAGTTTCTGGATTAGTGAACTGTTGGGTTTGGCCAGCAAACCCTGAGAGGGCAAATGAAAAGGTTACTCCCAACACCTTAGTAGGAGAAAGGAGAGGCCTGGGGGCCAGATGCTCTAGTGGTGAAAGGCTTTGAGCCAAGCTCTGTCTCCACATTTTTGTGAGTTTAATTAACACACCACATACAAGGCAAGGAGTAAGTGAAGTATGTGACCAGTACAGGTGCCTGCATTTAAGCATTTACTCTCTGGATGAGACCCTTGAGCCTCAGTAAGAATCTGGCCTCGTTCAGCCAAGAAACTTAAGAGGAGGCCCAGCATTCCTGGAACTCCTCCTCCGCTTTTCAATGAGTCTCATCCAGGGAGGCATATACAAGTCAGGATTTATCTATCCAGGCACTGTGAATCCCCTCAGTGAACAGATCCATGTGCTGGGAGGGTAGTACACCCCAACTCCACAGGTACAGAAGCTCTTGTACTCAGGACTCTTATGAACCTTGTCCTGTGTATGTCTTCAACTGGCTGTTCATCTGTATCCTTTATAATACCCTTTATAATAAACCTGGAAACATAAGTAACATTTTTTCTGAGTTTTGTGAGCCATTCCAGCAAATTATTGAAACTGAGGGGGTGTATATGGAAACCCCAGACTTTATTAGCCAAGTTGGACAGAAATGTAGGTACCCTGGGGACCCGTTACTTGAAAGTAGTGTCTGAAGTGAGGACACTCTTGTGGGATTCAGCCCTAAAACTTGTGGAGTCTGACACTGACTACCCAGAGTTATTGTCACGAATTGGACTAAATTATACCAGTTGGTGTCCAGAGTTGGAAAATTGATTGATGGGCGAAAAAGCCCTATACATTTGATGTGAGTTGTATTGTGAGTGGAGAAACAGTTTTCCATTAGAATACATTTTAGTGGGGTGACTGGGTGGCTCAGTTGGTTAAGCAACTGCCTTCGGCCCAGGTCATGATCCTGGAGTCCTGGAATTGAGTCCTGCATTGGACTCCCTTGCTCAGCAGGGAGTCTGCTTCTCTCTCTGACCCGCACTCCTCTCATTCTCTCTCTCACTCTCTCTCAAATAAATAAATAAAATCTTTTAAAAAAAGAATACTTTTTAGGGGCGCCTGGGTGGCACAGCGGTTAAGCGTCTGCCTTCGGCTCAGGGCATGATACCGGTGTTACGGGATCGAGCCCCACATCAGGCTCCTCCGCTATGAGCCTGCTTCTCCCTCTCCCACTCCCCCTGCTTGTGTTCCCTCTCTCTCTGGCTGTCTCTATCTCTGTCGAATAAATAAATAAAATCTTTAAAAAAAAAAGAATGCTTTTTAAATTCCATTTTAATCTATGTATTGTCTATTTGGCTTTATTTCTTCGTATTTTTAAAAGTGGTTCCTCTAGGTATTACAACACATATTCCTGTGTTGTCACAGTTTACTTAAAGTTAGTATCTCACAACTTCAAGTATAATGTATAAGCCTTAAAGCCTCCCCACTTCATTTAATAGTTGTCATATGTACTACATCTATATATAATGAAAACCTTACCAGACAATGTAATACTTTTTGAAACTATACATATTTTAAATAATTTCAGAAGGGAAAAATAGTCTCATATCTTCCCAGGTATTTACCATTTATGTTGCTTTTTCTTACTTTCTGAAGTTCCAAGTTTCCCCTTCTTTCATTTCTCTCCCACTTTAAGAATTTCTTTAGCATTTCTTTTAGAATAAGGTGCTGGCAATGAGTTTTCTTAATGTTCCTTCCTCTAAGAATGTCTTTATTTCAATTTATTTCCCCAAAGATATTTTCACTGGTGTTATAGATTGGCACATTTAAAAAAATTTTTTTTATCAGCTCTTTAAACATACTGCTTTCCTGTCTTCTGGTCTTTAAGGTTTCTGATGGGAAATCCACAACCATTTGAATCATTGTTCCCCTATTTGTAATGTGTTCTTTTTCTCTGGCTCCTTTCAAAATATTTTGTTTGTTTAAACAATTTGGTGTATCTGGGCATGATTTTATTTGTGTTTATCCTGTTTGGGGTTTACTGAGCTCCTTGAACTTTTAAATTTATGTTTTGCACCAAATGTCAGAAAATTTCAGCCATTATTTTTTCCCTATTTTTTTCTGCATCTATCTCTCCCTCCTCAATTTCTGGGACTCCAATGACACAAATTTTAGAGCATTTGCTGTTGTCCCACATGTTGCTAAGGACCTGTACTTTCTTTTTTTCAGTCTTTTTCTCTCTGTTCTTCAGATTGGATACTTTTTTTTTTTTTTTAAAGAATTTATTTGTCAGAGAGCGAGCACAAGCGGGGGGAGCAGCAGGCAGATGGAGAGGAAGAAGCAGGCTCCCCACTGAGCAAGGAGCCCGATGCGGAACTTGATCTCAGGAGATCATGACCTGAGCCAAAGGCAGATGTTTAACTGACTGAGTCACCCAGGCATCCTAGATTGGATACTTCTTAATGATCTTCAAGTTCAAGTTCACTGACTCTTCTATTTTCTCCATTCTGCTATTGAGTCCATCTAATTTTTTTTGATTCCAGGTATTATATTTTTCAGTTTTAATATTTCCCTTTGGATCCTTTTATAGTGTTTGTCTTTTTTGAGAACTTCTGTATTTCCATTCAATTAAAGAGTCAAATGTAGCATAGTGTTAACTGTCTTAAAGTTTTTGTCTGATAATTTGTCTAATAATTCTAATATTTGAGTCATCTTGACTTTGGTGTCTGTTGATTTTCTTTTCCCTTGATAATTGACCATATTTTCCTGGTTCTTTTTGTATCAAGTAATTTTTGGATTATATTCTGGACATTTTATTTATTTATTTATTTATTTATTTTTTTTAAAGATTTTATTTATTTATTTGACAGAGATAGAAACAGCCAGCGAGAGAGGGAACACAAGCAGGGGGAGTGGGAGAGGAAGAAGCAGGCTCATAGTGGAGGAGCCTGATGTGGGGCTCGATCCCATAACGCCGGGATCACGCCCTGAGCCGAAGGCAGACGCTTAACCGCTGTGCCACCCAGGCGCCCCTGGACATTTTAAATATTATTTTTGGAGACTCTGTATTCTGATATATTTTTTTATTTTTTTAATTTTAGCAGGCAGTATACCCAGTTCGGTTCAGACTGAATGTTCTGTTTAACCCTCTGTGGGTCATGGTTTCAATATCACTTCAATTTTCAAAGGCTTTACTATGCTGCTTTGGGCATGCCCACACATGCCACTCTGAGGTTAGTCTGGGACTTGTGTAGTGGTTTATATCACAGCTAACTTCTCAGAGCCTTTATTATGCTTCTTTGAGTCTGTTCCATTCTTGTACAGCTTGAGGGTGAGTATGGGTCTCCTACCAGTTCATTCACAGAGTCAGGGGATCCCCTTCTCAGGGTCTCTCATCCAGGATTTTCCCCTCATCAGTGACTGCCAGGGGCCACTTTTGCCAGTCCTCAGGTTAGAAAGGGTGGGTTTCTGTCAAAGTTTTGGTTGTCCCCCCTCCCCCAAGCTGTCACACAACTCACTTTGTGGTGAGATGTCACAAGTAGAGAAGGAAAAAAATAACATACCCCTTTTGGACCCCATGGGCCTCTTTTCTTAGTTCTGCTGACAGATACTGTCGTGGCCCTGCAGCCTCAGGATTGGCAGTGCTGGTCTTGGTGCAAAGTCAGTAGAGAAAAAAGAAGAAAAGAGAAAGAGAGGAAATTTCACCCCACTCCCATTCAGGAGCCCCCTTTTCTAGTCTTCTGCCTAGAGAGAAGGGATTTCTCTTATAGCTTTTGCTGTTTGCACCGATTGTACGTTCTGGGACATGCCCTCCTTCCAGTCAAAGCCAGGAGATAAAGAAGAAAAATAACCCAGGTAACAGACCTCTGTACTGTTCATTCTTCAAGTTTTTATCCGTCCCCCCCAGGATTATTTACATTTCTGAGTCCTTGGATAGTTGCTTTTTGTATTCAGTCCAGAGTGTTAAGTCATTATTAGATACTCTGTAATGGCTTTATTTCATGTTGGCTAGTAGTGGCACTCAGCCATCCCTGGTTCTTTGATATTGTCTAATTACATGCCTTAGAATGGATCTTTTTCATTCACTGGTGCTTGGTACTCCATGGACTTTCCTCTTATTGACTCATGCCTGTCAATTTTAGGATCTTTTGTGTACTGATAAGTTTCACTATGTTCTTTCCTCTGTTCTCTCTTCTCAAATTCCTGTTATCCCATTCAGTGGCTAGAAAACTTTTGAAATTCTAATTCTCTTATTCGATTTCTTTCTTTCTTTCTTTCTTTCTTTCTTTCTTTCTTTCTTTCTTTCTTTCTTTCTTTCTTTCTTTTCTTTCTTCTTCCTTCCTTCCTTCCTTCCTTCCTTCCTTCCTTCCTTCCTTCTTTCTTTCTTTCTTTTTCTTTCCTTCTTTCTTTTTTTTAAAAAGATTTTATTTATTTATTTGACAGAGAGAGGCAGCGAGAGAGGGAACACAAGCAGGGGATGTGGGAGAGGGAGAAGCAGGCTTCCCGCTGAGCAGGGAGCCCGATGTGGGGATACATCCCAGAACGCTGGATCATTATCTGAACAGAAGGCAGATGCTTAACTACTGAGCCATCCAGGCAACCCATCTTTTTTTTTTTTAAGATTTTATTTTTAAGTCATCTCTACACCCAACCTGGGGCTCAAACTCACAATCCCGAGATAGAGTCCCCTTCTCCACCTACTGAGCCAGCCAGGCGCTCCTGTTTTATTTCTTCTGATTTTTGACCCACAATTTGAAATGGAGCCTCCGTCATTGCCCCCTACAGGCGTAATGTATCACTATATATGCAGAGTCATAGGGTCTGTCGCTAAGGATCCCACACTCTCCTTTGAATCCCTTTGGCAGCTGTCTCCCTCCACTTCCCATAACCACAGCCTCGGCTCAGAGTTGGAGGGTTTTTCCCCTTGCCTGGGACTACCACATGTCTTCGCAGCGCACTGATTCGCGCCTGGGGGGCGTGAATTGATCCGAGCGGAGGGAAGAGGCTCAGTTGTGGGCGGAAGGGCCCGCTTTGCGCAGGGACAGCCACAGCAACGTGGCAGGTGACGCGGAGAGGGCAGGTGGTCGAGGCCGGCACGACTCACGATTACATTTCACAGGGTCCACCGCGCCTCTGGATGACATCTAGCCCCGGCCTACATTTCCTGGAACCTTCTCCTCCTCGAGGCTACCACGGGCCCCCATTCGTGCTTTGGCTAAATCTCTGGTGCCCAGGGTGAGTGAACTCAGGGTCTCCTGAGGCCCCGCAGTTCAGGGCAACTCCAGTCACCCGGCCGAATCTACCGCCCTGCTTGGCGCGGGCCGCGACTTTCGGGGCTTTGGCCTACATTACCTCTGTGCCCAAGCCTACTCTCTGTCCCAGTTCCCTGACTAGGAGCAGGGCTACGGCTTCGCGGCTGCGGTGGTCCGGTGTCCTCCGGGGAGCTTCGCTCATGCAGCTTGAAGCCGGCCGATCCCACCTACGAGAGGCGGTGGGTGAGGGAGCCGGGAGCCCGGGGCGGGGACGTGCGCGCGCATGCAGGGGTGGGGTGGGGCGCTGGCTGGCCGTGTGATTCTTGCCTGATTGTGACTGCAGGATTATGCGTGTGACCGTTTGTGACAACGTGGACTGTGTGTCTCTTGTCTGTGTTATTGACTGTGTATTGGAGGGATTGTCTTCATATTTGTATTGTCCAGCTAGTGAGAGTGTAGTGGTATGGCTGTATGAATGTGATTATAGTGACTGCATGTGACCATTTATGTTATTTATTCTGGTAAGGGTTTGGAGGTGAAGGGCAGTGGAGATGGTATGACCATATCTCCATACTTGGGGTTTGTTTTTGTTTTTTAAGACTTTAATCTCTCTACATCTAACGTGGGGTTCGAACTTAAAACGCCAAAACCAAGAGTCGCATGCTCCACTGACTGAGCCAGCCGGGTGCCCCATTTTTTTTTAAAGATTTTATTTTTATAAATCTCCATAATTGTGTCTCTGGGATATATATTGGTTGAATTATGACAGCGTGATAGTGCTTCTGTGGATCTTTGCGAATGTGGGCACCGTCTGTGTTGCTGTATGTCACCGTTTGTGTTACTGAATGGGTAGAAATTTGGCTGGGAATGGACTGGGAATGAGGAGGAGGGTGTCCTCATTTCAGTGTTTCTAATGATGGGTTTGTGGCTGTGTGGTGGTGCTTCTGCATCTCTGTGAGGGTGACTATCAGTGTGGTTACCCTGTGTAACAATATAAGAGTTTGGCTGTGAGGGGAGTGGGTGTGGGAGGTTTCTGTCTTCATTTCAGTGTTTCTGGGATCTCTATTGTCTGTGCAATGGTACATTGGGGGATTTTGAAGACCGTGAGGGAAGTTGTGATTATTTGACCATAGAAATGTAACTGGCAGGGGATAGGTACAGATTCTTATTTGTGTTACTGGGATTGGTATTAGTGCCAATCCCGTTTTTCTCCCGGGCCTGTCCCCTTGCTTCACAACAGTGCCTCTACACCTTCACGTGAGCAGCACCTGTACAGTTTTCTCTTGGCATCTCCAATCCGTATCCTATTAGGAGCTGACACAGATTGGGCATTATGGGAGTGATGTGCACCCTGAGGCTAACTGTGAATGTTAGAGTTTCTAGAAGTTTGTGGGGTCTCTGCTGCCCCTCTGCCCTCTCACCTTATTGTGACAGGAGAGTTTCATAGAAATCACCCCCAAGGAAGAACATGAGCCCAGAGTAAAATTTTCAGGTGAAGAGTCTCCATGCTCTATACCAGGTCTTAGAATGAAACTTAGAGTTGGAGGTTTCCACCAGTTTAACTCTGGAATAGGAGGAGGAGATCCCCTACATCCTCCGAATTGCCCTACCTTGGACCACCTTGTAGAAGAATTTGGCTCTTCTTTAATCCTGGGAGGGCCTCCTTGCCTAGATTCCCTCTGTGGGTCTGTGACAAGTGGGGAAGGATTGAGGCTGTGATTTTTCTTGGTCACTCTGAGTTACAAGCAGGGGCCCATATTTCATGATTCCTTCCCCTATTTCTGCCCATTTCCAAGAAAGGTGCACAGAGGACAAGGAAAGAAATGATGATCTATAAACTCTAATGTTAGTGGCTCTTTGCTTTTCTGAAGTTGCCTCCTTATTTTTCAGAGCATGAGAGTGTTTGTTTTCCTTCTCCTGAGAATTCTTAATCAAGATCTATTCAGGAATCTTTTCCCTAGGTGTTCCTGTCTGAGTGAATGATGGGAGCTATGACACTGAGCCTGTGCTGTGCAATGTGGTAGCTACTGGCCACAGGCAGCTATTGAGCCCTTGAAATGTAACTGATCAGAATTGAGATGTGCTGTAAGTATAAAATACATTCGGATTTCAAAGACCTAGTAGGAAACAAAGAATGTAAAATATCCTATGAATCATTCTTTTATATTGATTGCATGATGAAATAATATTTGAAAATATTGGATTAAATAAAGTATATTATTAAAATTAATTTTATCTTTTGTTACTTTAAAAAATATGGCTATAAGAAAATTTAACATGTATGGCTTGTATTATGTTTTCATTGGACAGTGATTAGGTGCACCCCAAAAGTCCAGTTCCATCTTATGAGGAAAGAATCTATATTTTCATAATGTCCACCAAAGGGAGTCTAACCTCAAAAGATTTAGAATGATTTGTTTAGAATCAAAAACTATGTAATACCTGGGAATGACCTTTAACTTTGAGTGATTTTACTTCTGGGTATTTATTTCATGGATATACTTAGAGATATGGAGAATTATGTAGTATAAAGACCTAGTCCAGAGTTCACATACAATAATAGATAAATTATGAGTAAATCATTCTGTATCCACATGATGGAATAGCATGGGGCTCGAACTCATGACCCCAAGATAAAGAGTTTCATGTTCCTCCAACTGAGCAACCCAGGTGCCCCTCAATATCCTTTTAAGTGGGAAATAGTATTTAGGAGCCAAAATTCATGAGTTAGAAACCATGAGTTCACACCGATTCCTCTAATTTCATTCTAACACCACAGTATTTATTCTAGTTTTTCCCTTTTCATTATTTGTAATTCCCTTCTCAGACAGTGAGAAACCACAAATCCATACTGATATAAAAAATAAATGAATATATTGAAAATTTGATGAATGGAATATTTACTTATGTACTGTTAAACTTTCTTCCTTAGCTAAGTCTGACGGACTCCACCTTAATTTAATGATCTAAGTGAATATCATCAGTAATGGGACAAGTTGTGTGTCATGTGATACAGTACACTGAGAACATAGTATCACTTCTGTGACCTTCCCACCAAAGATGTGTATTCTGAATCTAATCATGAGGAAGTATCAGGCAATACCAAATTTAGGGTCATTCCACAAAATAACTGGCCCATAATCTTCAAAACTGTCAAATTCATGGAAGTCAGAGAGTACTGAAGAGGTGATTCAGACAGAATGAACTAAGGAGACGTGACATGAAATTGAAGTCATTTTGCCATGAAGGACGTTATTGGGACAATTGGCAAAATTCACATGGTTTGTTTGAGGATAGGCAATAGTGTATTAATATTAATTTCCTGATTTTGATTGTGATGGTTTATATGAGAAAGTTCTTGTTTGTTAGAAACACACTCTAAAGTATTCAGGTATGAGGCATGTCTTTCTACTGTACTTGCAACTATTCTGTAAGCTTGAGTTTGTTTTTTAAAAATTACAGTAGGGGCGCCTGGGTGGCACAGCGGTTAAGCGTCTGCCTTCAGCTCAGGGCGTGATCCCGGCGTTATGGGATCGAGCCCCACATCAGGCTCCTCTGCTATGAGCCTGCTTCTTCCTCTCCCACTCCCCCTGCTTGTGTTCCCTCTCTCGCTGGCTGTCTCTATCTCTGTCGAATAAATAAATAAAATCTTTAAAAATAAAAATAAAAATTACAGTAAAATGAAGGCCCAGCCTTCCTCTTTCCAGTTCTGAAGTTTTCTTGCTAGCCATGTTTTAGTTCTTTGTTCTAATTCTCTTTTCCAAGAAGGAAATGTTATTATAAGATGTTAATGGAAAAATCCTTTTTCTTCTTTAGTCCTTCATGGGAGATGAGGAATTCACTTTTTAATGATTTGTTTATTACCAAGCCTATAGTTTGCTTTGTATTTTATAAACATTGTTTTTTTGTTTTTTTAGAGAGAGAGCACATGCACGATTGGCGGTGAGGTGGGGTGGGGAGAGGGACAGAGGGAGAGGGAGAGGGAGAGAGGGAATCTTAAGCAGACTCCATGTGGAGCCTGATGCAGGACCCAGTCTCATGACTCTGAGATCATGACTTGAACCAAAATCAAGAGCCGGACACTTAGCCGACTGAACCACCCAGGTGACCCTGTTTTTTGTTTATTGAATCTCTACATAGATTTTGTTTACTTCCAGGCATATAAGGATAATGGAAAAGTCCTACTATGCTTAAGCTACATGAATGTACTCTATCTTACTGTGCTGTATTATAACACAAACTTCTAGCACCAGCCTTTCACCCTTTCTTCTCTCTCAGTGTCCGTTTATGGTTCTGATTCTTCCATCTTAAAATATTTCCTTTAATTTCACTAGTACTACATGGATTTGTTTCTCCAGAGATTGGTGATGTTCAGGGGTATGGCTGTAGACTTTTCTCAGGAAGAGTGGGAATGCCTGGACCCTGCTCAGAAGGATTTGTACAGAGATGTGATGTTACAGAACTATAGCAGTCCGATTTCAGTGGGTAAGCATATCCGTCTCCAAATATTTCTGGAATTTCTTCTTATTTGTGCATTTGTGGATTAGCTTTCAGGTGCATAGCAGAATTTCTCTTCTCTTTTCTTTCTTTCTTTTTTTTTTCTTTCTCCTATTTTCTTAAGGTGGTAGTTTATGCTTTGTGGGTTTGAGAATGAGCGGCTCCTTTGGGCAATTTCATCTTATCTTCAGAAAATCTTTCCTCCCACACACCTTTTTTCTAATCCTATCTGGGATTACCACTTTTCCTTCATTTCTAAGCCACTGGATTTGAATTCTGGAATCTCTACAGCTTGGTCAAGTCCCATTTCTTTTTTTCTTTCTTTCTGTCTCTGTGTGTGTGTGTGTGTGTGTGTGTGTGTGTGTGTGTGTGTGTGTGAAGTGAATGCTCCATTTCTAACCAGATGCAATCTCCTTATTCGAACAAGGGAAAGAGCCGTGGATGATTGGAAGTGATAGGACTGTGCCAAAACAAGGGTTGATCAGGTCAGGGAAAGCCCCAGAAACAACCTTGAGATCTTTGATGGGAAGCTCTCCTCAAAGGCCGTGGCCTATGGAGAAAGGCCTGGGACATTAGGAGGAGATAAGATCTTTTCAGCATGTCCCCTTTGTGTTCCCGATGACTATTCTCTCTGCTACCCTTACCTGTTTCTCTCTCATTTCAAAAAGGAAGGTGCCCTTGTTCTTCCCCAAGGACATCCTTTTCCAGTCCTTAAGTTCTTGTTCATTTTGCAAACGCTCTTTTGCATTTATTTATACTTAAGTGTTTTCATCCTCTCAAATATCTACTTTGTGTTTTTATTTCATTTTTCTAAAGATTTTATTTACTTATTTGAGAGAGAGAGAGCATGAGAAGAGGGAGGATCAGAGGGAGAAGCAGACTCCCTGCTGAGCAGGGAGCCTGACATGGGACTTGATCCTCCAGGATCATGACCTGAGCTGAAAGCAGTCGCTTAACCAACTGAGCCACACAGGCTCCCAAATATCTACTTTTTATTTTTATTTATTTATTTATTTATTT
>NC_048229.1:39469491-39469763 GCF_002007445.2 Ailuropoda melanoleuca | reverse complement strand
ACCCAGGCGCCCCCAAATATCTACTTTTTAAAAACACTTCTGATCATTTTTTGTACTGTTCAAGCTTATTCATTTCTGGGGTTTTTTTTTGTGAATTAATTTTGATTCAGCAATCTATGCATTCATTTATTCACTCATTTTTTTAAAGTATCCATTTATTGATTTTTTAATTTATAATCATTTTTTATTATGTTAGTCACCATACAGTACATCCCAAGTTTTTGATGTAAAGTTCCATGATTCATTACTTGCGTATAACACCCAGTGCACCA
>NC_048229.1:39358099-39469321 GCF_002007445.2 Ailuropoda melanoleuca | reverse complement strand
TCCTAGTTCTTATGTTCCATAGATGAGAGAAATCATATGATAATTGTCTTTCTCTGCTTGACTTATTTCACTTAGCATTATCTCCTCCAGTGCCGTCCATGTTGCAGCAAATGTTGAGAATTCGTTCTTTCTGATAGCTGAGTAATATTCCATTGTATATATGGACCACAGCTTCTTAATCCAGTCATCTGTTGAAGGGCATCTCGGCTCCTTCCATGATTTGGCTATTGTGGACAATGCAGCTATGAACATTGGGGTGCATAGGGCCCTTCTCTTCACTACATCTGTATCTTTGGGGTAAATATCCAGTAGTGCAATGGCTGGGTCATAGTGTAGCTCAATTTTTAATTTTTTTTTTAAAGATTTTATTTATTTATTTTGACAGAGATAGAGACAGCCAGCGAGAGAGGGAACACAAGCAGGGGGAGTGNATCTCGGCTCCTTCCATGATTTGGCTATTGTGGACAATGCAGCTATGAACATTGGGGTGCATATGGCCCTTCTCTTTACTACGTCTGTATCTTTGGGGTAAACACCCAGTAGTGCAATGGCTGGGTCATAGGGTAGTTCAATTTTTAACTTTTTAAGGGACCTCCACACTGTTTTCCAGAGTGGCTGTACCAACTTGCATTCCCACCAACAATGTAGGAGGGATCCCCTTTCTCCACATCCTCTCCAACAATTGTTGTTTCTTGCCTTGTCTATCTTTGCCATTCTAACTGGCGTAAGGTGGTATCTCAGTGTGGTTTTGATTTGAATTTCCCTGATGGCTAATGATTTTGAACATTTTTTCATGTGTCTGTTAGCCATTTGTATGTCTTCATTGGAAAAGTGTCTGTTCATATCTTCTGCCCATTTTATGATTTGTTTATTTGTTTCTCGTGTATTGAGTTTGAGAAGTTCTTTGTAGATCTAGGATACCACTCTTTTATCTGTTGTGTCATTTGCAAATATATTCTCCCATTCCCTGGGCTGCCTCTTAGTTTTTTTGACTGTTTCCTTGTCTGTGCAGAAGCTTTTTATCTTGATGAAGTCCCACNTCCCATAAGTTCATTTTATCTTTTATTTCTCTTGCCTTTGGAGATGTGTCGTGAAAAAGGTTGCTCTGGCCGATGTCATAGAAGTTGTTGCCTATGTTCTCCTCTAGAATTTTGATGGATTCCTGTCTCACATTGAGGTCTTTCATCCATTTGGAGTTTATTTTTGTGTATGGTGTGAG
Source organism: Ailuropoda melanoleuca (assembly GCF_002007445.2). Classification (NCBI taxonomy): domain Eukaryota; kingdom Metazoa; phylum Chordata; class Mammalia; order Carnivora; family Ursidae; genus Ailuropoda; species Ailuropoda melanoleuca. The sequence continues at coordinate 39,468,102 of NC_048229.1, read as the reverse complement.
AGAGTGGTCAAGTTTCATTCTTTTGCATGTAGCTGTCCAATTTTCCCAGCACCATTTATTGAAGAGACTATCTTTTTCCACTGGATGTTTTTTCCTGCTTTATCAAAGATTAGTTGCCCAAAGAGCCGAGGGTCCATTTCTGGGTTCTCTATTCTATTCCGTTGGTCTATGTGTCTGTTTTTGTGCCAGTACCATGCTGTCTTTGTGATCACAGCTTTGTAGTACAGCTTGAAATCCGGCAACGTGATGCCCCCAGCTTTGTTTTTCCTTTTCAACAATTCCTTGACGATTTGGGTCCTTTTCTGGTTCCACACAAATTTAAGGGCTATTTGTTCCAGTTCTTTAAAAAATGTCACTGGTATTTTGGTCGGGATGGCATTGAAAGTGTAGATTGCTCTGGGTAGCATAGACATTTTAACTATGTTAATTCTTCCGATCCATGAGCATGGAATATTTTTCCATCTTTTTGTGTCTTCTTCAATGTCTTTCAAGATTGATTTGTAGTTTCTAGAATATAGATCCTTTACGTCTCTGGTTAAGTTAATTCTGAGATAACGTATGATTTTTGGTGCTATTGTAAATGGAATGGATTCCCTATTTCTCTTTCTTCAGTCTCATTGTTCATGTATAGAAATGCAACTGATTTCTGAGCATTGATTTTGTATCCCCCCACATTACTGAATTGCTATATAACTTCTAGTAGTTTGGAGGTGGATTCTTTTGGGTTTCCATATGGAGTATTATGTCATCTGTGAAGAGAGACAGTTCAACTTCTTTGGCAATTTGGATACCTTTTATCCCTTTTTGTGGTCTGATTGCTGTTGCAAGGACTTCTAGTACTGTGTTGAACAATAATGGCAAGAGTGGGCATCCTTGTTGTGTTCCTGATCTTAAGGGAAAGGGTTTCAGTTTTTCCCCATTGAGAATGATATTCGCTGTAGGCTTTTCATAGATGGTTTTTACGAGATTGAGGAATGTACCCTCTATCCCTACACTCTGAAGGGTTTTAATCAGGAAAGGATGCTCTATTTTGTCAAATGCTTTTTCTGCATCAATTGAGAGGATCATATCATTCTTGACTCTTCTTGTTGATATGATCTATCACACTGATCAATTTGCGAATGTTGAACCACCCTTGTATCCCAGGGATGAATCCCACTTGGTCGTGATGGATAATCCTTTTAATGTACTGTTGGATCCTATTAGCTAGGATCTTGTTGAGAATTTTGGCGTCCATATTAATCAGGGATATTGGTCTGTAATTCTCCTTTTTGATGGGGTTTTTGCCTGGTTTAGGGATCAAGGTAATACTGGCTTCATAGAATGAGTTTAGTAGTTTTCCTTCTGTTTCTATTTTTTGAAACAGCTTCAGGAGAATAGGTATTATTTCTTCTTTGAATGTTAGTAGAATTCCCCGGGGAATCCGTCAGGCCCTGGACTCTTGTTTTTGGGGAGGTTTTTTATCACTGCTTCAATCTCCTCATAATTAATTGGTCTGTTTAAATAATCAATTTCTTCCTGTTTCAGTCTTGGTAGTTTATAGGTTTCCAGGAAGGCATCCATTTCTTCCAGGTTGTTTAATTTATTGACATATAGTTGTTGCTAATAGTTTCTAATGATCCTTCCTATTTCATTGGTGTTGGTTGTGATCTCTCCCCTTTCATTCATAATTTTATTAATTTGGGTCCTTTCTCTATTCTTTTGAATAAGTCTTGCCAATGGCTTATCGATCTTATATATTCTTTCAATGAACCAGCTTCTAGTTCTGTTGATCTGCTCTACTGTGCTCCTGGTTTCTGATTCATTGATCTCTGCTCTAATTTTGATCACCTGCCTTCTTGTGCGTGGGTTAGGCCTGTTCTTCTGTTCCAGCTCCAGCTTCTTGAGGTGAGAATATAAAAACTGCATGTTAGATTTTTCTATTCTTTTGAGTGAGGCTTGGATGGCTATGTATTTTCCCCTTAGGACTGCCTTTGCAGTGTCCCATAGGTTTTGGAGTGCTGTGTTTTCATTCTCATTGGTCTCCAAAAATTGTTTAAACTGATTTTTAATTTCCTGGTTTATCCAATCATTCTTGAGCAGGATGGTTCTTAGTTTCCAAGTGTTTGAGTTTCTTCCAAATTTTTCCTTGTGATTGAGTTCCAGTTTCAAGGCATTGTGGTCTGAGAATATGCAGGGAATAATCTCAGTCTTTTGGTATTGGTTAAGATCTGTTTTGTGACCCATTATATGGTCTATTCTGGAGAAAGTTCCATGTGCATTCGAAAAGAATGTGTATTCTGTTGTTCTGGGGTGGAGTGTTCTATATATATCTATGAGGTCCATCTGGTCCAGTATGTCATTCAAAAATCTTGTTTCTTTGTTGATTTTCTGCTTAGGTGATCTGTCTATTGCTGAGAGTGGAATGTTGAGGTCCCCTACTATTAATGTATTATTATCTATATGTCTCTTTATTTTGGTTAAGAGTTGACTTGTGTATCTAGCTGCTCCCCTGTTGGGGGCATAGATATTTATAATTGTCATATCCACTTGTTGGATACATCCTTTAAGAATAATATAGTGTCTTTCTGTATCTCTAACAACAGTCTTTCGTTTAAAATCTAATCTGTCTGATATGATAATTGCTACCCCAGCTTTCTTTTGAGGTCCATTGGCATGAATAATGGTTTTCCATCCCTTCAGTTTCAGTCTGGATGTATCTTTAGGTTCAAAATGTGTCTCTTGTAGACAGCAAATGGATGGGTCATGTCTTTTTATCCAATCTGCAACCCTGTGGTGTTTTATGGGAGCATTTAGGGCATTCACATTGAGAGTGATTATTGAGAGATATGATTTTAATGATGTCGTGTTGCCTGTAAAGTCTTTGTTTCTATAGATTGTAAATTTCTGTTCTGTATCACTCTTGGGGCTTTTTTACTTTTATAGAACCCCCCTTAATATCTCATGTAGGCCGGGTTTGGTGGTTATGAATTCCTTCAGTTCCTGCCAATCCTGGAAGGTCCTTATCTCTCCATCAATTCTGAATGATAGCCTTGCTGGATAAAAGGTCCTTGGCTGCATGTTCTTCTCAGATAGAGCTTTGAAAATACCCTGCCAACCCTTCCTAGCCTGCCAGGTCTCTGTAGACAGGTTTGACGTTATTCTGATATTTTCCCCTCTGTACGTAAGGATTTTCTTCCCTCTGGCCGCTTTCAATACTGTATCCTTGGATCTAATATTTGCGAGTTGCACTATGACGTGACGTGGTGTAGTTCTGTTCTCATTGACCTTGGGAGGGGTCCTGTCTGCCTCTTGGACACGAATGCTTATTTCCTTTGCCAGATCAGGGAAGTTCTCAGCTACAATTTGTTCAAATATCTCTTCTAGACCCCTCTCTTTTTCCACCCCCTCGGGAATGCTGATGATTCTGACATTGGAACTTTTCATTGAGTCAGTAATCGCCCGTAATCTACATTCTTGAGATTGGATTTTTTTGAGCCAAGTTTCTGTTTTAACTTTCTCTTCTACCATCCCATCCTCCAATTCACTAATTCGTTCTTCTGCCTCATTTACCCTGGCCTTCAGAGTGTCTAGTTTAGACTGCATTTGAGCCATAGCATTTTTAATTTCTGCCAGAGTCACTCTCATTTCTGCCCTCAGAGATTCTATATTCTCTTTAATATTTTTGTTAATATTTTTTTCAATCCTATATATCATCTTGACCATTTTTACTCTGAACTCCATTTCTGACTATTTGGTTATATCCATATCCATCAGTTCTATGGCAGAGGCCACAGACTCATTACCTTTTCTTTGCTGGGGGGGATTTCTCCTCCTCGTCATTCTGATGAGGAGAGGTTGTGGGGATGTCCAGCCCAAATTATTGACCAGGACCCAGGCAGTGTGCACTTGTTTTATAGGGACCTTAGGGATGTGGGCTTCTTGATGAAAAAGGGATGTGGGCTTCTGAAAAAGCCTCCCTTCTTGGGGGGGGCTCCCACGCTGATACTCAGGCAACCCTGTTTGGGTAGAGTTGCCCTGTCCCCTGCAAGGGGCGATGGGGATTGGCACAATGTGAGCTGGTATTTCCGGGCTTTTGTTCTTTGGCGGCTTTCCCTGGTGGTTTTCTGTGACTCTTCTGAAAGTCAGAGCAGCAGTGGCCATATTCTAGCCTCTGTCTCAGAACAGAGAGATTGCAGTCCGCTCTCCACTGAGCTCTCTTGGCCACTTTAAATCTGTTTCTGTTGGTGCTGCTAAAAACCCTACAGAGTCCTGTGTTGTGTGCCCCACAGCCACTCTCCCAGCCCTCACTTCCAGGACTGGCACATCTCTGTCCTTTGTGCTTCTAACACTGCCAGCCGCCCCTGGTTCTTGAGCGCACTTCTGAGCTCTGTGTGTCAGTGTGGTTTGCACGCGCTCCCGAGCTCTCGGTTTCAGTCTAGTTCAGGTATGCGCTCCGGAGCACTTGTTTTCAGTCTGGTCGTGCACACAGTCCTAAGATCCCAGTATCAGTCCGGTTCTAGTGAGCACTCCGGAGCTCCGGTATTCAGTCTGGTCGCATGCTAGTTCCCAGGCTCACGGTCTCAGTCTGCTCTCTCGTGGGTGCCTGTCCGTGAGTCCAGCCCGCTCCCAGGTGCAAGTGGCTACTGCTTCCCAGAGCCCAAGTGCATTGGCTCCCTCCCCCTTCCGTTTATCTTCCGATATCTGTGTGCAGATTCACAGCTCCCTGCTTCATACCTCAATACTCAGTGCTGGAGATGTTCATTTGTAGAGATCCAGATGTATCTTCCTGCATCTCAGGCTGATTCCGTGGATTTTCAGGATGGTCTGGTATATATCCAGCTCGACTCAGGGGACCAGCTGAAAAAGGGTCCTCTACTCCTCCGCCATCTTTTCTCCTCCTTGCAGAAAGTGGTCGCTTTTCTGTTCATAGAGTTTCTGCTACTCTTTTCTTCATTCTCCAGTTGCATTCATAGGTATTCAGAATGGTTTGGTAGCTCTCTAGCTGAGTTCCTGGGACCAGACGAACTTTAGGTCTCTTGTTCCTCTGCCATCTTGGAACTGACCCATTTATTGATTTTTCTAATTCATGAAAGTTTCTTCTAGCGTCTTGTGTGAGAAGAAGTAAAGCATAGTGAGTAAGAACCAGGCTGCTGGGGTTTGATTTCTAGCTCTATCATTTGCTAACTTACCTTGGACAATTTGCCTCAGTTTCCTTATCTGAAAAATTGTGGTTATGATAATACTTGCATCATAAGGATTCAATGAGTTAATATAGAAAGAGTATTTGAAAATTTTTGTCTGTATTTTATTTATTAATTTTTTAAAAGATTTTATGTATTTATTTAGAGAGAATGAGCACATGAGTGGGGGAGGGGCAGAGGATGGGAGAGAGCATCTCAAGCAGACTCTGTGCTGAGTGCAGAGCCTGAGGCAGGGCTTGATCTCATGACCCTGAGATCATGATATAAGCCAAAATCAAGAGTCGGACACTTAACCAACTGAGCTACCCAGTTGCCGCTCTGATTTCATTTTTAATAAATTAGTTAAGTAATTTAATTTTACAGTGTAAGCAGTTAGAAGTTTTCAGAAACATGTTCTATTAGAAAAATTCTTTTTCTCCCCTACTAAATAACAAAACTGCCTATAATTGAATCAAACAATTTTGAGTAACTACCAAAACTTCACAATTATAAGAAGCCTTGGTATTACCTATAATTTAATTTTTAAAAAATTGGCACTTCTTGGGGTGCCTGGGTGGCTCAGTTGGTTGAGCGTCTGCCTTCAGCTCAGGTCATGATCCCAGAGTCCTGGGATGAGTCCCACATCAGGCTCCCTGCTCAGCAGGGATTCTGCTTCTCCCTCTCCCTCTGCCTGCCACTCCGCCTGCTTGTGCTGTCTCTGTCAAATAAATAAAATCTTTACAAAAACCCTGACACTTCAAAAACCATATCACTCATTGCAAAGACAAATTCTTTCAGGATTTAGAAGAAAGGGACAAAAGAAAACCTGTGGATACAAATTTTAAAACATAGGCATGAGAAATGCAAATATAATCAGAGTTGTAAATCTTAGAGTTTTTTAGAGAACAAAACACAACAAAGAAATGGTTTGGTGTAAAAATTGTGAATCAAAACATGATACTCAGTTTCTGAGCATTTAATTGTCATTAAATATAAATGATAATATAATTTAAAATCTTTGGGGTCACTAAACAAATATATGCTATGAATCATCTTCCACCCCAACTAACAACACCACAATCCACCACTGTGTTAGACCAGTTTTGGAAAATCAGAATTCTGTCAACCACAGCTCGTGTGAATGCTAGTCTATCCATCTGTCCCTCTGCTCCCCTTTGACATATTGCTAGTTAGAAAATGAATGTGTGGAATGGTCTTTGAGGGGGGCTGCAGGCTCCCTGGATTTCTTGAACAGAGCCCTCTGCCACTCTAATTGCAGCTCTCCAGTGCTTGGCTGAGTTCCTCCTGTGGCCACACCAGGGCATGGCAATATGTGGTGGTAAACTCCTTCTTGCACAATTAAGTGTGAGTAGGGAGGAAGGAAGAGGTGCTTGACCAAAGAAGTCCTGGGAAAGTGTTGTGTGGAGGAGGTGGCCTGAGAGGTCTGCTTTCTTTCTATGACAGAGCAGGAAGCTGCCTGTGTATCAAGGCCAAGGCACAGCCAGAAGCCAGGACCACTTAATAAGAACCAGTATTACTGGTATTTACTTATTTACTTAAAAAAAGAAGACTTATTTGAGAGAGAGAGAGAGCATGAGTGGGAGAAGGGACACAGAGACAAGCAGACTCCCCACTGAGCGTGGATCCAATGCAGTTGGGGCTCAAATCCCAGGACCCTGAGATCCTGACCTGAGCTGAAGGCAGATGCTTAACCTACTAAACTGCCCAGCGCCCCGCCTCATGCTTTTTTTTTTTTTTTTAAGATTTTATTTATTTAGTTGAGAGAGGGTGAGTGAGAGAGCACGATCCAGGGCGAGAGGCAGAGGGAGAGAGAGAAGCAGGCTCCCCGCTGAGCAGGGAGCCCGCTGCAGGGCTCAATCCCAGGACCTTGGGATCATGACCTGAGCCGAAGACAGATGCTTAACTGACTGAGTCACCCAGTCACCCCCTAAAATTCTTTCAAAGCTTATTGTTTGTGGTGCTCAATAAACTTAGCAATTTATAAAAACTTCTCAAAAAATATACCTTTAGTATCTGATTGGAAATGGAGACCACTGTTACATTATTTCTATTGGTAATATAAATCCACCTTTTCAACTATGAAAAACTTTACAAACACAAAAAATAGTAAGACAAATATATGTATCACCACCATATAAAAGTAAAATATTTTATTTTTCTTTGTAGTTTTTTTTTTAAAGATTTTATTTATTTATTCGACAGAGTTAGAGACAGCCAGCAAGATAGGGAACACAAGCAGGGGGAGTGGGAGAGGAAGAAGCAGGCTCACAGCAGAGGAGCCTGATGTGGGGCTCGATCCCATAACGCCGGGATCACGCCCTGAGCCGAAGGCAGACGCTTAACAACTGCGCCACCCAGGCGCCCCCTAAGTTTATTTATAAAGTCTTTTACTTTTTATTATTTTTTAGAAAGTGCATATGAGTGGGGGGGCAGAGGAAGAGAATCTTTTTTTTTTTTAAGATTTATTTATTTGAGAGAGATATATAGAGAGAGCACAAGTAGGGGGAGGGGCAGAGGGAGAGGGAGAAGCAGACTTCCCCCTGAGCAGGGAGCCCAATGCAGGACTGGATCCCAGGACCCTGGGACCATGACCTGAGCCGAAGGCTGATGCTTAACTGACTGAGCCCTCTGGGTGCTGGGAAGAGAGAGAATCTTAAGCAGGCTCCACACTGAGCCAACTATGGGGCTCTATCTCATGACCCTGAGATTGTGACTTGAGCCTAAATCAAGAGTTGGATGCTTAACCAACTGAGCCACCCAGGCACCCTGAATCAGGGGGATTAAATAAATGGTGGGCCCTCATTACTGCTGGACCTCCAAAATTCTGGTATTCAAGAGATGAGAAGACTCTTCTCTGGAGAAATGGAACAGCCCAGGAGAAAACCTGTAATACTAACGTTTTGAGGCTGACAAAGAAATGTCTGAATTCTTGACTAATAGTTCTGTAATGAAGCTTGAAAGTTGACAAGTCCTCATCATATATAGATTTTACAGTCATCTTTTTAGTGCATTATTAAGAAAAGATGAAAGGACAGCTATTAATCTGTAAATTAGGGAAAATTTAATATGTTAATTTAAATCTAGTGATATGAAAGACAAATGAAAACAATGAAAAAAAGAATTGCCAAGGAAATGGATACATGTAAGGAACAGAAAAAGACAAAAAAACAAAAACAACCCACCAAAAACCTCCACAATACCACAGAGAGATAAGATATTATATTAAGGAAACAAATAACAGGTACTATAAAAACTGCTCTTGAAATTAAAAAGATAGCTATTATTAAAAATTTAATAGCAGATATGGGAAATATTGTGGAAATCACTCAGTTGTAGGAAGAAAAAGAAAAAAAGGTAATAAAAGATGAAAAAGATAACAGATAAAATTAGGAATTTCAATATCCAGATAAAAGGAGTTCAAGAAAGAGAGAGGGGAGCAAACAGAATGGAGGAAACTTTCAGAGAACAAATACAAGCTTTCTAGAAATATAGGTTATGATTCTTCAAAAATAAAGAGTTCCCTGTACAATTCACAAAAAAGACCCATTCCAAAGCACACCTTTGTGAAATTTCAGAAAGCTAGGTATGAAGAGATCTTAAGTGCTTCCAAAGAGAAAGAACAACAAAACACAAATCAAACTGTCGTCATACTTTAAGATAAAAAACTGTAAGCTTTGGTATAATTCTCTCAGAATTCTAAGGGAAAACGATGTCTAATCTAAAATTTCAAACCTAGTTAAGCTATCATCCAAAAGAGGTAGAATAAAGACGTTTTTAGACTAGTTAGGACCCCAAATTTTTACTCCAAATTAACCTTTCTCAAGGTGCTACGGGAGAGATTAAACCAAGAATAAAAGAAGATACAGCTCCAGAAACCAGTAATCCAACATAAGAAAGAGGTGAAGGTCCGCAACTACAGGTGGGGCTCTCATTTGGCAGCCCCAGGGCAAGTTCTGCTCACCAGTGAACCCACAATAGTCACTCCAGGTTTTAGGGTGACTGGTGGTCAGCCCCGCCCACCATCACGCTGGCAGCTGTCCGCAGGAGCCATAACAGAGGGCCACAGGCAGCCTGCACAGGGCACACCTCTGAAGCACCTAGTTCTGGTGACCAGGGGGTGATTGCACTACTGGAAAAGAAAAACAAATAAATAAACAGAGGTGAAGGAAATTTGCAAGATGGTCATGTTTTGGTTATCAACCTATTGTTTTTCAGCCCCACATCGAACCTTCTATAGGTTTCTCTAATGCTGGGACTGGGAGTCTGAAAATGGCATTTCCCAAACTCCTTTGCTAGTTGGCTTCTTTTTTAAAAATTCATTAATAATGCAACAGATTCATTAATTAACTCTACAGTGGAGAAAGTAATGGACACTATTTGAACTAAGTAATAAAAATTAACATCATAGATAATGGAACATACTGACATTGTGTGTCTCCAGATAGGAAAAACTGATAATAGCATAGCATCACTTTTATAGGGTATTCCCCAAAATGTACAAATGATGAGGGGCACCTGGGTGGCTCAGTCGGCTAAGTGTGGGACTCGGTTTCAGCTCAGGTCATGATCTCATGGGTCCTGAGACTGAGACCTGTGGGGCTCCGAGCTCGGCTACACGCTCTGCGGGGAGTCTGCTTGAGATTCTCTCTCTCTCCCTCTCCCCCTCCCTCCACACACTTGCAGGCTCTCTCGCTCGCGCTCTCTCTCTCTCTCAATAAATAAATAAATCTTTTTAATAATGTATAAATGATGAGGAAACATCAGATAAACCCGAATTGAAGAACATTGTACAAAATAACCTGTACTCTGAAAAGGTTAAGATTGTGAACAGGTGGAATAAACAGAAAACAAATGGGTGGTAGATTTAAACTTAAATAATTTAGTAGTTTCATTAAATGTACATAAGAAAGTGTGTTTCTAAATCGGAGGATCTCGACTGATAAACTCAAACATCTCATAACAACTATTTTGCAATCTTCTTTCTTGCTTTATTTTTTTTTAAAGATTTTATTTATTTATTTGACAGAGATAGAGACAGCCAGCGAGAGAGGGAACACAAGCAGGGCGAATGGGAGAGGAAGAAGCAGGCTCATAGCGGAAGAGCCTGATGTGGGGCTCGATCCCACCGCGCTGGGATCACGCCCTGAGCCGAAGGCAGACGCCCAACCGCTGTGCCACCCAGGCGCCCCTCTTTCTTGCTTCAAAACCATGTTAAATTAGCATTTTAATCCATACTAAACATGTCTATTTTAACATAAAAACCCATTTTATGTTGTCTATCATATAATAGGTTACTTTTTTCTCCTGTCAACTTTCAAAGAAAACTGATGCTCCAGAAAGATGCCTTCTTACCATTTTTACGGATGAGTCTTAGGGGTTAATTGGTGATACACCAATACAATCCTGCTCTCCCAAACAGATGACCCATATTCACGTATTCACCCAGTTACACCTGCGGTCACAACGCAGCATCTCCGGACTCGCCTCTGCCCAGCCGCCTTCTTCACCTGAGGGCGTCCCTTGGCCGCATCCCCACTTCCCCCTGCAAGACCGTGATTCATTCCCTATCGCCACCTCCAGTCGGTCCAGAAAGAGATGAACAGGTCCCACCTTCACTCTCACCCTCAGCGCTGAGCGGACCGAAGATTGCACTCACGACAAAGATGAAATGTCATCCCTTTGCATGCAGAGGGCGAAAAAGAACTTCCAGAAATCTCCCAGGCGCCGCCGGTCGGATTCCCGTGGCCAGGACCAGGTGTCCGCTGGCGTTCTGGCCTGAGTACCTGCTTTTCTTGCCTGGACTACATTTCCCACAGACGCTACGGCTCGAGGCTGCGTCGGCCGCGAACCCGGAGTCTCGTCCCGTCCCTACCGCGACGCTCGAGCTGCCCGGGCTGAGGCAACTGTAGGCAAGGCGGTTCCATCCCGCCAAGCAGCTCCGCCTACCAGCCGCTCCGCGTCGGATCTCGCCGTTCTGTTTGTCCCGGAGAAGCGGTAGATGAGCACGAGCTCAGCTTCCGCGCTGAGAGGAACCTGGAGGTTTGCTGCCCGCTTTCGGACTACATTTTCCAGGGGACTGCTGAGGCGGACGCTATATTCCTCAGGATTTCTGCCGCTTTGCGGAATGGCGGGACCTTTGGCTTCCCCGAGTTAGCTGCTGCGGGGCCTTTGGTGTCCCGTGCAATTTAGCCAGTTTGGGCCAGACCGGAACTAGGAAACCACGAGGGTGAGGAGTTCAGGTAGGAGCATTTCCTGTCCGGAGCGGGCTAAAAAGAGAGAGAGAGAGAGAGAGAGAGAGAGAGAAAAGAAGAAGGAGGAGGAGGAGGAGAGGGGGAGGGGGAGGAGGAGAGNCAGCTTCCGCGCTGAGAGGAACCTGGAGGTTTGCTGCCCGCTTTCGGACTACATTTTCCAGGGGACTGCTGAGGCGGACGCTATATTCCTCAGGATTTCTGCCGCTTTGCGGAATGGCGGGACCTTTGGCTTCCCCGAGTTAGCTGCTGCGGGGCCTTTGGTGTCCCGTGCAATTTAGCCAGTTTGGGCCAGACCGGAACTAGGAAACCACGAGGGTGAGGAGTTCAGGTAGGAGCATTTCCTGTCCGGAGCGGGCTAAAAAGAGAGAGAGAGAGAGAGAGAGAGAAAAGAAGAAGGAGGAGGAGGAGGAGGGGGAGGAGGGGGACGAAGGGAGGGGGAGAGAGGTTAATTGTGATTGTTACCGCGTGTCGTCGTGTTGTGTGATTGTGACTGTATGTGGTGATGGAGTAGGGTCCATCTTGGTCCCAGCGGGTATGCGACTGTGACTGCATGACTGCACCATCGTTCACAGGGATGTAGAGGGCCGGTGATTGTGCAGTTTGGGACTGTCCCGCGGTGAGGGGTGTGTGTGTGATTTTGGGAACGTGTGCGGCACCGTGTGTGTGTGTGTGTGTGTGTGTGTGTGTGTGTGTGTTGGTCTGTGATTGTGTGGTTTTAGGTGTCTGTGGCTGTGCAGGTGTGACTAGTGTGACCCCTTTGCGGGTTGTGTATGAGATTGTGATGGGGTGGAGGGTTTTGTAATTGTGCAGGTGTAACTCATCACTCTATCCAGGAGACATCTGTGAGCTCAGGACAGATTGTAGCCCTTTCCTGTAACTACATTAGGCTGGACTGTATAGTCTTCCCTGACTTTCCTTTGTACGTGTGTGGGGACAGTGAGGGACTGGAGGAAGCATGTGTTCCAACTCGGTCAACTGGAATTCCAAGATAAGCCAGTATCTCATCAATTTGTTCTTCTGTCTTTCTACAGTTTCTATTGCTAAGAGGAAGAGTAAAGAATGATTATTGAACATCCACAGGCCAAGATCAAGGTGCTTTGGGGTTTTTTTTCTTCCCTGAAATAGTTCTTGTTTTTCAGAGCATACTTTTTTCCCTCTTCTGAGAGTTCCTGACTACCAAAAACCTATTCAACAAACCTTGTCCATAGTACTTCCCATTTGGATATGGGGCCTGGAGTTAGATCCAAAGACTCAGTTTTTTAATCTATCCCTTCCCTCTTAGTATGAATTTGGCAGTTTCTTCTGTGTGCCAAATCTCTGCTAAGATCTCTGCTGGTCTAGTGAGGGAAATACCAGAGCGTTTATCATAACCGAATTATTGGAAATAAGATTACCTTGTAGTAACATCACACACCACAGTCCTGGTATTGAAAGCTGTGCAATTTATGGAATGGTGTTGGTTAGTCTCAGTCCATGTAAGTGATAAGATCTTTCACTTTGGCAGTATTTTTGAAGTGTAAATGAGATTGGGGGCTTGATCAAAGAGTTCTATACCAATAGAACCGGGTTTACCAGGTAATCTGTGACTAAACACTCGGACGAGTTTCCAGTCTGTTTTGAATTAAATGCTCAGATGGTCCTCACTGGGGTACTCAACCTGGAATCCATGTCCCTCATTGACTTCTAAAGGGAAAGAGACTAATGATACTAAGGATTACAAAAAAGATGGATAGATCTAAAAACAACACCTTGGGACAATCTTTGAGATAATAGCCAAAACGAGTTTCATAAATAAGGAAATTTTAAGTAATTACCGCTATAAGAGCATTTTATGCAGTTAATTGAAACTGTGCTTGAGACAGAGGATACGCATTTTCAACATTGTGACTAACATGTATGCCCAGGTGAGAGGGCAGTTCAGAAGTTGGAAGCCTTTGCATGCAGAAGTTCAGCTGATCCACATCTAGGCCACAGTCTTCTCTCATTTATCTGTGCAGTAGCCTATTAACTGGTCTCTGCTTCCTCCATTGCCTGCCAAAAATTACTTCTTAACACAGCAGCCGGGGTGATTCTTCCAAAATGTAGGTCAGATTATGTCACATCTTGACTTAAAGCTTTCTGTGGTTTCCCATCTTAGAATAAAAACCAAAGTCTATACAGTTGTTTGTGTAGTCCTATGTGATCTGGCTCTCTGTTAACCTGACTTAATCTTTTGTAATTTTTTTGGTAACTTAATTCTGACCCTTCTACATATGAGTTTGCTGATTCCCCTGCCTGGAGTTTTCTTACTCCTGATATTGGTATCACTTACTCCTTCACTTTCTTCAAGACTTAACTCACACATCACCAAATTGGAAAAGTCTTCCTTGACCACCCTGTATAGACTAGCATCTCAACAATGCACTTCCTATCACCCTTGTCCTATTTAATTTTTCTCCATAGCTCTTACTATCATTTTTTTAACTGAGACATAATTGACATATAACATTCAGGTGTACAACAGAATTCAATATACATATATTTTATGAAATTATCTCCTAAGTCTAGTTAACATCCATCATCACACAGTGGTTTGTTTTTTTTTTTTAAGATTTTATTTATTTGCCAGAGAGCGAGAGAGCAAGAGAGAGAGACAGCACAAGCAGGGGAGTGGCAGACAGGGAGAAGCAGGCTCCTGCTGAGCAGGGAGCCTGATGCGGGGCTCGATCTCAGGACCCTGGGATTATGACTTGAGCCGAAGGCAGACACTTAACTGACTGAGCCACCCAGGCGTCCCCATTACCACACATAGTTAAATTTTTTTCTTGTGATGAGAACTTATAAGATCTACTCTCTTAGCAACTTTCAAATACTGTATGCAATAAAATTATTAACTATAATCAACATGCTATACATTACATCCCTAGGAGTTATTCATTTTATAACTGGAAGTTTGTACCTTTTGACCACTTTCACCCATTTTCCTTCGTTTCTTTAAAAAAAAAATTAATTCCAGTATAATTAACATTCAATGTTAGTTTCAGGTGTACAATATAATGATTCATAATTCTCTACATTATTCAGTTCTTATCAAGGTAAGTGTGTTCTTAATCCCTTTCAGCTATTTCACCCAACCCTTCACCCACCTCCCCTGTGTTAATCATTTGTTTGTTCTCTGTAGTTAAGAATCTGTTTTTTGGTTTGTCCCTTTTGTTCATTTGTTTCTTAAAGTTCACATATGAGTGAAATCATATGGTATTTGTCTTTCTCTGACTGACTGACTTCACTAAGCTTTATACCCTCTAGATGTAGCCATGTTGTTGCAAATGGCAAGATTTGCATGTCAAATGACATTTGCATGTCCTTTTTATGGCTGAGTAATATTCCAGTGTGCGTGTGTGTGTGTGTGCGCGCGCGCGTGCACACCACATCTTTATCTATCAATGGACATTTCCATAATTTGGCTATTATAAATAATGCTGCAGTAAACACAGAGGTACATATATCTTTTTAAATTAGTATTCTTTGGGTAAATACCCAGTAGTGGAATTACTGAGTCATATGGTAATTCTATTTCTAATTTTAAAAAAGATTTATTTATGAGAGAGAGAACATGAGCAGGGGGAGGAGCAGAGGGAGAGAATCTCCAGCAGAATCCCCACTGAGGGTGGTCGACACAGGGCTCAACCTCATGACCCCAAGACCATGACCTGAGTCAAAATCAAGAGTTGGATGCCCACCTGACTGAACCACCCAGGAGCCTATTTCTAATTTTTTGAGAAACCTTCATACTGTTTTCCACAGTGACTGCACCAGTGTGCATTCCAGCCAACAGTGCATAAGAGTTCCTTTGTCTCCACATCCTCACCAACACTCGCTGTTTCTTGTTTTTCATTTTAGCCATTGTGACAGGTGTGAGGTGATATCTCATTGTAGTTTTGATTTGCATTTCTTTGATGATCAGTGATGTTGAGCATCTTTTCATGTTTCTGTTGGCCATCTGTATGTATGTCTTCTTTGGAGAAATGTCTGTTCATGTCTTCTGCCCTTTTAAAAATTGGATTATTTGTTTTTTGGGTGTGAGTTCTATCAGTTCTTTATATATGTTGGATACTAACCCTTTATCAGATATGTCATTTGCAAATACCTTCTCCTATTTGGTGGGTTGTCTTTTAGCTTTGTTGTTTCCTTTGCTGCGTAGAAGTTTTTACTTTGGTATGATAAAGTATTATTTTTAAAGATTTTATTTTTAAGCAATTTCCACACCCAGTGTGGAGCTCAAACTCACAACCTGAGATTAGGAGCCACATGCTCCACTGACTGAGCCAGCCAGGTGCTCCAGTCATAATACATTATTCTTGCTTCTGTTTTCCTTGCCTTGGGAGACCTATCTAGAAAAATGTTGCTATGGCCAATGTCAGAGAAATTGCTGCCTGTGTTCTCTTTTAGGATATTTGTGGTTTCAGGCCTCATAGTTAAGTCTTTAATCCATTTTGAATTTATTTTTGTGTATGGTGTAAGAAAGTGGTCCAGTTTCATTCTGTTGCATGTAGCTGTGCAGTTTTCCCAATACCATTTATTGAAGAGACTGTCTTTTTCCTATTATATATTCTTGCCTCCTTTGTCAAAGATTAATTGGCCATATAACCATGGGTTTATTTCTGGGCTCTTTTTATGCCAGTACCATACTGTTTTGATTACTATAGCTTTGTAGGATATCTTGAAATCTGAGATGTAATTCCTGCAATTTTGTTCTTTTTCAAGATTGCTTTCGCTATTTGGGTTCTTTTGTGGTTCCATACACATGGATTTTAGGAGTATTTGTTCTAGTTCTATGAAGAATGCTCTTGGTATTTTGATTGCAATTGCATTAAATCTGTAGATTGCTTTGGGTAGTATAGACATTTTAACAGTACTTGTTCCTCCAGTCTATGAGCATGGAATATCTTTCCATTTCTTTCTTTTTTTTTAAAAAGATTTTATTTATTTATTCGACAGAGATAGAGACAGCCAGCGAGAGAGGGAACACAAGCAGGGGGAGTGGAAGAGGAAGAAGCAGGCTCACAGCGGAGGAGCCTGATGTGGGGCTCGATCCCATAATGCCGGGATCACGCCCTGAGCCCAAGGCAGACGCCCAACCGTTGTGCCACCCAGGCGCCCCTATCTTTCCATTTCTTTGTGTCGTCTTTATTTGCTTTCATCAGTGTTTTATAGTTTTCGGTGTATACATGGGACCGTTTTTAAAATTTCTCATTCTGCAGTTTCATTATTAGTGTATGGAAGTACAATAGATTTCTATAGTTTGATTTTGTGTCCTGCCACTTTACTGAATTCATTTATCAGTTCTAGTAGTTTTTTGATGGAGTCTTCCAGATTTTCTATATATTAGTATCACATCATCTGCAAATAGTGAAAGGTTTACTTCTTACCAATTTGGATGCCTTTTATTTCTTTTTTGTTGTCTGATTGCTGTGGCTAGGACTTCCAGTGCTATGCTGAATAAAAATGTTGAGAGTGGACACCCTTATCTTGTTCCTGATCTTAGGGGAAATGATTTCAGGTTTTCACTGTTGAGTATGATGTTAGTTGTGGGTTACTCATATATGGCCCTTATTATGTTCAGTTATGTTTCCTCTAAACCTACTCAGATTTTCTGTTTCTTCCTCATTCAGTTTTGGGAGGTTATGTGTTTCTAGGAATTTATCCATTTCTTTTAGGTTTTCCAATTTGTTGACATAATTTTTCATCAGATTCTCTTATAATCTTTTATTTACGTGGTGTTAGTTGTTATTTCTCCTCTTTCATTTCTAATTTTATTTGAATCCTCTCTCTTTTTAAAAAAAAAAATCATGAGTCTCGCTAAAGGTTTATCAATTTTGTTGATATTTTCTGTGAACCAGCTCCTGGTTTCAACGGTCTGTTCTATTGCTTTTTTAGTTTCTATTTTATTTCTGCTCATATCTTTATTATATTTCCTTCCTTCTACTGGCTTTGCATTTTGTTTATTCTTTTTTTCTAGCTCCTAAAGGTGGTGTGATTGTTTGAGATTTTTCTTGTTTCTTGAGAGGGGCTTCTAGTGCTGTAAAAGTCCCTCTTTATTTATTTTTTTAAAGATTTTATTTATTTACTTATTAGAGAGTGAGAGAGAGAGCATGTGCATGCACACAAGAAGGGAAAGGGGGAGAGGGAGAAGCAGGCTCCCCACTGAGCAGGGAGCCCGAAATGGGGCTCAATCTTATGACCTTGGTATCATGACCTGAGCTGAAGGCAGTTGCTTAACCAGCTGAGCCACCTGGGTGCCCCTCTTTTCTTTTTCTTTTTTAAAGATTTTATTTATTTATTTGAGAGAACACGAGAGAGGGAGATCACGAGTTGGGGGGAGGGGCAGAGGGAGCAGCAGACTCCCCACTGAGCAGGGAGCCGGACCCGAACTTGGGGCTTGATCACAGGACCCTGAGACCATGACCTGAGCCAAAGGCAGATGCTTAACTGACTGAGCTACCCAGGTGCCCCATATCTGCTTTTTAAAACTAATTTTGATGTCCACATTTTAATTTCTGATATTGGTAATTTTGTGTTCTCTTTTCTCTTGATCAGTCTAGTAGAGGTTTATCAATTTTATTAATGTTTCCAAAGAATTTTTTTTAGAACCAGTTAATTTTTTTTCTTTTAAATTTTAGTTAACATACAGTGCAATATTGGTTTCTGGAGTAGAATTCAGTGATTCATCACTTATATACAATATCCAGTGCTCATCACAACAAATGCCGTCTTTAATACCCATCATCCATCTATCCCATCCCTCCCTCCATCAACCCTCAGTTTGTTCTCTATTGTTAAGAGTCTCTTATGGTTTGTTTCCCTCTCTCCTTTTTTTTTTTCCTTCCCACCTTCCCATATGTTCATCTGTTTTCTTTCTTAAATTCCATATATGAGTGAGATCATAAGGTATTTGTCTTTCTCTGACTGACTTATTTCAGTTAGCATAACATACTCTAGCTCCATTCATGTCATTGCAAATGGCAAGATTTTATTCTTTTTGAAAGTAATGGAATGGAAAGTAATATTCCATTGTGTGTGTGTATCTTCCCTTTTTTTTTTTTTTAAGATTTTATTTATTTATTTGACAGAGAGACAGCCAGAGAGAGAGGGAACACAAGCAGGGAAAAAGGGAGAGGAAGAATCAGGCTCCCAGCAAAGCAGGGAGCCCAACGTGGGGCTCGATCCCAGAACCCTGGGATCATGCCCTGAGCCAAAGGCAGATGCTTAACGACTGAGCCACCCAGGGGCCCCGCCTTTTTTTAATTTTTAAAAAAGATTTTATTTATTTGTCAGAGAGACAGCATACACAAACAGGGGAAGCGGTAGGCAGAGAGAGAAGTAGGTTCCCCACTGAGTCTGATGGGGAACTCGATCCCAAGACTCTGGGATCATGACATGAGCTGAAGGTAGCTGCTTAAGCGACTAAGCCACCCAGGCATCCCACACTACATCTTCTTTGTCCATTCATCAGTCGATGGACATTTGGGCTGTCTCCATAGTTTGGCTATTGTTAATGCTGCTGTGAACATCAGGCGCATGTACCCCTTTGAATCTGTATTTTTGTATTGGGTAAATACCTAGTAGTGTAACTGCTGGTAGTCCTATTTTTAGTTTTTTGAGGAACTTCCATACTGTTCTCCAGAGTGGCTACATCAGTTGGCATTCCTACCAATAGTGCAAAAGGTTCCCCTTTCTCTGCATCCTCACCAACACCTTGTTTCTTGTATTGTTAACTTTAGCCATTCTGATAAGTGGGAGGTTAACGGTATCTCATCATGGTTTTAATTTGTATTTCCCTGATGATGAGGGATGTTGATCATCTTTTAAATGTGTCTATGAGCCATCTGGATGTCTTCTTTGGAAAAATGTCTCTTTGTATCTTCTGCCCTTTTCTTAACTGGATTATTTGTTTTTGGGGCATTGAGTTTGAAAAGTTCTTTATAGATTTTTGGATACTAACCCTTTATCAGATAGGTCGTTTGCAAATATCCTCCCCCATTCTGTAGGCTGTCTTTTAGTTTCGTTGATTGTTTCCCTTGCTGTGCAGAAGCTTTTTAACTTGATGGAGTCCCAGTAGCTCATATTTGCTTTTGTCTCCCTTGCCTCCAGTGACATATCTAGTAAGAAGTTGCTATGGCTGATGTCAAAGACATGTTCTCCTTTAGGATTTTGATGGTTTCCTGTTTCACATTTAGGTCGTTAAAGACCTGAATTTATTTTTGTGTATGATGTAAGAAAGTGGTCAGTCTCATTCTTCTGCATGTTGCTCCCAACACCATTTGTCGAAGATTAGTTGACCATGGAGTTGTGGGTTCATTTCTGGGTTCTCTATTCTGTTCTATTGATCTATGTGTCTGTTTTTGTGTCAGTACCATACTGTCTTGATGACTGCAGCTTTGTAATATAGCTTGAAATCTGGAATCGTGATGCCCCCAGTTTTGTTTTTCTTTTTCAGGATTGGTTTGACTAGTCGGGGTCTTTTGTGGTTCCATACAAATTTTAGGATTGTTCTAGCTCTGTGAAAAATGCTGGTGGTATTTTGATAGGGATTGCATTAAATGTGTAGATTGCTTTGGGTAGCATAGACATTTTGACAATATTTGCTCTTCCAGGCAATTGGCATGGAATGTTTTTCCATTTCTTTGTGTCTTCTTCAATTTTTTTCATAAGTGTTCTATGGTTTTCAGAGTACAGATCTTTTAATTAGGTTTATTCCTAGGTATCTGATTTTTAGTGCAATTGCAAATGGGATCGATTCCTTGATTTCTTTTCTGCTGCTTTATAATGGTGTAACAGATTTCTGTACATTGTTTTTATATCCTGCAACTTTGCTGAATTCATGTATTAGTTCTAGCAATTTTTTGGTGGAGTCTTTCAGGTTTTCTACATAGAGTATCATGTCATCTACAAATAGTGAAACTTTGACTTCTTCCTTGCTAATTTGAATACCTTTTATTTCTTTTTGTTGTCTGATTGCTGAGGCTTTAACTTCTAGTACTATGTTAAATAACAATGGTGAGAGTGGACATCCTTGTCTTGTTCCTGACCATAGAGGAAGGCTTTCATTTTTTCCCCATTGAGGGTGATATTAACTGTGGGTCTTTTGTATATGGTCTTTATGATGTTGATGTGTGTTCCCTACTTTGTTGAGGGTTTTTTATCAAGAATGGATACTATATTTTGTCAAATGCTTTTTTTGCATCTATTGACAGGATTGAATGGTTCTTATCCTTTTATTAATGTGGTATGTCACGATTGATTTGCAAATATTGAACCATCCCTGCAGCCCAGGAATAAATCCCACTTGATTGTGGTGAATAATTGTTTTAATGTACTATTGGATTCAACTTCCTAATATTTTATTGAGAATTTTTGCATCCATGTTCACTAGGATACTGGCCTGTAATTCTCCTTTTTAGTGGGGTCTTTGTCTGGTTTTGGGATGAAGGTAATGGTGGCTTTGTAGAGTGAATTTGAAAGTTTTCCTTCTATTTCTATTTTTTGGAACAGTTTGAGAAGAATAGATATTAACTCTTTAAATGTTTGGTAGAATTCTCCTGGGAAGCCACTGGGTCCTGGACTTTTGTTTGTTGGGAGATTTTTGATTACTGATTCAATTTCTTTGCTGTAATGGATCTGTTCAAATTTTCTGTTTCTTCCTGTAGAACGAATTAATTTTTAATTGATTTTTCTCTGTATCTCTACTGTTTTCTTCCACTGAGTTCCACTCTATAATTTCTCTGTTTTGGGTTTAATATGCACTTTTTAAATAGTTTCTTTCTTAGATCATTGATTTTGATAACTTTTTAAATTTTGTAATACAGGAATTTGAAGCTAGAAATCTCCCTCCCCTCTATGTAGTTTTTTTCAGCTGCCTCTTACAAATTTTAGCATGCCATATTTTCTTTATTGGGTCAAAAGTTTTAATTTTTCCTCATGATTTCTTATTTAACCTATGGATTCTTCAGAAATATGATGTTTTAATATCATTTTGTAGATTTTTCAAATATCTTTATTACTGATTTCAGGCTTAATTCTTTTGTGCTCAGAGAATATATTCCAAGCCTTTAAATTTATAAGGACTCGTTTTATGGCCCACAATGTGGTGTTTAATGATGAAATGTTCTACATGCTGCTGAAAAGAGTATGTATTCTGCTGTTGTTGGATACAGTATTCTATAAATGTCAAGGTGGTTGACAGAGTTGGTCAACTCTTCTTTATTTTTATTGATTTTATGTCTGCTTGTCCTATCAATAAGAGAAATATGTTGAAATCTCCAACTGTGATTATAGATTTCTCAATTTTTCCCCAGTTCTGTCTGTTTTTGCTTTATGTATTTTAGAACTCTGTTATTAGGTGCAAACATATTAGGATTTTTTTGTCCCCTTTTTCATTACAAAATTCTTTTTTCCTGGTAATATTCCTTGTTCTGAAGTCTACTTTGTCTCATTTTAAAATTGCCACTCCTGCCTTTTATGATCAGTTTGCATGTTATATGTTTTCCTATATTTATTATTTTTTAAAGATTTTATTTACTTATTTGGCAGAGAGAGAGAGCACAAGCAGGCAGAGCAGCAGGCAGAGGGAGAGGCAGGCTCTCCGTTGAGCAGAGAGCCGGATGTGGGGCTTGATCCCAGGACCCTGGGATTATGACCTGAGCTGAAGGCTGATGCTTAACCAACTGAGCACCCAGGTGCCCCTCTTTTCCTATGTTTTAAACTATCTATATGTTTACATTTAAAGTGGGTATCTTTTAGACAGTTTATAGTTTGGTCTTATACTTTTATCCAATCTGACAATCTCTGCCTTTTAATTGGACAGTGTTAAGACCAGGAATTAGCTTGGGACGCCTGGGTGGCACAGTTGTTGAGCGTCTGCCTTCGGCTCAGGGCGTGATCCCGGGGTCCTGGTATCGAGCCCCACATCAGGCTCCTCCGCTGGGAGCCTGCTTCCTCCTCTCCCACTCCCCCTGCTTGTGTTCCCTCTCTCGCTGGCTGTCTCTGTCAAATAAATAAATAAAATCTTAAAAAAAAAAAAAGACCAGGAATTAGCAAACTGGTTCCTGGACTAAATCCAGCCTGCCACCTGTTTTTATAAAGCTTTGTTGGAATACAGTCATCACATTTGTTTACATGTTTGTAGCTGCTTTCATGCTGCAAATGAATAGTTGAATAGTTATGGCAGAAACCATATGGGCCCCAAAACCTAAAACAGTTACTACCTGGCCCATTACAGATAAAATTTGCCAATCCCTGGTTTAAATCATTATTGTTTAAAGTAATTACCACTGTGGTTGGACTTAATTCTACCATCTCGCCATTTGTTTTGTTTCATCTGTTTTTTGTTCTTTTTTTTTCTTTCCAATTGAGACTTTTTTTAAATTCCATTTTATCTCCACCATAGCTTATTAGTTATACCTCTTTTTTTTTTTGTATTTTCTTTTGTGCTTGCTATAATGGCCATAATATCCATCTTTAACATACCACAGTTTTACTTCAAATAATATACTATTCCACATACAGTTTAAGAACCTAACGGCAGTACATTTTTATTTCCCCTCTCCCATTCTGTGTGCTAGTTTTGTCATATATTTTACATGTATGTGTTTCCTTTAAGCCGTGAAATTTTACCCTCATGTTTATCATTTCCCATGTTTTCCACATCATGTTGCAGATCCAGATTTCTACCTGTTAGTATTTTCATTCTGCTCAAAGAATTTCCTTTAATATTTCTTGCAATGCAGGTATGCCAACAGTGAATTCTCAGCTTTTGTTTGTCTAAAAAACTCTTATTTCATCTACACTTTTGAAGGATATTTTCTACTGTGTATAATATTCTAGGTTGACAAATTTTGTCTTCTAATTTGTGTAGTTTCTAATGAAAAGTCAACTATAGTTCTTTGCTCCTTTGTATGCAAAATATCTAGATGTCTTTTTTCCTCTGACTCCTTTAAAAATTATTTTATCACTGTGTTTCAGCAACATAGTATGATGTGCCTCTTTGTGTGTGTTCATTTATGTTTCTTCTTTTTGGGGTTTGTTCAGATTCGTATCTATGGGGTTTTTATATTTTTCAGTCAAAATATTTTAAAGCTGGACATTATTTCTTGAAAGGTTGTTTCTGTTCACCTTCTTTTTGCTCCTTCTTGCAATCCAGTTGCACATATGTTGGACTTCTTGGTATTATCCCACAGGTAATTATTGCTGTTTTTGTTTTGTTTTTTCACTTTTTTTCTTTTTTCCTCTGAGCTTTGTTCTAGATAGTTTCTGTTGCTCTGTTGGTCAAGTTCACTGGACTTTGTTTGCTACCATGTCTAATCAGCTGTAAATTCTATACAGAATGTATGGAAATACTGAGATGTTTTGTTTTCATCTGTTCTATTTTGGTTAAAAAAATCATGTTCATGTTTTCCTGTACATTGGATCTTATTTATAGTAACTGTTTCTGACATCTTTGTCTGATGTTTCTATTATCTCTGTTTCTTGCATCTATTTATATGAATGGATATTTTTCTGGTTTATGGCTCATGTGTATCTCCTTCTTCAGATGTCTAATTCTTGATTAAAAGTTGGATATTCATTTTCTGTTGGCACTCAGAGACTTCTTTATTCTGCTTAGATTCCCCTTCTGTTTTGCGAAGTATGGGGTTCTAAATGCAAAATTATTTTCCTTCTAATTTAAAGATTTAGACAGTTTTCCTCACATATTTTTAACTGATAAAAGTCTGATTAATCTGATTCTTTTTCTCTTGTAAGCACACAGCTTTTTCTCTTTTTGAAACACTCAGAATTTTTATGTTCATCTTTCATGTTCTGAATTCTTTGTTTTTTTTTTAAGATTTTATTTATTTAAGAGAGAGAGAGAGAGCAAGACCACGAGCCTGGGAATAGAGGGAGAGGGAGAGGCAGGCTCCCTGCTGAGGCACCCCATGGTTCTGAATTCTTTCTAAGAGCTTTCTTGTTTGGGGCACCTGGGTGGCTCAGTCATTTAGCTTCTGCCTTCTGCTCAGGTCATGATCCCAGCGTTCTCCAGTGGGGAGCCTGCTTCTCCCTCTTCCACTCCCCCTGCTTGTGTTCCCTCTCTTGCTGTGTTTCTCTCTGTCAAATAAATAAAATCTTAAAGATTTTTTTTTAAAGATTTTATTTATTTATTTGACAGGGAGAGAGACAGCCAGTGAGAGAGGGAACACAAGCAGGGGGAGTGGGAGAGGAAGAAGCAGGCTTCCAGCAGAGGAGCCTGACGTGGGGCTCGATCCCATAACGCCGGGATCACGCCCTGAGCGGAAGGCAGACGCTTAATGACTGAGCCACCCAGGCGCCCCAAGAACTTTTTTGTTTTACTTATTTTTTGCATTTTTATTTAATACACAATTGAATTGGGGCCCTGGGTGGCTCAGTTGGTTAAGCGTCTGCCTTCAGCTCAGGTCATGATCTCAGGGTCCTGGGATTGAGCCCCGTATAGGGCTCCTTGCTCAGCGGGGAGTCTGCTTATCCCTCTCCCTCTGCTCCTCCCCCAGCTTGTGCTCTCTGTGTCTCTCGCTCAAATAAATAAAATCTTAAAAAATAAATAAAAGAGAGGCATGTGGCTGGCTCAGATGGTTAAGAGTCTGCCTTCGGCTCAAGTCATGATCTCCAGGTGCTGGGATCGAGCCTCATGTCAGGCTCCCAGCTCAGCGGGGAGTCTGCTTCTTCCTCTGCCTCTCCCCCTGCTTGTGCTCTGTCTCTCTCAAATGAATAAATAAAAAATCTTTAGAAAATAATTGTGGAAGATAGAAGAACAAAACGGCTTAGTAAGATTATTTTAAAAATACATTTGATTAAATTTAATAAACCATTGATTATAATTCCACCATTATTTTATTTATTTATATTAAAAATCACTAAATCACGGGACACCTGAGTGGCTTAGTTAAGCATCTGCCTTTGGCTCAGGTCATGATCCCAGGGTCCTGGGATTGAGTCCTGCATTGGGCTCCTTGCTCAGCAGGGAGCCTGCTTCTCCCTCTGCCTGCCGCTCCCCTTGCTTGTGTGCTTTCTCTGACAAATAAATAAAATCTTTAAAAAAAATCACTAAATCACTAATTAAACTAGGCTATGTCATTATTTGTGAAACTTTATTTCAGAGATGTTAAAATGCAAAAAAATGTGCAACTCAAAACTAGAGATAAATGGTATTTTCCTTCTGACCACATGATAGGTCTAATTTAATCTGAGCGTTTCTGTCCATCATTAATTTTGGAAACTTCCTTCTTTTTGTGAAGAACATGGTCTTCTCCCTATTTTTCCTATTAACATTAAAATTATTAGATGAATGTTGTCATTCAGGAGATGTCCATTGGTGAACTTTGGGAGTTCTGCTACTGCCCATAACAAGCACACGTGTGAATGTGTATAGGTGTGTAAGTTTCTCTGAGTAAGGCGACATAGTGAATATAGTCTTGAAATAGATTTGTGACCTACCATTCCAAAAAATTAAAAACTGCTGAATGTCAAATTTTTTTTTTTAAAGATTTTTATTTTTATTTATTCGACAGAGATAGAGACAGCCAGCGAGAGAGGGAACACAAGCAGGGGGAGTGGGAGAGGAAGAAGCAGGCTCATAGCAGAGGAGCCTGATGTGGGGCTCGATCCCATAATGCCAGGATCACGCCCTGAGCCGAAGGCAGACGCTTAACCGCTGTGCCACCCAGGCGCCCATGAATGTCAAATTTTTTTAAAAAAAGATTTTATTTATTTATTTGACAGAGAGAGAAAGAGCACAAGCAGAGGGAGCAGCAGGCAGAGGGAGAGGGAGAAGAAGGCTCCCCTCTGAGCAAGGAGCCTGATGTGGGACTCAGTCCCAGGACCCTGGAATCATGACTTGAGCTGAATGTGTAGCCTCTTAACCAACTGAACCACCCAGGCATCCCTCAAAAAAAATTTTTTTTTAAAGATTTTACTATTTAGTTGAGAGAGCGAGCGAGCGAGAGAAAGCATGTGCAGGAGAGAGCACAGAGAGAGCACAGAGGCAGAGGGAGAAGCCAACTCACTGC
Source organism: Ailuropoda melanoleuca (assembly GCF_002007445.2). Lineage (NCBI taxonomy): Eukaryota > Metazoa > Chordata > Mammalia > Carnivora > Ursidae > Ailuropoda > Ailuropoda melanoleuca. Next base: position 39,441,615 of record NC_048229.1, on the reverse strand, counting down.
TGAGCAGAGGGCCTGATGTAGGGCTCGATCCCAGGGCCCTGGAACCACAACCTGAACCGAAGGCAGACGCTTAGCCACCTGAGCCACCAGGCGCCCCCCTGAATGTCAAATTTTATTCTACATTGTTCTATGTCTATATTCCTTTCTGCTGCATTCTGGTGCCATTTCTCTCTTTATTTTTTTGTGGCCTGATTTACTAGTCTACTGTGTACTTATTGCAATTCAGGCCAGCTACTGAACTTTTGTTTCAGTGAGCGCAAATTGAAATTTTATATAATCTTAAGTGATTCCATTTTCTAGATTTGTTAATTCCTTGTATCTATTGAGGTTACTATTTAAACTTGTTCTAAAATTCTGGTCTTCTTATTCCTGTAACAATTAAAAAAAATCAGCTTGATTTCTTTGTAGCCTGATTGGAGAAATGAATTTGAAGCTGACCTGTTTTTGTGAGATGTAGGGAACTATCGTTGTTATAGGGCATCAGTTACCTTACCAGTTAGTCCTGTGGAGGTGGGTGCTCCCCATTCTTTCTAGGTCATTACCAGCAACTGGCTTGTGAATCACTTCTAAGTTCCCACACCAGTTGCTTTCTCCTAAAGGCAAACAGTTGTCACTCGGGTCCCCAGGACATGATGTACAGGTTCAGTCCATCTGCTGTTTTTGGCTTAGTACCCTTTCCCCACCCAAATAAACACCAGTTGTTTATTATGTCTTCTTTTCTACTTGCTTTTTTTTTTTTAAGATTTTATTTATTTATTAGAGAGAGAGTGTGCATAAGCAGGGGGAGCAGCAGAGGGAGAGGGAGAAGCAGGCTCTCTGCTGAGCAGGGACACCCCCCCACCCCACCCTGATGTGGGGCTTGATCCCAGGACCCTGGAATCATGACCTGAGCTGCAGGCAGATGCTTAACTGACTGAGCCACCCAGGCGGCCCCTTTTCTACTTATTTTGACAAACTTTGAGCTTGGAACACTAGGGGTGAGTCACCTTTTGCTGCAGTACTCTTTCCTGTTTTGGCTTGTGGTTTTCTTAGTTTTCTGTTTTCATATTTATGTTTGTGTTTTATTAATTAATTATTTTATTTTATTTTATTTTATTTTTTTTAAAGATTTTATCTATTTATTCGACAGAGATAGAGACAGCCAGCGAGAGAGGGAACACAAGCAGGGGGAGTGGGAGAGGAAGAGGCAGGCTCATAGCGGAGGAGCCTGATGTGGGGCTCGATCCCAGAATGCCGGGATCACGCCCTGAGCCGAAGGCAGACGCTTAACCGCTGTGCCACCCAGGTGCCCCTGTGTTTTATTTTTTTTAGTTTTATTTATTTATGTAAGCAATCTCTACATCCAACATGGGGCTCAAACTCATGACCCCATGATCAAGAGTTGTATGCTCTTCCAGCTGAGCTAGCCAGGCACCCTGTGTTTTAAATACCACATACTTAAAAATCTTTGTCCTACTGAATTGATGTTACACCTTAATATACAGTAGACTTCTGTAAAATGATATCTGCATCTGTTTCTGAACTTTCTGTTCTGTTCTATTTGTACCGTGTGTATATTCAACAGTTCTACAATGTTTTCATTATTAAGTCTTCAGACTAAAACACAACACGACATCTGGTATGATTATTCTTCCACTGTTCTTTTTTATACACTTCCATGTAGTTCTTGCTTGTTTATTTTTCCATATCAACTTTAAATTTAATATATCTAGATCTAGAGGAAAAAACTGGCATTTTCATGGGGGCCCGCATAATGAGTTTGTAATGAAATAAGAGAATATATATATGGTGCTTTTGAGTGCTCCCATCCAAGAATAGGAGGAAACATTGTTTAAATGTATTTCTCTGCTATTTAGGAGAGTTTTACTGTGCCCTTCATAAATTTTGCTAATTTCACATTGTTTTTTGCTTTAAAAATAGAAGCTTGGAATGCCTGGGTCACGCAGTCAGTTGTGTCTGACTCTTGGGTTTTGGCTCAGGTTGTGATCTCAGGATCCTAGGATCAAGCCTGGCACCAGTCTCCGTGCGCAGTATGGCGTCTGCTTGGGTTTCTCTTTCTCTCTCAAATAAATAAATAAATCTTAAAAAAAATGCTTAATTCCAATATGAAGCTTTTTTTTTGTATATGAAGGCTAGTGATTTCTGTATATTAATTTTATATCCCCCTACCAAACTGAATTCTCTGGTTGTAGGTTCATACTTGATTTTCTTGAGTTTTGCAGAGATACAATCATTATGTGTAAATTCTGTTAGTTTTTTACCCTCTTTCCCAAATTTTACATATCTAACTTTCTTCTGTATCAGCTAATAGTAGGATTGGTGATAAGCACATCCTGCCCCCCGCCAGCTTTAACAGGAATGCCTCCAGTGTTTCCTCCTTAGTTCCTGCCTTTTTTTTTTTTTTAACTTTTCATTTTAATTTGTTAGTTAATATACAGTGTTATATTAGTTTAGCTATACAAAATAGTGATTCAAGACTTACATACAACATCCGGTGCTTACCACAAGTTCAGTCCTTAATCCCCATCACCTATTTAATCATCTCCTCCCCCATATCCCCTCTGGTAACCCTCAGTTTGTTCTCTATAGTTAGGAGTCTGTTTCTTGATTTCTGTCTTTCTTTAAACCCTTTGCTTGTTTGTTTTGTTTCTTAAATTACATGTGTGAGTGAAATCATGGTATTTGTTTTTCTCTGACTGGCTTATTTCACTTAGCATTATACTCGCTAGATCCATCTATGTTATTGGCAAGATTTCATTTTATTTATGGCTGAAAATATTCCATTGTACATATATATCACATTTTTATCTGTTCATCAATCAATGGACACTTGGGCTGCTTCCATATTTTGGCTATTATAAATGATGCTGTAATAAAAGGTTCCTGGCTTTTAGACTGCAGTATATCTATATAACAATTCCTATTTTATGGAATTAAAAAAAATCGGGTTTTGAATTTGTCACATGCTTTTTGAATATTTGTGATTTTTCAGTTAATCATATTAACTATCCTTTCATTTAAAATAAATCCAACTGGGACACACCATTGAATAATGGTCCAAAGTGTTCATGTCCTAATCCCCAGAACTTCACAGGCAAAGGCACTTTGCAGATGTGATTAAGTTAAGGATCTTGACATGGGGCAATTATTCTAGGTTATCCAGGTGGGCCTAGTGTCATCATAGAAAGAGAAAGGCAGGAGAGTCAGAGGAGATGTAATGATGGAACCATGGTAGAGAGATTTGAAGATGCTATGCTGCTGGCATTGAAGATGGAGGAAGGGTCATGAGCCAGAGAATGAAGGTGATGATGAAAAGCTGGAAAAGAGAAGAAAACAGATTCTTCCCTACAACTTCCAGAAAGAACGCAGCCCTGTCAACACCTTGATTTTATCACAGCAAGGTCTATTTTGGATATACCTACTAAATTACCTATTACAATACCTGAATAATTGTATCCTGAATAATTATTGAGCTACTTTGCTAGGAAGTACACTACTGGTTAGCTTTGACTATGAAAAAATAGATTGGAGCACCTGACAAAAAGTTTCACTGAACAAAAAAGAATAGTCATCTTTGGGTAGATGTGTAATACTATGAGTGAATATGAAGTTAAACATCCTATAGCCTTATTGAAATGGGGGCAAAAAAGAGCAGCCACAGGAGGGAATGGTCAACTGTGGTGGAAATATCTTTTATATTTAAGGGTAAAGACAATGGAAGACTACAGTCACCTTTTCTATTTATACATTTAACTGAGCTTGTTTGGATCAACTTCATTTCCATCTGAAAGGAAACTGTTGCAGGAAAACATGTATTTAATCACTATAGGAAAAGGACAAGCAAGTTATAATGGAAGATGTGAGAGGTTATAGGCAATGAGCCATGCATAGTAACTATTGCATAATTATGGTAAAGAGTATTTTGTTTTTTTTTAAGATTTTATTTGTTTATTTGACAGAGAGAGACAGCCAGCGAGAGAGGGAACACAAGCAGGGGGAGTGGGAGAGGAAGAAGCAGGCTCCTAGCGGAGGAGCCTGATGTGGGGCTTGATCCCAGAATGCTGGGATCACACCCTGAGCCAAAGGCAGACACTTAACGACTACGCCACCCAGGTACCCCGGTAAAGAGTATTTTGATAAGCATCTTCCTCAATGATTTATCTTTGTATTATTTACTTTTATTATTTTTCTTTCTTAAATCCAGTGATTCAGTTATTCTATAGTTAAACAATTACTGTATCCTCAGCCTGTTTCTTTCTTTTTTTTTTTAAAAGATTTTATTTTAAAATAATCCCTGCACCTAACGTGGGGCTCAAACTTACAATCCCGAGATCAAGAGTTGCATGCTCCACTGACTGAACCAGCCAGCCATCCAGCCCTTGTTTCTTAATAGTGAATAAAGTGGAGTTTGGTTTAACCATGGTAAGTTTGAGGTTACAGAAATAAAGGAAAATAGACGGAGGGGGTGCCTGGGTGGCTCAGTCAGTTAAATTTCTGACTCCTGATTTTGGCTCAGGTTTTGATATCAGGGTCTTGAGTTTGGGCCCTGCATTGAGCTCTACACCTGGCATGGAGCCTACATTAAAAAAAAATGGATTAACAAATTAGAAAAGTAATGAATATGTAATTGAAAACCGTGAAATAAGATCAAATCACAAGATGTTAGAATACAGAATAATGGACATGGAATTAGGTAGGTTCTGATTGTACAGGCTCTCTGAAGAAATGACTTTTAATCTTGAGAGAATGAGAGGGAGAGACTTTTAATCTTGAAATCTTGAAGAATGAGAGGGAGCCAGTCCTACAAAGAGCTGTATCAGAGGGTCACGGGGATGAAACACCATATGGGAGATGATAACAGGGAGAAAACTGCCCATTAAATTTCCCCATCTTGTCATTATGAAAACTTCCAAACACAGAAAAGTTAAAAAGGATAATGAACATGCATTTACCATCCAATTCCCACTCAGTTTAAAAGCTAACAGTCATATTTGTTTTATCTTTCTATAATTTTCTACATAACCATAACATAATCACACCTTCTAAAATATGTCAAGTGATGCATGTTCAAATTTTCCCAGTTGTCCCAAGATTGACTTTAATAGCTATTTTTCTTTTTATTTAGAATCAATTCTATGTTCACAAATTATATTTAGTTGATATGTCTCTTTTAGTCTAGTTTTGTTTTCTACCTTTATTCCTTTTTTCCATGAAGCTGGCTTTTTCTTCTTAGAGGCCATGCAGTTGTCTTGTAGGGTGTTCCATATTTTGGGTTGTTGTGCTTGTTTCCTAATGTTGTCATTTAACTTATTCTGCCATCTACATTGGAAATTAAGTGTAGAGAGAAGATTGAGTTTGGGTTAAACAATTTTGCAAGAATATTTCACAAATAATGTTAAATATTTTGTGTTGTTATATATTAAGAGGCACATATTGATACCATGTGGCTAAATTTGATCATATGGTTAAGGTGATGACTGTCAAATTTCTCATTTTAAAGGTCCTTTTTAATCCTTACAATTAGGAAGTAATCTGTGAAGTGATTCTAACCCCCTCTTGGAAATTTATATTTTATTTGTTTGATTTAAAGGGAAGGCCAGAGTTGAAATAGGACACCATTCAGATATGAGTGATAATGAGATGCTATATATCAAAACCTGTAGGAGGTGATCAAAAAGTAATTTTTGGAAAGTCATCTTGTGGGAAATTAGTACTCTTTGATAAATGCGGGAGATGAAAATTTAGGGCCAGAATTTTGATTTGCTTAACAGTCACCATCTAACAACTGATTATTGCCCCACATGATTATACTTATAATCCTAGTTCTAATACAGTGTCTGTCACATACGGAGAGTTGATAAGCTGTCAAAGCAATCCAAACCTAAGAAACTAGGAAAATAACAGATTAACCTAAACCCAGCAGAAGGAAACCATTCATACAGTTAGAAGTATGGAGGAAGAATAAAACATTTATTTTCTGTGGAAAAAACACTGATCTAAACTAGACTTATAATTTGATCAATGTAAAGATGAGAAATACAATGGCTTTAATAAGGTGGCATACATATATTTATGGAGAGTTTTAAAATAGCATGGTAATACTATGTATATAAAATATTTTTTTTTCAAATTGACTCAAAGTAGAAATTGCCCTGGTTGGGAAAATGAAAATTTGTTACAAAATCTCTCTTTTAAAAAAATACTTAAGTAACCAGGTAAAAACTGCAGAGATAATCTGTAAAAGAATTTTATAGGCTAATTCTATAAGGCTAACAGTCTGAAACAATACTGGATGAGGATTGTTTCTAAAAAAAAAAAATCTAGATTTATGAATATGAATACAAATACCCTAAGGAAAACAGTAGCAATGAAACCAAGAATTGAGGAAATCATGATTTGAGAGTTATAACTTTGCTTATCGGTCACCATTTTAAAATTTATATAATTTATATGATTGCACTCTATTTACAGCTTCTTAAGCAAGATGTATCCAAACTCAAGAAGTTAAAAAAAACCCCAAAAAACGGAAGGGCATCTAGGTGGCTTGGTCAGTTGAGTGTCTGGCTCTTGGTTTTTGGCCTGGGTCATGATCTTGGGGTTGTAGGAGTGAGCCCCACGAAGGGTGGGGAGTCTGCTTGGGACTCTCTCCCACTTCTTGTCCCTCTGCCTCTCCCCTTGCTCACACACTCCCTCTAAAATAAATAAGTCTTAAAAAAAAAAAAGGAAAAAAGAGAACGAGCCAATACCAGTTAAGATAGAATTAGTATATTCCTCCCTGTGTCTCCCACTGAATGCAATTAAAATCCTAGAGAGAATGTATGGGCAACTATTAGAGAAACCTGAAAGTAAATTTTAGTAGACTGGAGAAGGAAACCAGAATTTGGAAGTTTGACTAAGCTGGTGGTTAAGTGTTCTGGCCTGGAGCAGAACTGTGCACCAAGCTTAAATAGAAACCAAGAGAGGCTGTCTCTGGTTAAACGAGTGGGAGAGGAGGATTTTGTGGGGTAATGTGTAAGAAATTTATGTTGTTTTTGTTTTCTTTCTGGTCTCACCCCAGGCAAACACTAGTCCTGAAAGCTGCAATCCTGTAGTGGGCAGGTGGTGATTGCAGCAGCTACCAGCAAGTACTTAAACCCTGAGGAAGGGGAATCCTACCTTATTAGTGAAAGTCTGTTTTGAATAAAATAGAGGAAATCCCATTACTTTTCTCCTCTTTATTCTCTTACTGTTTGGCACTGGAGGAAGACCTAGCTGTGGGAAGGGCACAGCAGAATAGGAAAACTAAAAGGGGCGCCTGGCTGGCTCAGTCTGTAGAGCATGTGACTCTTCATCTCTGGGTCCTGAGTTAAAGTCCCAGGTGGGGGGCGCCTGGGTGGCACAGCGGTTAAGCGTCTGCCTTCGGCCCAGGGCGTGATCCTGGCGTGATGGGATCGAGTCCCACATCAGGCTCCTCTGCTATGAGCCTGCTTCTTCCTCTCCCATTCCCCCTACTTGTGTTCCCTCTCTCACTGGCTGTCTCTATCTCTGTCAAATAAATAAATAAAATCTTTAAAAAAAAAAAAAAAGTCCCAGGTGGGCTGTGGAGCCTACTTAATAATAATAATAATCATAGGAAAACCAAAGCTCTTTAGATCTAACTAGGTCAGGAAGGGGACCTCTGGGAACTAGAGAGTTCTGGGGAGACAGAGGCGAGGAGGCAACTTAGGGGTCCCATGAGGTGTATGGACTTGAGGAGCCCTCTCAAGCTGTACATATGTAGATCTGACACTAGGCAGCATACCAAAGGCCCTGAGAACTGAATCAGAAGGTAGATCATCATCTGAATCTCAGAATGGATAGTGGGTGAAGCACACATTAAGCATAAAAACACCGCAAATCCTTTGAAAACTGAACTGACACTGGAGCCTCAAGGCACAGAAAGTGGTTTGGAACTTGCCTGCTGAATGAATGTAAATAAACTGCCTGCTAAAACAAACCAAAATTGTCAACCTCCATAGGATTTAAGCTATGCCAAGAGAATCAAATTATTCAAAATGTCCAAGAAACAAAATGTATTCTACATACAAAAAATGAGGAAAATTTCAACTCACGGTTGGGGGAGAAAAGACCCAGCACTGAGGTCACACATGTTAGAATTACCAAAGACTTTCAAACAGCTATGAGAACCATGTTCCAAGAAGTAAAGTGAACACTCTTGAGAGAATGACTAAACAGAGGAAATAGAAGGTATAAAAAAAGAACCAAAAGTAAATTTTAGAACTGAAAAATAATAAAAATTAAAACTTAATGACCTCAATAACAAAATGGAGAAAACAAAGGAAAGTTAATAAGTGAATTTGAACATACATCAATAAAAATTATCCAATATAAAAGAGTTTTAAAAAAGATTTTATATATTTATTTTGAGAGAGAGCGAGGGAGAGAGGAAGGGAGTGCTGAGCAGGGAGCCCGACATGGGGCTTGATCCTAGGACTCAAGGATCATGACCTGAGCTGAAGGCAGATGCTTAACTGACTGAGCCACCCAGGCACCCCTCCAATATAAAAGATTAAAAAACTTTAACAGAAACCTCAGGACCTAAGGGACAATACCAAAAAGTTTAACACTTGTGTTGTTTGAATTGTAGAAGGAGAGAAGAAAGTGCAACGAAGAAAAATATTTAAGAAATAATGGCCAGAAACCTACCGAATTTGGCAAAAGATATAAACTTACAGATTCAAGAAAGAATATACAGGCATGCCTTGGGATATTGTGGGTTTGGTTCCAGACTACCACAATAAAGTATATCACAATAAAGAGAGTGAAATGAATTTTTTGGTTTCCCGGTGCATATAAAAGTTACGTTTACACTACATTAGTATGTTAAATGTGCGATAGCACTGTGTAAACTAATATACATACCTTAACTAACACTTTATCACTAAAAAATGCTAATCATCATCTGAGCTTTCAGTGAGTCATAGTCACTGATAACATATCACTACAACAAATACAATAACAATGAAAATTTTGACGTAAGAATTACCAAAATATAACACAGACGCACAAAGTGAGCAAATATTGTCAGAAATTTTTTGGCACCAATAGACTTGTTCAGGATTGACTTGCCACAAACCTTCAATTTGTAAAGAATGCCTGATTTGCAAAGCTCAATAAAATGACGTATGCCTGTAATCCCACAAAAGGATAAACTAAAAAGAAACCTTTGCTGAGACAGACCATAATAAAACTGCTGAAAATCAAAGGAAAAAAATCTTGAAGGCTTCCAATGGAATACTGATACATATAGGAGAATACCTTTTATAACAAAATTTCTCATCAGAAAGTATGAATGCCATGGGTAGGTGGAACAACATTTTTAAAGTACTTTTTTTTTTTTTAAAGATTTTATTTATTTATTTGACAGAGATAGAGACAGCCAGCGAGAGAGGGAACACAAGCAGGGGGAGTGGGAGAGGAAGAAGCAGGCTCATAGCAGAGGAGCCTGATGTGGGGCTCGATCCCATAACGCCGGGATCACGCCCTGAGCTGAAGGCAGACGCTTAACCGCTGTGCCACCCAGGCGCCCCTTAAAGTACTTTTTTAAAGTACTTTAAGGAAAGCACTTTTTTAAAGTACTTTAAGGAAAGCACTGTCAATCTCCTAGTCTTTTCAGTGAAAATACCCAGGGTCATGAGATCAAGCTCTATGCCCTTGGGCTCCACCCTGGCTGTGGAGCCTGTTGAAGATTCTCTCTCTCCCTCTCCCTCTGCTCCTCCCATGCCTGCCCCCTCCCCCTGCCTCCTCTCTCCCCATTTGTGCTCTCTTTCTCTCTCAAATAAATAAATCTCTTAAAAAATAAATAAAATTAAAAATAAATAAAAGTAGGGCGCCTGGGTAGCGCAGCCGTTAAGCGTCTGCCTTTGGCTCAGGGCGTGATCCCGGCATTCCAGGATCGAGTCCCACATCGGGCTCCTCCGCTGGGAGCCTGCTTCTTCCTCTCCCACTACCCTGCTGTGTTCCCTCTCTCGCTGGCTGTTTCTCTGTCACATAAATAAATAATAAAATCTTTAAAAAAAAATAAAGTTTCCAGACAGAAAAATAAATAAAAGGAAAAGCTGACATACAGATTTGAGAAAATATTTGTAAACCATCTACCTGGATAATGGATTAATATATAAAAGATAAGGAATTTATACAACTCAATAGCAAAAAACCTCGAATAGCAAAAATCTCAATAGTAAAAAGTCGGCAAAGGACCTGAATAAATACCTTTCCAAAAAAGACATAGAAATAGCCAACATGTACATGAAAAGGTGCTCAACATCACTAATCATCAGGAAAATGCAAATTAAAATCACTATTAGATATCACCACATACCTGTTAGAACAGTTTTATCAAAAAGGCAAGACTTAATAAGTGTTGGTGATGATATGGAGAAAAGGGATCCCTTGTACATCACTGGTGGGAATGTAAATTGGTACAGCCACTATGGAAAACAGTATGGAAATTCATCAAAAAAGTAAAAATAGTATTATATGATCCAGAAATTCCATTTCTGGGTATATATATCCAAAGGAAATAGAATCAGGATCTCAAAGATGTATCTGCACTGCCATGTTCCTTGCAGCATTACTCAAAGTAGCCAAGATATGGAAACAATCTTAAGTATGCATCTATAGATGAACGGATTAAGAAGATGTGGTACATGTGTACACTCATAAATACAAGGAGTAGTATTCAGCCATGAGAAAGAAGGAAATCCTGCCATTTGTGACAACATGGATGGACCCTGAGTGCATTATGCAAGTGAAATAAGTCAGAGAAAGACAAATACTGTATGATCTCACTTATATGTGGAATCTAAAAAAGCCAAACTTAGTAACAGAGTGAGAATGGTGGTTGCCAGAGGCTTGGGATGGGAAAAGTGGGGGAGATACTGGTCAAAGGGTACAAACTGTTAGTTATGAGTAAGTTCTGGGAATCTAATGTACAGCATGGTGACTGTAGTTAATCCTGAATTATGTAATAGTTGCAAAGAAAGTAGATTAATTGTTTTCACCACACCCACAAAAAGGTAATTACATGGAATGATGGAGGTGTCAACTAACCCTTTGTGGTAATCATTTCACAATATATACATGTATCAAATAATCACATTGTACACCTTAACTTACCCAATGTTATATGTCAGTTAAACCTTGGTAAAGGCGGGGGATATATATGTGTATATATAAAATAAATGCACAAAGCAAAAACTGATAAAATGAAAGTAGTAGATAAAACCAAAATTAATGTGGGAGATTTTAACATTTATCTCTTACCTATTGATAGATCAACAGACAAGAAATCAAGGTACAGAAGAATTCAGTGCCATCTAAATGACATCTATGGATGGACAGCAGAGTATGTATTCTTTTCAGTTGCATGTGGAGTATTCACCAAGATAAACTATATTCTGGGTCATAAACTGAATCTTCATAAATGTAAAAGAATTGAAATCATGCCAAGCATTTTCCTTACCAAAATGGGATTAAATAGAAAAAAATAGCAAAGATATTTAGCAAGTCCACAAATACTTGAAAATTAAACAACTGACACGTAACCAGTCCATGAGTCAAACAGGAAGTCTTAAACGAAATTAGAGGATATTTTCAACTGAACAAAAGTGGAAATACAGGATGTTAATTTATAAGATACAGCCACAGCAGTACCAAGAGGGAATTTTTGTTTTAAGATTTTATTTGTCAGAGAGCGTAAGCAGGGGGAGTGGCAGGCAGAGGGAGAAGCCGGCTCCTTGCTGAGCAATGAGTCTGATGCGGGACTCAATTCCAGGGTCCTGGGATCATAACCTGAGCCGAAGGCAGACACTTAACTAGGCCACCCAGGAGTGTTCCCTAAGAGGGAAATCTTTAGCAACCAAATGGGTTGGTGTCAGAGTAAGTGTAATATAGAGTTAAGATCTTCACCACCAGCCAGGCTAACTAGGCCATTCTTTTCTACGGTGAATATGGATGGCAAATGAAGAGCAGTAAAAAGGCATTCTTACCTCTTCCAGCCAGGGAGGTATGAAAAGGAGGGAGGTATGAAAAGGAGGCTGGTAGGGTGCCAGAACTCCCACTCACACATAATAGTAAGGAGGACTCCTCCTCCCCACCCCATTGGTGGAGGCTGAGTGAGAAACCTGTGTTTCTATCTCCCACCTGCCATAACAAGATGGCACTCCCCCTTCCCATGTGAGTGGAGTCAGAGAATGCCAGCTTAAACAAGGTTTAAATAAGATTTAGAATCTTAACACACAATGTCCACATTTCAACTGAAAATCCATCATCATAACAAGTACCAGGAGAATCTCAAATTGAGTGAAAAATAAAAGAGTATCGAGATGACAAAGATATTAGAATTATCTCATAAATACATAAAACTTCATAAAAATGCCTGAAACAAATATACTTGAAACAAAAGAAAAAACAAAGTCTCAGCAAAGAAATGTGAAGTCCAGAGAAGAAAATAGATGTAAAAAAGAAACAAAGGAAAATTAACTGAGAAGTATGATAATGGAAATAAACTTAATAGATGTGCTAACAGCATAAATGGAGGAGACAGAGGAAGGAATCAGAACAACAGAAATTACCCAATCTGAATAATCAAAAATAGACTGAGAAAAGAGTGAAATACGACTCAGGAACCTGTGAGACTATAATACAAGATCTAACATTCCTCACATTGAAGTCCTGGAAGGAAAAAAAAACAGGACTGAAAAAGTACTCAAGGAAATAATGACTGATAATTCCCCAATTTGGCCAAAGACCATAAACAGATTCAAGACACTAAGTAACAAGCCTCTCCCCACCCCCGCCCCCAGTCATGTCACATCATAGTCAAACTTCTGAAAACTAAGGACAAGATAAAAATCTTGAAAGTAAGAGAAATACCACCTTACATTTGGAGGGGGAAACTCAAACAAAAGCAGATTTCTCATGAGAAACCATAGAGGCTGGAAGAAGTACATTTTAAAGCACTGAAAGAAAAAATTCTAAATTCCAAATCCTATATCCAGAAAAAAACCCCCACAAAACCAAACAAAAACGTGTGTAATTCAAGAGTAAAGGGAAACAATATCATCAGTCATTAGGAAAATGCAAGTCAAAACCACAATGAGATACCACTTTACAACCACTGAGATGGCTATAACTAAAAAAAAAAAAAAAGAAAAAGAAAATAATAATCAGTGGCAAAGATGTGGAGAAACCCTTGTGGTGAAGCTGCTATACAAAACATTATGGCAGTTCCTCCAAAAAAATAAATATATAATTATACAGTTACGAATGAATTTAAAGTAGGGACTAGAACAGATATTTGTATGCCAATGTTCATGGCACCATTATTCATAGTAGTTAAAGGGTAGAAGCAACCCAGATATCCATTATTGGATGAATGGAAAAGTAAAATGTGGTGTATACATACAATGAACATGTAATTTGGCCTTTAGTAGGAATTAAGTTCTGACACATGCAACATGGATGAAGCTCAAAGATACTATGCTAGGTGAAAGAAGCCAGACACAAATGGACAAATATGTGATTCCATGATATGAGGTACCTGGAACAGTCAAGTTCATAGAGACAGAAAGTAGAATAGTAGTCACCACTGGCTGGGAGGAAGTGGTAATAGGGAGTTAATGTTTGATGGATACCAAGTTTCAGTTAGGGATGAGGAAATATTGGAGATGGATAATGGTGATGGTTGCAAAACAGTGTGAATGTACTTAATGCCATTGAGTTGTACACTTAAAAATTGTTAAAGTAGTAAATTTTACATTAAGTATATTTTGCCACAATTAAAACATTTTAAAAAACAGCCATCACTGTTGGGCAACCATCTCTATTCATTTCTATTGAGATAGTTGATGGGATCCATGAGTCACATACCTAATCTCTTCAGCTAAAGGTTGTCCAGGCACACCCTCTCTCCAGAGCAAGCTTTCTCCAGTGAATCTCCTAATCTCAGCATTCTTTGCAGTTTGGATAGGCTGAGAATTCCCCCAAATAATCAAACTTCGTTTCCTTTTTGCATAATAGTTCCTTCCTCAATTTCTCTTTTCTTTCACATTTTACTGTACACCAGGTCCCACCTTCAACATTTTCCTTGGAAATTCCCTCAGCCAAGTATTCAAATTCATCACAAGTGTGCTTTTCACACAACTATAAAACACAATTCAGCCAAGTTTTCTGCCATTGTGTAATATGAATCATCTTTCTACCAGTTTCCAATAATAGTTTTCTCATTTTCTTTTGAGCCCTCACCAGAAACACTATTAAATGTTAATATTTATAATAACATTCTGCTCTTGAGGATATATGTATCCTCTAAGAAAATAGCTTTCTCAATCTTGCTCTTTTTTTCCTGAGCCTACATCTTACCATCCCTAAGCCTAACAGTCTGTTAAAGGCAATCTAGGCTTTTCTATCATGTGGCTTAAAATTCTTCCAGCCTCTACCCATTACTGAAACATACTTCCACATTTTTAGGTGTTTGTGCGGAGCCCCATTTCCTGATACCAAAATATTTATTAATGTCCTGGAGCTACCATAAAAATCACCACAAATTTGGTGGTTAAAACAACAAGAAAATTGCAGTATATTCATAAAGTGACATAAGATTAAATTGAGTGGACTTAATTTTAATGGAAAAGTTAATTCTAAATTTAAAAAGAAAAATCATACAGAAAACTTCACATCTGCCATTTCTTTGTATTTTTTCAGGGACACTTCAAGTAGGGTAACTTTTTATGGCCAAACACATGAATAGTATCTTTTTTGCCCATCCCCACTTTAGCCAACTGAGATATATTACATACCAGAGATTTGCATGAGGAGGGCTTACTACAGGATTGGGAATAAGGGAAATGTAAAATGTGAAATATAGGTTTAGGATATTTGCTGTTTGTCCTAGGACACCAAAGGAGTCTGGGACTGGCCTACCTATTTTTAAAGTTTTCATTACAATGAATACAGTAGCAATGTGTCTCTTATAATAACACCCCATTCCATCCCCTCCTATAAGTGATATGTATTTTGGATATAATTAGTAAATCAGGAGGCAGGATAGCACATGTAGGAATGCTAGATAATTTCTATTTTTATGACAGCCACTGAAATGCATAGGAGAAAAGAAACAAATGAGAACAGAATATCCAAGAAAAAGTGACTCACATTCCCAACATCTTTGGTTGGTTGAGGCTTGAACAGATTTAGTTATACCACACCTCCCACTCACTACATACCCAGGAAAAGGATAGGGTTGCATTGTCAGTTGTGAGTATAATTCTTTTGTTAGTTGCCATTGTTAGCATATAATAGTATTTACTCATATACAAATATGGATTTATTCAAAGGAAACAATTATTAGATTCTTATAGTTATGACTATAGACCCTGTAACTTACCTATTTAATTCTAGTATGTTCAAACTGCTCACACTCAAAAACAACAACAAAAAAACCCCACCCCTTCAAAATCCCCCAAATCCTCTAAGCATAAATAATTATTAGTAAAGGCTAAATTCCAGTGTTCTGTCTGGTTAGACAAGGCATTATATTTTCTATGACCCTGTCAAGTCTGAATTTTTATCATGTTTGATTTTCCTTATCACCCACTTTTTTTTTTCCCTCTCTCAAATTATCTGCAAGCCCTGGACAAGCATGTTTCCATTTATTATCCACTGGCAATTGCTGTCCCTTTCTGTAAGGGGGCCTCAATTGTGGAGTGGGGGAAGCTTATTTAAATTTCCACTGCATTTTATTATACACAGTAACAAGTATACATAATCAGTCAGGGGTCTTCATAACACTGTTCAAGGTGCTGCTGAACTTACTATTTTCACAGAAAAGATGCTATAGATGTTACTGTTTTAGCTGATTTCCAATTCTCAAACATCATAGTATCTCCAGTGGTTTTTCTTTTTTTTCTTTTTAAAGATTTTATTTGAGAGGGAGAGAGATAGCGACAGAGATCACAAGCTGGGAGGAGAGGGACAGGCATGCTCCCCACTGAGCAGCGAGACTGATGTGGGGCTTGATCCCAGGACTCTGGGATCATGACCTGAGCTGAAGGCAGATGCTTAACCAACTGAGCCACCCAGGCGCCCCTCCAGTGATTTTTCATTTGAGAATCCAGAGACCCTATTTCCTGAACTAAATCAAGGTATAAAGGCTTACTTAAATATTTATTTCATAACTCTGTCTCCTGTGACTTATTCTCCAAAATTTTACTCATCTATGTCGCTTCTTAACCTTTCTCTAGTATGAATTCTTTGATGTTGAATAAGGTGTAAAGTATGGCTAAAAGTATCCCTATAATCATGACAACTATAGGATTCCCTCCAATATGAATTCTCTGGTTTTGTGTAAGGTTTAAGACACAGCTAAAGAGTATTTTTAAATTTATTACATTCGTATATTCATGACTAACAGTCTTCTTACAATTGTAGCATTATATGAATTTTTTTAGTAGAATTCTCCAGTTGAGTGACTGCTAAAGACCTTCCTCCACATTGCTTACAATCAGAGCTAATACTCTTCAAAGTGAATCATCTCATATTAAGAAAGGTCTGAGATGTTTGGCAGTTATCTACCATAGCTGAAAAAACTTACATACACCCTTGGACTGAGTAATTCATCTTAATATTAGATTAACAGAAATACACACACACACACACACACACACGAATATTTACAGGATTTATAGCAGTATTTTTATTAAAACACAAAATTATAAAAAATACAAATATCCATCAAGAGGATAAATAGTGGTATATTTTTAAAATGGAAGAGTAAACAGAATGAAAATGAACACATTACTGCCACATGCAATAATGTATGAATCTTAAAAATGTTGAATGAAACAAGACACAAAAAAGTTCATGATACATGATAAAACATGAAGTTTAAAGACATGCAAAGACTACTTCATGATGTTATAAGTCAGGTACATGGTAATCTTTGGGGAAGTAACAACTGTTTTTTATTCCAGAGCGTAAGGAGAAATATATTTCATATTTTCTTTTTTTTAATGGAGACTGATGTTATAACCATTTTGTATCTTGCTTCCCCATGTATTATGTAAGAACTTTTTAAAAAAAGAAACTGAGTCAATAGAACCTGGAAACTTAAAAATTAGCTTCATTTCTGTTAGAGTTCAAAAACAATGATCATATCCATTATATATGCTAGTAAACAGTAGATAGTTATGTAGTTGGTACTTTATTATCACATTTGTGATTAAAATTACTTTATTAAAATGTTTTAGCATGCTTTTTTTTCTTTTTAAAGTGTTACAATAACTTGGAAAGGCTTTACAAAGAAGTCACATCGTTTATTGCATTTCTATGTTTTCTCCCTTGTGAGTTCTCTGATGGACAATGAGGTTTCTTTTATAACTGAAGGACTTACCACACTCATTACAAATATAGGGTTTCTCCCCTGTGTGAGTTCTCTGATGTACAATGAGATTTGTCTTCTGGCGGAAGCACTTCCCACATTCATTACATTTATATGGTTTCTCTCCTGTATGAGTTCTTTGATGATGAATGAGATATGACTTCCTGCTAAAGGCTTTCCCACACTGAGGGCATTCATAGGATTTCTGTCCTGTATGTATTTTCTGATGTACAGTGAGAGTTGCTTTCTGGCGAAAGGACTTCCCACATTCATTACAAATATAGGGTTTCTCTCCCGTATGAATTCTCTGGTGTAGATTCAGATTTGTCTTCTGACTGAAGGATTTCCCACATTCATTACATTCATATGGTTTCTCTCCTGTGTGAGTTCTGTGATGATCAATGAGGTATGACTTCATTCTAAAGGCCTTCCCACAGTGAGGACATTCATAGGATTTTTCCCCTGTATGTGTTCTCTGATGTGCCACAAGGGTTGTCTTCTGGCGGAAGGACTTCCCACATTCACTACAAATATAGGGTTTCTCCTCGTTATGAGTCTTCTCATGCAGAGCAAGTGTTGTCTTCTGGGAGAAAGATTTTCCACATTCATTACAAATATAGGGCTTTTCCCCTGTATGAGTTCTCTGATGTACAGTAAGGTTTGCCTTCTGGTGAAAGGACTTCCCACATTCTTTACAAATATAGGGTTTCTCTCCTGTATGAATTCTCTGATGTAGAGAAAGTGTTGTCTTCTGGCGGAAGGACTTCCCACAGTCATTACACTCATATGGTTTTTCTCCTGTATGAGTTCTCTGATGACGAATGAGGTGTGATTTCAATCTGAAGGCATTCCTACACTGTGGACATTCGTATGATTTTTCCCCTGTATGTGTTCTCTGATGATCAGTGAGGGCTGTCTTTAGGCGGAAGGACTTACCACATTCATTACAGACAAAGGGTTTCTCTCCTGTGTGAGTTCTCTGATGATCAATGAGATAGGACTTCCTTCTAAATGAATTTCCACATTGATGACACTGATAGGGTTTTTCCTCTGTGTGAATTCCCTGATGCAGAATCAATACTGACTTCCTGCAGAAGGACTTCCCACATTCAGTGCATGTATGTTTTTTTTCAATATTGGTTGCTCTTCTTTTATTATATTCAGATGGGTTTTCCCTTCTGTAAGCTCTATTATGTGTAACTAAGCCTCCCTTTTTAAGAAAGGCTTTTTCACAGTCATTATATCCAAATGACTGTGCTGGGGTTTCCATCTTATGATACTGCATAAGTACTTCATTATGACTGACAGCCCTGCCACATTGATTATGGGATTTGACTCCAGGTTGAGGTGTCTCTGCTTTAGTATTGAGGAGTGATTTCCCATATCCATTATACTCACTAAGTCTTTTTCTTGCAGGACTTAGATTACTGATGATTAATTCTGAAACATTTTTAAAAATCTTTCCATGAGTGTCATATTCAGGAGGTAGATTTTTTGAATTAATAGGGCTTTTGCTTAAAGTAAATGTCTTTTCATATGTATTACTGTTTTCCTTACTCAGTTTTTTGTGGTTGATGAATACAACTGATCTAGAAAACTTATCTTGGTGTTCCTTGAATTTCACTAAAAAGTCTTCCTCTTTCCAATTTTCTTCTACAAAAGAATATAATTAATAACAGTTTGTGAATCTTCACATATTTGCTATGGAAAGAAGTTGTATTAGTGTCTAGCATATGAGATCAAAAAAGACCCAGGACAAATTATTCCCTGCCTGGGAAAAGACACAAAACCTAAATAAAAACTCTGCCTCAGTGTGGAAAAAAGTAAAAAATTAAGCAATGAACACTAGTAACTAGAACTTCATACAGAAAGTTAAACGAATATACTAAGCAGTGAGGAGAAGACACAGAATGGTGAGAGAACCATGCTTGGATAGGTGGATTCAGAAATAATGAAGTGAATCTTTCAAAGACAGTAAACTTTAAGTAGGATGGACAAAAAAAAATTAGTAGAAAAGCTTGTTCAAGAAAAATATTAGAGGAAGGAATACTTTTGGAGAACACAGATCGGAGCCTATATTTTTATACATTCATCCCTAGACTGTGAGGCAGAACACTTCCAGGTGTTCCACCACCTCTTTCCACGTATCCATCAGTGGCTAATTAATCTTTCCAAGTATCAATTTCCTAGTGTTTAGAGAGATACTTTTTTTAAAAAAGATTTTATTTTATTTTTTTTATAATAATAATTTTAAAAAAGATTAATTTTAGAGGGAAAGAGCACATGTGCAAGTGGGGGGAGAGGGAGAGAATCCTCAAGTAAATTTGCCAGTGAGTGTAGAGCCTGAGGCAGGGATTGATCTCAGTGAAATCAAGACCTGAGCCAAAATCAAGAGTTGGACTCTCAACCGACTGAGCCACACAGGCGCCCCTAGAAAGACAGTCTTATAGCCTAGGCTCTAATCTCCATATAGCTGGGAATCATTTTCTCTTGTGAGAAAAGAGCTAAGAAAATACTTCCAACAGGAACTTTAAAACTGACTAGGGGTATATTTACTGGCATATTCATATTGCTATTGTCTGTCCTTTTAGGGTTGTTCAATAACAAAAATCTCATGACCATCAATTATAACCATTCCTCTTTGCACACTTATTTTTTCAGGTTTAAAGAAAGACTGTTGCAAGTTTTTCCCCAATATAGTAACTTTTTTTTAACTCCAGTTTTCCATATGGTGGACAAGATTAGATTGTTCATGCTCATTCTAAAGCATTAACTTTAACCTTCATTTCTCTTAAAATTTTGTAGCTATATTTAACTTCTGTTACTTTGTAATCATCCACATCCAGGAGAATAATGTTAAACTTAGGTTAAAAAAACTAGGTTTCTCCCTTCAGTCCATTACCCTTAACACCAACATACAAGGAACCTCTGTAAACAAGACTTTAAATTACCTAGATTCACTTTTTATATTCAAACAAGTTTTTAGGGTTGTCCACATATCTGACAAATCTCACACATAACAACAGTAAGGCCTCATATTTATTGCCTTATAAACATCTCATTTATTCCAAATCACATGCTTTCCTCATGTTCTTTTAATCAGTTGGCTTGCCTTCCAATCTTACTTCTACTAATATTTAGATACTCTTCAAGAAAATGCTACCATTCAATGATATCAAAATTGTTTCATTTATTTCCCCCTACCACTTTAAGTACTATTTCTTTATAACTTGAAAATGGTTATGGTCTAGGAAAGTCATTTTAACAAATCTTTTTACAAGCTTAATCAAGTCATAAATATTTCATGAAAAATGCAGATTTTTGATAATAATCCTTTTTCATAGAAAAGAATACCTTATTAGTTATCTCCTTTGAACTCTTCTGAGTGTATATTAACACTGTGTTTCCTACCTAGAAAATTAGTGCTTGGCATAATTCAACCATTTCAATCAGAATCTATACATCCATGGCCTGAGCAGGTACATCTGAAAGGAACTTACCAGCATAAGCTTTCTGAATGGAGGAAAAATATACCTCCTTTGTATAGCTCCACAGTTAATGAAGCAACTACTGAATACTTAACATGTTACATACTATTGCAAAAATGATTCGAATAGAGGATCTTATCCTCTTAAGGAAAGAATCCTTAAGCATAAACCATGTATAATCGGGCATCAAATTACATAATCATACCCAAAAGTTGTGTTTTAGTTAGTAGATAGCATGGGAATTCAGAAAAAGGATGAGGAGTAATTAAGGAACAGTTTATGGAGAAAAAAATCTCAAGACTTAACTTAAAAGATACATAGTATATGAAAGGGAGAACAGAACACAATGAAAAGTACAGACATCATGACAAATCATAGATATATGGAGAACACTGACGAGACTAGATCAAGTGGAAATTACCAAGTTTTCCACAAGGGAGAGAAAGTTGAACGAACAAATGAAGGCTTATTATAGTAGTCCTTGAGTGAAGAATTTCAATTTCATATAATAAATAATAAGGAACAATAAATAGCGTTAAGAAAAAATTACAGCAAAGCCAAGATGTAATTATTGTAGTCAAGACATGAAATAAGGTAATATCATTTTGTATGACATCAGTGAAAAATGAAAATATGGGAAGATGTAAATATATCTCACAGGCTGATAAATATAATACAGATTATGAAGAGATTCACAAGAGATGATAGAGACAGAAAAAGCTGATATCATGGCAGAAATAAAATAATTTGGAAATAGATAATGAGGAAGAATTTAAAAGCTAGGAAAGTTCATGATTTTCATTTCCAACATATTGTCACAAAATAGGTGAAACATCAGAGTGCAGAACTCCAGTAATGGTGCGAGAAATGTAGTGAGTATGTCAGTGTTAGAGACATCTACATAAAACAAAGAGCTTCGGTCCTCAGAATGGATGAGATTACTATAATTTAAAGGCAGATCCTTGAGGTCAAATCAGAGAAATAAGACTGAGAGTCTACTGAAACAATATACATTAAAAAATATATGTATCAGTGACTATTACATGCCAGGTATTGTTCTAGGCAATATGGCCAGTAATGAAGAAAACAGACCAAGTTGGAAATAATCACTAAGGGAATCAGGATAAGAATATATTAATGTTTTACCCACACCAAGGGCTGACTTCAGCAATGATGATCAGCCACATAAAACGAACCACAAAAGTTTACTGGAGGAAAATGATAACTGTGGAATTATCAATCTGGGTCAAAGCAAGTGAGTTTCAAAATTAGCAGCTAGATTTGTGGTGAGAAGGGGGGCTTATTATACTTAGCACAGAAAACAAATCTGAGGTAAGAAAAAGAAAAAAATGGAAAGCAACTGAGAAGAAAAACATTAACCAAGAATATTCTCTTCTTTAAAAACAGATTTAAGAATGCCTAAAAGAAAAATAAACAATGGCAAGAAGATAAAGGACTGAGAAAGCTAGAAAGAGACACAAATCAAGAAAAAAGATCTAAAGGAAGACTTATAGTACATTTTGATTAAGAGTGGCAACTATCTTTGATAATATCAAGCAGACTAGAAAACAATATTATATCCGGAAAGTGATATTTGAAAGTTTAAAATCTGCAAGCAATTTGCAAAGGTTTACAATTTGCAAAGGTTAGAAGCCTTTAAAAAGAAAATATTTCAAAGGTGCCACCCACCACGTGACCATTTTAAAATTTATTCTCCACTAGATTTCATCCACCTGAAGCTTCAGAAACTCACCTAAGCAGGTATGACCTGTAAATGATGTCCATGGCTCTTCTCCTCGTTCCAACTTCAGGATCACATCAGGTTTGGTCATGTGACACCCTGATAAAGAAAAATTTTGATTAAGATGCTTAGGCTTCAATACATTTGAAAAATTAGTAAAGTACATTCTCAATACTGCAAATTAAAGATACTTCTTCATGTAAGAGAAAACTTAACACCTTGCTCTGGGTAAGTACACGATTATCCTTTCTGTTAACAAATAATTCATCACCTCCTAAACCTGAAATTCAAGGCATAATTTAGGCACTTTGAAAGGAAATGTATGCTACTGAAAGTTTCCAAGAGAGTTTTTCTTACCCACAGAGATGAGATGGCAATAGTTTTCCAACATCACATCCATGTAGAGAGTCTTCTGAGCAGGATCCAAGTGCTGCCACTCCTCCCGAGTGAAGTCCACAGTCACATCTTTGAATGACACTGATGCCTGCAATGGATTGGAACTATGATCAGAATAAGCTGACCAGATATTGTGGACTACTTTTGATCCTGTTCCTTTGGGGCATTCATATGAATATAAAGAAAGCCAATCATTTTTGTTTTGTCATTTACGTAGTAAGGTAAACAAAAGTGAAGGCAGAAGTACCTGTCACTGAATTTATTTAATAATTAATTCTAAAAATATTTACATGAAGTCACTTTGTATCTCAAAAGTGCATTAGTTTACTGGAATGCCAAAACATACAAAGCATGGTCCCCGCATTGCCTCAAAGCAAGGAACACATACCTTTAAGAAAGTATGTATAAACATAAACCTGCTAGAAGGTGTTACAGGTACTACAACAAAAGAATATACAAGATGCAGTATATTACAAGGGGAGCACAATTCAGGAGGTAAAATTTTTCCCTGTCAAGATTAATGTGTTATGCGGGAAGAATACGGTTTCAGAATGCATGGAACAACTCTGGCATTCAAAAGTAACACAGTGAATTGGTCAAGAAAACGATCCCTCAGATAGTAATTATTTATAATTAACACAGCATATATATCTGAACACAATATGTAATAAATGACAGATGGCACTGGAAAATAATCAAAGCAAGCAAAAACTGAAGGAGAATTTATTCTTAACAGACAGCAAATGCAATAGGTAAGAACTGTTCAGTTCATGACTTTTTTTCCATGAAGGTACCAGAAACCCCACAGCTCCTGAGGCAGAGTTTAGAGCTGGCAGATGAGCTGGAGTCTTTCTTTCTTCTTCTTCTTTTTTTTAAAGATTTTATTTATTTGAGAGAGTGAGTGCACAAGCAGGAAAGGGGCAGAGAGAGAGGGAGAAGCAAGCTTCCCACTGAGCAGGCAGCCAATGCAGGGCTCGATCCCAGGACCCTGGGATCATGATCTGAGCTGAAGGCAGATGCTCAACCAACTGAGCTACCCAGGCACCCCTCTTTTTTTTTTTTTTTTAAAGTAGGCTCCATACACAGTGTTGAGCCCAGCATGGGGCTTGAACTTATGATCATGAGATCAACACCTGAACTGAGATCAAGGGACGACTGACCAATTGAGTCACTCAGGCACCCCTAAATTGAAGTGAGAAAGCTACAGAAAGGATGAGAACCAAAATCAGAGTATAAACGCTGCCAGAACTCCAGGTTGGTAGTTAAACTAAGCAACTGTTGGAGAAATCACAGAGGACTTAGCAAAAAGATACCAGAAAAGAGTTCTGAAAAATAGAAGTGCACCAACACCTGGTGAGATTCTGAGATTTCTGCATTTTTTATTAACAGCACTACATAACTTGCTCATAGCTCAAGCAGAAGAAAACTGGAGCCTTACTGGATGGAGGTGTCAGAAGTTGCAGCTCACAAAGCAGCAGGAAATATAAGGGGTGAAACACTGGAAGACAGAGAGCTACAGAAAGTCAGCCCTAAAATATAAGTATAAACACTCACCAGTTCCTTAATCAAGAGCTAAAGTATATGAACACAAAGAGAACCCATCTCCCCTCCCCTAAGGGGGCTATGGTCAAAAGCAACAGGTGGAAGCTTAAAGAACTGAGCTGATATATCAACTGCTTTACACTTGGGGGTGGGGACAGAGTTTAAAGTTCGATTTCAAGCAAATTAGTTGCCTGCTAGAACAAAAAAACCAATAATCCTCAGGAAAAAAAAGACATAACAGAATCAGATTACTGTATTATTGATGATATCCAGGTTTCTAGCAAAAATTACTAAACATACAAACAAAACAAGAGGAAGGGGGATATGACCTATATTCAGAAAAAGCCAGAGAAACTAATTCCTAGTGGGCCCCAAAGTTGGATTTTGCCAAAAAAAGGCTTCAAAGAAGCTATTCTTAATGTGTTCAGAGAAGTAATGAAAAACCTAGCATGGAAATAGATATAACTAAAAAGTCAATACATGAATGAAAATGAACTATTAAAATGTATTTGATTGACATAAAACACAACATATATAAAAACAAAGGAATAAAAAACAGGTCTGTGGTGCCTGGGTGGCTTAGTCAGTTAAGTATCTGACTCTTGATTTCAGCTCAGGTCATGATCTCAGGGTCATGGGATTGAGCCCTATGTCAGACTCCATGCTTAGTGAGGAGTCAGCTTGAGCTTCTGTCTCTCCCTCCTTAAAATAAATAAATAAATCTTTAAAAAACAAGAATAACCACCAAAAAACAGGTTAGGAGGAACCTGAAATGCACATTACTAAGTGTAAGAAGCCAATCGGAAAAGGCTGTATGATTCCAACTATAAGACATTCTGGAAAGGCAAAACTATGGAGATAGTAAAAAGAAAAAAAAAAAAAAGGAAGGGATAAGGGATAAATAGCTGTAGTACAGAGGATTTTTAGAGCAGTAAAACTATTCTGTATAACACTAAAATGGTGGATGTATCATTATATATTTGTCAAAATCCATTGAATATATAAGACCAAGAGTGAACCTTAATGTAAACTATAGACTTTGGGAAATAATGATGTGTTAATATAGCTTCACTGTAATAAATATATCACTCTGCTGCAAAATGTTAATAATGGGGAGGCTATTCATCTGTGGAGACGGGGGTAAATGGAAACTCTGTACCTTTAAAAAAAAAAAGATTTTATTTTTAAGTAATCTTTATACACCATGTGGGGCCTGAACCCACAATCCTTGATTAAGAGTCACATGCTCCATGTACTGAGCCAGCCAGACACCCTGAAACTCTGTACTTTCTATACAATTTTGCCATGAACCTAAAATTGCCTTAATATGTAAAGTATATTTAAAAGGATTTAAAAAAGACACCTGCAGATTGAAAGTGAGGGGATAGAGAACCATTTCTCATGCTAATGGACATCAAAAGAAAGCTGGAGTAGCCATACTTTTTCAGGCAAACTAGATTTTATTTTTTAATTATTTTATTTTTTTATTATTATTTTTTTCATTAACCTGGTAACATTATCTTTTTCTTTTTTTTTTAAAGATTTTATTTATTTATTTGACAGAGGGAGAAAAAGAAAGAGCACACAAGCAGGGGGAGCAGCAGGAGAGGGAGAAGCAGGCTCTCTGTGGAGTGGGGAGCCTGATGTGTGGTTTGATCCCAGGACACTGGGATCATGACCTGAGCTGAAGGCAGCCGCTTAACCAACTGAACCACCCAGGAGCCCCTATTTTTTGTTTTTTAAAGATTTTATTTATTTGTTTGACAGAGCAAGACAGAGAGAGATCACAAGTAGGCAGAGCAGCCGGCAGAGGGAGAGGGAGAAGCAGGCTCCCCACAGAGCAGAGAGCCTGACGTGGGGCTTGACCCCAAGACCCTGGGATCACAACCCAAGCCGAAGGCAGACACTCAACCGAGTCACCCAGGAGCCCCCAAAATAGATTTTATTTTATTTTATTTTTTTAAAAGATTTTATTTATTTATTCGACAGAGATAGAGACAGCCAGCGAGAGAGGGAACACAAGCAAGGGGAGTGGGAGAGGAAGAAGCAGGCTCACAGCAGAAGAGCCTGATGTGGGGCTCGATCCCATAACGCTGGGATCACGCCCTGAGCCGAAGGCAGACGCTTAACCGCTGTGCCACCCAGGCGCCCCCAAAATAGATTTTAAACCAAAGACTGTAACGAGATAAGAAGAAGGGCATTATATCATAATAAAGAGGCCTATCCAACAAGAAGACCTAACAAATGTAAATATTTACGCTCCCAATGTGGAGTACCAATATACAAATCAATTAATAACAAACATAAGGGGGCGCCTGGATAGCGCAGTCATTGAGCGTCTGCCTTCTGCTCAGGGTGTGATCCCGGCGTTCCGGGATCGAGTCCCACATCGGGCTCCTCTGCTGGAAGCCTGGTTCTTCCTCTCCCACTCCCCTGCTGTGTTTCCTCTCTCACTGGCTGTCTCTCTGTCACATAAATAAATAAAATCTTAAAAAAAAAAAACATAAAGAAGTTCATTGATAAAAATACAATAACAGTAGGGGATTTTAACACCACTTACAGCAATGGAGAGATCATCTAAGCAGAAAATCAACAAGGAAACAATGGTTTTGAATGACACACCAGACCAGATGGACTTAACAGATATATTCAGAATATTTCATCCTAACACAGCACAATGCACATTTTTTTCCAGTGCACATGGAACATTCTCCAGAACAGATCACATACTGGGTCAGAAATCAGGCCTCAACAAGTACAAAACAACTGAGATCATACCATAGATGTTTTCTGACCACAACACTATGAAACTTGAAGTAAACCACAAGAAAAAATTTGGAAAGACCATAAATACATGGAGGTTAAAGAACATCCTACTCAAGAATGAGTGGACTGGGGCGCCTGGGTGGCATGGCGGTTAGGTGTCTGCCTTCGGCTCAGGGCGTGATCCTGGCGTTGTGGGATCGAGCCCCATATCAGGCTCCTCCGCTGTGAGCCTGCTTCTTCCTCTCCCACTCCCCCTGCTTGTGTTCCCTCTCTTGCTGGCTGTCTCTATCTCTGTCTCTGTCGCATAAATAAATAAAATTAAAAAAAAAAAAAGAATGAGTGGATTAACCAGGAAATTCAAGAAGAAATTAAAAAAAAAATACATGAAAGTGAACACACGACAGTCCAAAACCTTTGGGATGCAGCAAAAGTGGTCCTAAGAGGGAAGTACATAGCAATACAGGCCTACCTCAAGAAACAAAACTCAAATACACAACCTAATCTTACACCTAAAGGAACTAGAAAAGTAACAGGAAATAAAGCCTAAAGCCAGCAGAAGAAGGGAAATAATAAAGATTAGAGCAGAAATAAATGAGAGACAAAAAAAAAAAAAAAACCAACCCACAAACAAACAAACAAGAACCACAACAAACCAAAAAACTCCATAGAACAGATCAAACTAAGAGCTGGTTCTTTGAAAGCATTAATAAAATTGATAACCCCCCTAGCCAGACTTACCAAAAAGAAAAGAGAAAGGACCCAAATCAATAAAATCACAAATGAAAAAGGAGAGATCACAACCAACACTACAGGGGCGCCTGGGTGGCACAGCGGTTAAGCGTCTGCCTTCGGCTCAGGGCGTGATCCCAGCGTTATGGGATCGAGCCCCACGTCAGGCTCCTCCACTATGAGCCTGCTTCTTCCTCTCCCACTCCCACTGCTTGTGTTCCCTCTCTCGCTGGCTGTCTCTATCTCTGTCGAATAAATAAATTAAAAAAAATCTTTAAAAAAACCAACCAAACAAAAAACAACCAACACTACAGAAATACAATTATAAGAAAATATTGTTAAAAATTATGCCAACAAACTAGGCAATCTGGAAATGGATAAATTCCTAGAAACATAAATTACCCAAACTGAAACAGGAATAGAAAAGTTGAACAGATGTATAACAAGCAAATAAATTGAATCAGTAATCAAAAATCTCCCAACAAACAAAAGTCCAGGGCCTAATGGCTTCCCAGGAGAATTCTACCAAACATTTAAAGAGTTAAGACCTGTTTTTCTTTCTTTTTTTTTTTTTTTTAAAGATTTTTTATTTATTTATTTGACAGTTTTTTTTTTTTTTTTAAAGATTTTTTATTTATTTATTTGACAGAGATAGAGACAGCCAGTGAGAGAGGGAACACAAGCAGATGTGGGGCTAGATCCCATAACGCTGGGATCACGCCCTGAGCCGAAGGCAGACGCTTAACCGCTGTGCCACCCAGGCGCCCCAATACCTGTTTTTCTTAAACAGTTCCAAAAAATAGAAATGGAAGGAAAACTCCAAAACACATTCTACAAGGCCAGCATTACCTTGATTCCAAAACCAGTCAAAGACCACACTAAAAAGGATAATTATGGCCAATATCTCTGATGAACATGAACGCAAAAATTTTCAACAAGATACTTGTAAACTGAATCCAACAGTACATTAAAACAATTATTCACCACAATCAAGTGGGATTTATTCCTGGGCTGCAAGGGTGGTTTAGTGTTGCATATCAATCAACATGACACACCATGTTAATAAAGGGTAAGAACCACACAATCCTATCAATAGATACAGAAAAAGCATTTGACATGGGGCGCCTGGGTGGCTCAGTTGTTAAGCGTCTGCCTTCGGCACAGGGTGTGATCCCAGCGTCCTGGGATCAAGCCCTACATCGGGCTCCCTGCTCTGCTGGGAGCCTGCTTCTTCCTCTCCCACTCCCCCTGCTTGTGTTCCCTCTCTCGCTGGGTGTCTCTCTCTCTCTGTCAAATAAATAAATAAAATCTTTAAAAAAAAAGAAAAAGAAAAAGATTTGACAAAATACAGTATCCACTCTTGTTAGAAGTCCTCAACAAAGTAGGGATAGATGGAACATACATCAACATCATAAAGGCCATATACAAAAGACCCACAGATATATCATCCTCAATGGGGAAAAAATGAAAGCCTTTCCCCTATGGTCAGGAAGAAGACAAGGATGTCCATTCCCACCACTGTTATTTAACAGTACTGGAAGTCTTAACTTCAGCAATCAGACAACAAAAAGAAAGAAAAGGCATCCAAACTAGCAAGGAAGAAGTCAAAATTTTCACTATTCACAAACAACATGATACTCTATGTAGAAAACCTGAAAGACTCCACCAAAAAATTGCTAGAATCTAGGAATTCAGCAACGTTGTAGGATACAAAATCAACATAAAGAAATCTTTTGCATCTTTATACACCAATAATGAAGCAGCAGAAAGAGAAATCAAGGAAACAAATCCCATTTACAGTTGCACCAAGAATCATAAACTTATCTAGGAATAAACCTAACCAGAGTAAAAGATCTGAACTCTGAAAACTATAGAACACTCATGAAAGAAACTGAAGATGACACAGAGAGATGGAAGTACAAATATTATTAAAATGTCTATACTACCCAAAGCAATCAATACATTTAATGAAATCCCTATCAAAATACCACCAGCATTTTTCAAAGAGGTAGAACAAACAAACCTAAAATTTGTATGGGACCACAAAAGACCCTGGATAGCCAAAGCAATCTTGAAAAAACTGGAGGCATCACAATTCCAGATTTCAAGTTATATAACAAAGCTGTAGTCATCAAGACAGTATGGCAGTGGCACAAAAATAGACACATAGATCAATGGAACAGAATAGAGAACCCAGAAATGGACCCAGACTATATGGTCAACTAATCTTTGACAAAGCAGGAAAAAATATCTAATGGAAAAAAGACAGTCTCTTCAACAAATGGTGTTAAGAAAACTGGACAGCAACATGCAAAAGAATGAAACTGGATCACTTTTTTACACCATACACAAAAATAAATTCAAAATGGATGAAAAATCTCAGTGTGAGATAGGAAACCATCAAAATCCTAGAGGAGAACAAGGCAGAAACCTCTTTGACATCAACCATAGCAACCTTAACCAGACAAATCTCCAGAGACAAGGGAAACAAAAGCAAAAATGAACTATTAGGACTTCATCAAGATAAAAAGCTGCACAATGAAGGAAACAACAAAGCTAAAAGGCAGCCTACAGAATGGGAGAAGATAATTGCAAACAACATATCTGATAAAGGGTTAGTATCCAAAAATCTATAAAGAACTTATTAAACTCAACACCCCCCCAAAAAATAATCCAGTTAAGAAATAGGCAGAAGACACCGAAGAGACATTTTTCCAAAGAAGACATCCAGATGGCTCATAGACACATTTCAAAGATGCTCAACAGCCTCATCATCAGGGAAATACAAATCAAAACCATGATGAGAAACTACTTCCCACCTATCAGAATGGCTAAAATTAGCAACACATTAAACAACAGATGTTGGCGAGGATGCGGAGAAAAGGGGAACCCTCCTACACAGTTGGTGGGAATGCAAACTGGTGCAGTCACTCTGGAAAACAGTATGGAGGTTCCTCAAAAAGTTAAAAATAGAATTACCATACAACCCAGAAATTTGCACTACTGGGTACTTACCCAAGGATACAAAAATACTGATGCAAAGGGGTACATGCACCCCAGTGTTTATAGCAGCATTATCAACATTAGCCAAATTATGGAAAGACCCCAAATGCGTCCACATATATATAACATATATATGTAATGGAATATTACTCATCCATCAAAAAGAATGAAATCTTGCCATGTGCAATGACACGGGTAGAGCTAGAGTGTATTATGCTAAGAGAAATGGGTCAGTCAGAGAAAGATTAATACCATATGCTTTCACTCATATGTGGAATTTAAGAAACAAAACAGATGAACATAGGGGAAGGGAAAAAAAGACAGGGAGGTGAACCATAAGAGTCTAATGACAGAGAACAAACTGAGGGTTGCTGGAGGGGAACTGGGTGGGGGATGGGTTAAATGGGTGATGGGTATTAAGGAGGGCACATGTTGGTGACGAGCACTGGTTATATGTAAGTGATGAATAACTAAATTCTACTCCTGAAACCAATATTACACTATATGTTAACAATAAGAAAAGTTTCAAAGTTTGTCTCATGTTACTTTTGTTGATTTTTGCCTAATGTATTTATTAGGCAAAAATCAACAAAAGTAACATGAGACAAACCGTGGCTGATGTTAATCAGTAAATGAAAGAACTAGACCAAAGGGGGTGAAAATCCGGACAAATTTAGAATCTCTAAAGAATACCGACAACCACCTAACTCATTTCATATTTGTGGAGCACTACTTTTTTTTAATTTTTATTTATTTATTTTAAAGATTTTTATTTATTTATTTGTCAAAGAGATAGAGCACAAGCGGGGGAGCGGCAGGCAGAACAGGCAGAGGGAGAAGCAGACTCCACACTGAGCAAGGAGCCCAATGTGGAACTTTATCTCAGGACTTTAGGATCATGACCTGAGCTGAAGGCAGACGCTTAACCAACTGAGCCACCCAGGCGTCCCTAAAGATTTTATTTTTAAGTAATCTCTACACCAACGTGGGGCTTCAACTCACAACCCTGAGATCAAGAGTCCATTAACTACAGCCAGGTACCCCTTACAGTACCACTTTTAGTAATCTCCCAACACATTTTTTTCTTTTCTTTCCCTTTTTTAAAGATTTTATTTATTTATTTGAGAGAGTGCATGTGTGAGCATGCAAGTAGGGGGACGGTCGGAGGGAGAGAATCCTCAAGCAGATTCCCCACTGAGAAAGAGCCCAATGCAGGGCTCCGTCTCACAACCCATGAGATCAGGATCTCAGTCGAAACCAAGAGTTGGACGATTAATCGACTGAGTCATCCAAGCTCCCCTAAGTAGACTTTTATAGAGATTGGTAAGTTGATTCTAAAATTTACCTGGAAATGTAAAACACCTAGCATGTCTAAACAAGTTTGAAAAAGAAAATGTTGGAAGATTCACATTATCTGATTTTGTGACCTCATAGACTAATCAAGACTGCGTACACTGGTGAAAGCGTAAATATACAAATCAATAAAACAGACTATGGAAACATTCCTACACATATATGGTTAACTGTCAACAGAAGCTCCAGGATAATTCAGTAGAGAAAGGATGTCTTTTCACAAACAACTCTGGAAAAACTGAATATTCATTTAAAAAAGGAACCTCAATTCTTAAGCATAAAAAGAATTAAGTTGAAATAGATAATTCACTTAAAAAATTTTTCTAAACTCATAATACTCATATAGTAAGCAGAAATAAAATATGCATAACCCTGGAGTGTGCAAAGACTTCTGGGATAGGACACAAAAAATACACATCATAAAATTTGAAAATCTAATGAACTGGACTTCGTCAAAATTAAAAACTTCAGCTTGGGAAGAGACCTTTAAGAAAATAAAAAATCAAATCACAGACTGGGAAAAGATAATTCACAGTACTTTTATCTGACAAAAGATTTATGTTTGGAATATATAAAGAACTCATCCAACAAAAAAATCTATGCATTAAAAATTGGCAAAAGCTCTGAACAAGTTCAGAAATTATATAAATGTCAAATAAGCAATATGCTCACCATTTTTACATATATCAGGGAAATGAAAACTAAAATAATGAAATACCATTACACACTCTCTAGGATAAGTAAAATTAAAAAGTGACCATACCAAGCGTTGGTGAGGATATGGAGCTACTCTAACTTTTACATATTGTTGGTGGGAATGTAGAATGGCACTACTCTCCATCAATTTGGCAGTTTCTTATGAAGTTAAACATACATTTTTCATACAACCCACTGATT
The DNA here is from genome assembly GCF_002007445.2 of Ailuropoda melanoleuca. NCBI lineage: Eukaryota > Metazoa > Chordata > Mammalia > Carnivora > Ursidae > Ailuropoda > Ailuropoda melanoleuca. Next base: position 39,408,281 of record NC_048229.1, on the reverse strand, counting down.
CCACACCTAGGTATTTACCCCAAACAAATGAAAATACAGTTCACGCTAAGATTTCTATGCAAATGTTCATCGGAGCATCATTTGTAATAGTCAGAAAGTAGGGGGAAAAATGTCTTGGGGCGCCTGGGTGGCTCAGTTGGTTAAGCATCTGCCTTTGGCTCAGGCCATGATTTCTGGTTCCAGGGATTGATCCCTGTGTTGGGCTCCCTGCTCAGTGGGGAGTCTGCTCCTTCCTCTCCTTCCCCACACTCGTGCACACGCTCTCTCTCTCAAATAAATAAATAAAATCTTAAAAAAAAAAGTCTATCAAAACACGAGTAGATAAATTGTAGTACATTCATATACTTGAGTACTACTTAGCAATACAAAGAATGTTCTGATGTACACAACATGAATAAACTTCAAAAACATGTTTAGTTACACAAGCCAATCTCTCCAAAAGCACATATTCTATTATCCTATTTATATGAAATTCTAGAAGAGGCAAAACTAATTTATAGCAGCAGAAGCAGATATATGATTACTGAAGGCCAGGAGTGGCAGTAGAACTACTGGTTGTATGGGGGCATAGGAGGGGACTTTTTGGGGTAACAGAAATTTTGTAATCTTGACTGTTGTGATTACATAGACCTATAATATTTTCAAAATTCATGAACTCTATACTTAAATGAGTGCCTTTATTGTATATAAATTACACCTCAATAAAGATTAAAAAATGAGGGTGGATTTGCAAAGGTTTTGCTTCAAGAATGATAGAATACCTCTTATTTGACTGTTATGTAGATAACAACTATAAACTCCAGATTAGAAAATATATATATATATATATAAAACTATCTGAAGGCACTGCAAAGTGACCCAAACAAACTGGAGGGGAGGGTTTACACATGGAAGAACAGAAGAGTAAGGGGAGAACTGCCAATTTATACTACCTGTAGCCTGAGGGCAAGTCCCAAGTAGAGACCGTGTGTAGCAAATAAAATTGAGGTGGAAACCCATGGTCTTACTGGCTGGAAGAACCAAAAGACAGAGTTTAGGGCAACAGTAGCAGCTGGAAAGGAAGTACGGAAATCCCACAGAAATGAAAGCCAGAAGGGAGCCCCAAAGAGTGTGAATAAATTTTGTTCATACTTTTGGCTAATACCTGAATTAGGTATGGGTGGGCCAGAATCAGTACCCTGGTTAAACATAAAGGAAATAAAACGGGTTCAAACTGCCACCAATTAATTAGAGTGTCTGAGATTTAAGTTGAACCAAATTAACCATCCAATAAAAGAAATCAGTACTCCACATTACCATTTCCATGGAAATTAACTACTATAAGAAATTCTCTTCTACCGTAAACAACTAAAACACTATAAAAATATATTAAACACCTGTTTTCAAGTATTGCACAGCTGACAGGACAAAATGATGATCCTACCAAGAAGGGAAACAAAGTAAGCTCTATAACTGCCCCAGCTACCACCTAAAAACAGTTTCTAGGTCAGGAACCTGGAGAGGATACACAAACAGCCCAGCAGCCTCCCTGAGTTGCAGGAACAGAGATCAGAGTTTGGAGGGTCCAAGATGGCAAGAACTGCCAGGCAAAATAATGAGTAGGAAGTAGCAAAGACACAGCATACTCCAAGACCACTCCAGACATCTGCAGAGTGATTCCCTTCAATCTATGAATACTGATCTGCAAATATATGGGAGCAAAACTGTGGAGCTGGGGAAAGAAAAAGAGGCAAGTAATATGGTGAACAATTCCCAGAGCTCAAATAGGCCTGAGAACAGTTTGTATTCCCACCAGCCAGAACAGAGAGAGCTGATAATACACAGGCAGAGCAGGAGTTGGTAAGGTTTCTATGTAAGGGCCAGACAGTAAATATTTTAGGCTTGTGGGTCATATGGTCTCTGTTATAACTACTCTGTGGTTGTAGTGCAAAAGCAATAATAAACAACATGTAAAAAAAAATGAGTGTAGCTGCGTTCTAATATGATTTTATTCACAAAAACAGGCAGCAAGCTGGATTTAGCCATGAGGTATAAATTGCTAACCAAGGTTAATGAGGCTAAACTAGCCCTAGACCAAATGCTGCTCTACACTAACAAAAGCTTAAGCATCAAAAGGGTCAAAATGATCTGAAGTAGCTTAATTTTTTTAAAGGAACTCAACAAAATATAGCCTTTAGCAATTTGAAAATTCAAGTGAAAATAAAATTCTAGGCATTCAAAGAAGCAGAAAAGTAGTACCTTATTTAGAAGGAAGAAAAAACCCCAAACAAACCAGAAATAACAGGTGATGGATTTAGCAAATAAGGACATTAAAGCAGATACTGTAAACATGCTCCATAAGCTCAAGAATACAGAGGAAAAGATGAATATGATGAGAGAAAATGAAGATATAAAAAAGGATCAAAAAGAACTTCTAGAGAAGAAAAGTACATAATATGAAAAAACCAATGGACGGGAGTAACAATAGATTAGACACTGAAGAAGTAAAGAGCAGTAAACTTGAAGAGAAAGCAACATAAGCTATCCAAACACTTTGGCAACTGGCTGCGTTCCAGTAAAATTTTATTTACAAAACCAGGTGGCGAGACTGATTTAGTCCTCAGGCAATAGTCTGCCAATCCTTGGCCTAGGATAACCACTAAAAAAAAAAGTAAAACGAAGAAGTACTTGTAATATGTGAATAATAGAGAAAAAATGGAATCATAAAAAAATCTCAATCCAAAAGAAAATAAGAATAGGAAAAAAAAAAAGAAAAGTAAAATAACAATTGGGGAAAATAGAAAAAAATGGCAACATGGTGTATTTAAACCCAATGTATTAATAATCACATTAAATGAAAATGGACTAAAAAGTCCAATAAAAAAGTAGTGTATCAGACTGGAGAAAAAAAGTAAGAACAAGCTATATACTATCTATAAGAAGCTCCTTATAGGGGTGCCTGGGTGGCTCAGTCAGTTAAGTATCCGACTCTTGGTTTCAGCTCAGGTCATGATCTCCGGGTCATGAGATTGAGGCCCACATCAGGCTCTGCACTCAGCACTGAGTCTGCTTGTCCCTCTCCCTCTGCTCCTCCCCCTGCTTGTGCACACTCTTTCTCTTTCTCAAATAAATAAATAAATAAATAAATAAATAAAATCTTTAAAAAAGAAGCTCACTATAAATATGAAAACAGGAAGATTAAAGTAAAAAGGATGGAGGGGGCGCCTGGGTGGCTCAGTTGGTTGGGCGTTCAACTCTTTATTTAGGCTCAGGTCATGATCTTGGTTCTGGAATTGAGCCTCACATCAGGCTCCACGCTCAGTGGGAAGTCTGCTTGAGGATTCTCTCCCTCTCCCTTTCTCCCTGCTCTCACACACTCTCTCTCTAAAATAAACAAATCCTTTTTTTTAAAGGACGGAAAACATATATACACTGTGTAACTACTAATCATAAGAAAGTCAAAATGGCTATAATATCAAACAATATAGATTTCACAACAAAGAATATTATTAGGGACTAAATAAGGCATTTCATAATAATAGAGTAGGTCAATTCATGTGAGAATATAACAATTCTAAATGTGAATGCACCTAAAAAGAGAACTTCAAAATACATTAAGTAAAACCTAATAGAATAGAAGAGGAAAAATGGACAAAACCAAAATTATAACTGAAGATTTCAACTTTCCTCTCAGTCACTGCTATAATAAATAGACTGGAAATCAATAAGGATACAGAAGTCTTTACCATCGCAATCAACCAATTTGGCCTGATTATTTAGAGAATACCTAATAACACCAGGATGAATACTCTTTACATGTGCACATGGAACAGTCATCAATTTAAACTATAATCTGTGCCACAAAAAAAGTCTCCGTAAATTTAAGATTGAAATCAAATAGAGTATGTTCCCTGATCTAAAAGAATTAAAGTAGAAATCAATAATAGAAAGCTATCTGGAAAATCCCCAATATTTGGAAATTAGATACATTTCTTCTAAACAACCAATAGGTTGAAAAAGAAATCACAGAGGAAACTGAAAATATTTTCAACTGAATCAAAATAAAAATATGGCATGTCCAAATTTCTTGAAGACTACTTAAACAGTGCTTAGAGGGAAATTGATAGCATTAAATGCTTCTATTAGAAAAAAAGGTCCCATGTCAATAATATAAGCTTCCATCTGCAAAACTAGAACATGATTTAATTAAACCCAACGTATTGGGAGGAAAAAGGAAACAAAAAAGATAAGAAAGAGGAAACGGAAAAACAATGGAGTAAACCAATGAAACTAAAAGCTGGTACTTTGAAACAGTCAATGAAATTGATAAACCTCTAGCCAACTGACCAAGGAAAAGAATAAGACACAAATTACTAATAACATAAATGAAAGAGGGGCATTGCTACAGATTGCACAAACATCAAAAGGATAGAGTATATTTTGGACAACTTTATGTCAATAAATTTGATAAATTCCTTGAAAGATACAAACTACAGAAGCTCACCAAAGGGAAAAAACCCCCAAAACTGAATATTCCTAATTCTACTAAGGAAATTGAGCTTCTAGTTAAACATCTTCCCACATAAAAAATCTCCAGGCTAAGATGACTTTGCTGGTGAATTCTAACAAACACTTAAAGAACAAATAATACCAATTTACACAAATTCTTTCAGAAAATACTTGCCAACTTATTTTATAAGAATTACCCTGATATTGGGGTGCCTGGGTGACTCAGTCTGTTGAGCGGCTGACTCTTGGTTTCGGCTCAGGTCATGATCTCATGGTTATGAGATCCAGCCCAGCGTCTAGCTCAGTGGGAAGTCTGCTTGAGATTCTCTCTTTCCCTCGCCCTCTGCCACTCCTCCCGCTCACATGCATGCACACTTCTCTCTCAAATAAATAAATCTTAAAAAAAAAAAAAAAGAATTACCCTGATACCAAAACTAAACAAAGGTATTACAAGAAAAATTAGACCAAATTTTTATGAACCATAAATAAAAGAATCCTTAACAATGTATTAGCAAATTCATCAGGCAGGATATATATATTAAAAAAACATATCATGACAAAGTGGCATTTATCCTAGGGCAACTAAGTTGGCTGAACACGTCAAAATCAATATAATTCATTGTGTTAATAGAAAAAAAAGAAAAGTCATATAATGGGGAATAACCAACAGATGCAGAAAAACCTTTGAAAAAATTCAACACCCTCTTATTATAAAAACTATCAGCAAACTAGGACTTTTTTACCAGATAAATCTATGCAAAACCTATATAGCTAATATCATACTTAATAGTGAAACACTGAATCCCTTTCCCCTAAGTCAGGAACAAGGTAAAAATGTCTGTTCTCACCACTTTTTTTTTTTTTTTAATTTTATTTATTTATTTGACAGAGAGACAACCAGCGACAGAGGGAACACAAGCAGGGGGAGGGGGAGAGGAAGAAGCAGGCTCCCAGCGGAGGAGCCCGATGTGGGGCTCGATCCCAGAATACCAGGATCACGCCCTGAGCCGAAGGCAGGTGCTTAACGACTGCGCTACCCAGGTGCCCCTGTTCTCACCACTTTTATTCAACACTGTACTGAAGGTTCTAGAAAAGTAGTAAATGAATAGACTGAAAAGCAAGATGGAAAACAGTCATTATTCACATATGACATGACTGTCTACGTAGAAAATCCTAAAGAATATACAAAAAATTACTAGAATAAGTAACTTTAGAAAGATTGTAGGTCAATATACAAAAATCAATTGCATTTTCATATTTTAGCAGTGAATGGTGAGAATTTGAAATAAAAATGCATAGCATTTACAATAACAAAAAAATAAATACCCAGGGATCAATATATCAAAACATGTGCAAGACGGTAAACTGAAAACAACAAAGCATTACTGAGAGAATTTAAAGATCTAAATAAAAAAAGATGTACCTCATATTCATGAATTAGAAAATCGTATTATTATTAATGATGACTATTCTTGAATTTAAATGATTAATAAGCATTTTAACATCTTCCACTCCCCTAATGGGCTGTCTTTACACATTCTTCTAATGTGCTTTAGGTCTGATGCTATAAAAAGTTATAAGAGAACAGTTATTGATTAATGTTGTAAGTACAGAATTTCTGTTTGGGATGATGAAAACCTTCTGGAAATACATAGTAGTGCTGGTTACACAACACTGTGAATGTACTTAATGGGACTAAACTATAAAATTTACAATGGCTAAAATGGTGAAATTTTATATTATGTATATTTTAACAGACATACACAGAGTTAAACAGAAAAGCACAGAAACACAAAGATCCATACATGAGCATTGGGGTGAGCACTTGGAGGACTGGAAAAGGAGAAAGGTGTTAAAACGGGAAAACAAGTGACCATGGTTATCAAAGAGGCACTCAAAATAAAGATATCAGTGGGGATGAAGGAACTGTGTTGTAAGGAATAAGATTCATCACTAAACTGTGCAGTGGAAGAGAGACATTTATTTAACTCAAGCTAGCTGTATTAGCAGGTGGGTATGGGACAGAGCCAAAAGCGGATTGAAAACAAAACAAGAAAGGATAGGATGGGAAGGAGATAATGAGATAAATCTTGGCCACATGCCTGATGTATCTGTGGAACATGCAGGTGGTGATATTTAGTTGGGAGACTGGATATGGTTTTGACAGAATTTGAGGTTTAAAATTATGTGCGCATCATTAGAATAGTGGTAGACTGTGAACAGGAACAGAAGATTGTAAAGAGACGAGAACCAATAAAGAATCTGGAGGACCCTAGTATTTAAGAGGTCCAGATACAAAGATGAATTTTCTTCCTTTTTAAAAAATATTTTATTTATTTATTTATTTAGAGAGCAAGTGCATGTGAGCGGGGGGTAGAGGGGAGGCACAAAGGGAGAGAGAGAATCCCAAGCAGACTCGGACAAGGGGCTCAATCCCCTAACCCCGAGATCATGATCTGAGCTGAAACCAAGAGTCAGACACTTAATGACTGAGCTACCCAGGTGCCCCTAAAGATGAATTTTCTGAAAGAACCAAGAGAGAGTAAAATCTTTGAAACCAAGCACAGAATATTTCAAGAGTTACACTTGTAATTCAGTACAGTGATCTAAGCACATACATTTACTTCTCCTGCCTCCAAATATAAAATTATAAGAAATTTAAACATAGGAACACCATTAGCATAATGGGGGAGTGTTATTGGCAGGCCACAGATTTTTAGGAATTGTTAGCAGCTATGAGCAAAACTGAAGGATCAGACAGGAGAAAAGCAAGATTCTCAGTTTTGTACAATTTGCCCAGCATAGCTCTATTCTCAAAGCCTCAAGACAAGTCTCCTTGACACTTATTAATAGAAATCTATCAATTCCATCTCCATCTTTACTGTTTTTTTTTTATGTTGATGGTATTTTTTTTTTTAAGATTTTATTTCTTTGACAGAGAGATAGACAGCACAAGTAGGCAGAGCGGCAGGCAGAAGGAGAGGGAGAAGCAGGCTCTCTGCTGAGCAGGGAGCCTGATGTGGGGCTCGATCCCAGGACCCTGAGATCATGACCTGAGCCGAAGGCAGACGCTTTACTGACTGAGGCACCCAGACGCCCCCATCTTTACTTTATCTAAACAAGACAAGGTCATGCAGTAATATGTTCTCATTTGAGGAAAAGCATTTTTTATCCCACCTCTGCTTGTGGGAGAAGACTGGGAAGATGTTCAATGATATACCCACTTAATGTGTGAACACTGATTAAAATTAGAAGGAGCATTTGTGGAAGGAAAAGGCTTATCTGGCCAATATGGGAAGAAATGGGGACCCCTTCTCTGTAAGAGGAATTTGGTGCAAGAAAGGCAAATGCTCAAATACCCATTTAAAAAAAAAAAATTTTTGGAAAGGAGAAACCTTCATCTCACCTGAGCCATGGTTTTGAGATCTGCAAGAGGTGACCAGTCTTCCTTTGGGTTCCTCTTTGGAAAAGAGGCAGTTCCTATGAAGGCAAAGCTGAGATGAAAAGAAGCCACATGACACTATACATGCCTTATAGCTCTCTTATGACTTAAGATTAAACTGAAGTTGCCTCCATTTCCCTTGCTTTGGCCCTTGACCATTCTGCACATTCCATGTAATTTACAGGGGCAGAATGAGCTAGACATATCTTATTTTACCCCCAAATCCAGAGATACAGGCTCTTGGGCAACAGGTTAGATTTTGGGCAAGTTCCCCTCCTTTCTAGCACCATCTTTCCTCTCTTAGCAGCCTACCTCCAAGCTGTTCTCCATAAGGCTCTACCATTTATACTATCACCAGCAATATATGAGAATACCTGTCACCCCACACCCTGACAAATGCTGATATAAACTTCTTAATATTTGCCTAACAGGTAGAAATAGTGGTTCTAGGTTTTATTTTTCTTATTATGTCAGAAAATAAGCTTCTTTTCATAAGTTTAAAAAACATCCTTAGTTTCTCATGTAAATCGTCTCTTATAATTCCTTCATTTCTCTATCATACTTTTATTTTCTAGATTGGTTATTAGATCTTTTTTAGAGGAAAGAAATATTGTATTTTTTTTTTTTTAGGATTTTTATTTATTTATTTGATAGAGCACAAGCAGCGGGAGCACTGGGCAGAGGGAGGGGGAGAAGCAGGCTTCCTGTGGAGAGGAGCCTGATGTGGGATGATCCCAGGACCCTGGGATCACGACCTGAGCCGAAGGCAGATACTTAACCAACTGAGCAACCCAGGTGCCCTGGAAATATTGCATTCACTTAAAATAATTTTTTATAGTTTCTCAATTGACTTTGTGTTTTTCCTATGCAAAAATAACTTATAACAGATTATTGACCATTTGGCTTAGTACTGTCAGGTGTTCAATAACATATTATTTCCTCCCTCCATCAAAACTGCCATCATATACTTTCCTTTATATATTTGAGTAGATCTGAATTTTATATTTAGTTTCACTGATCTGTTCATTTAATTGTCTGGATGACTCTGCAGTTACTACAGTTTTAAAACATATTTTAGTATCAGGTTAGGGCTATTTCCCCTTTCATTATCTTCTTTCAGAATTTTTGGCTTGTTCATATTCTCCTAAGAACTTTAGAAAGTTCAAAAATTTTACTGAAATTTTAATGGAACTGCATGATGTTAGGGAGTTTGAACACTTTATCACTTAGTGTCTTCCTATTCTTTTATTCAAGTCTTACTTTTTGAGTCCCTTAGGAGCATTAATTCTTTTTTCACAGATTACAAAATCCTTTGTAACTCATATTTTTGATGGCAACTTTTCACAGTTTTTGATACATATATATACATACACATAAGCACACATATAAAGCCTATTGATTTATCAATGTTTTTTCCAACAAACCTTTGAGTTTTCTTTTTTTTTTTTTTTTACAGATTTTATTTATTTATTCGACAGAGATCGAGAGCCAGCGAGAGAGGGAACACAAGCAGGGGGAGTGGGAGAGGAAGAAGCAGGCTCATAGCGGAAAAGCCTGATGTGGGGCTCAATCCCATAATGCCGGGATCACGCCCTGAGCCGAAGGCAGACGCTCAACCGCTGTGCCACCCAGGTGCCCCAACCTTTGAGTTTTCTAATTGTAGTCATTGTTTTCAACAGCATGGTAACTTAGAAATTTTTCTCTCAGTCTCAGCAGATGTCCCAAAGATGGTGAGCAAAACAAGCTTCTAAGTGTCCTTCATTCTAAAATAAAGTCTTGTAAAAAAAACATAACTTCAAGAGGCTGGAGAGGCTGAGAGAAGGAAATGTCTAGGAGAGTAAAAATTATTTTTAGGGCATAGCTTTCCAGGGGAAGAAAACAGGGGCCCCTCAGAGGTGGATGCCACTGGAAACCAAAGTGGTGAGAGAATTTTGGGGGAAATGTACATATTTCCAGGATTTGAGAGGGCAAAGTGATTGAGAGGGTTAATTCTCACCTGAGCTCTAGATGGGCAACCCATGGATGGAGCCTGCCTGGGTTGGCTTGGATCCTCTTGTCCAAGAGGACTCACGGGAGACACAACAAAACCCACCAGAGCAGGTAGACTACTGCATGCCCAGAGGAAACACTGAGGAGACAGCTGGAGAAGTGGCTGTACCCATGAGAAGGTAAGTGTATCTGGAAGTTCCCAGCAGTGGGTTCTCTCAGAAGGTTAAGAGATGACTTACACTAAATTATAATGGTACCAATCATGTTAGGCTCTTCTTGTCCTTGACTTCTGATTTGTCTCCTGTTTTCCAGCTCCCAATCCATTCCAACTAGGGACTACCTACCTAGGGGGGTAAAGAGACAAAACAGAGGTTGAAGAATTAAAGAAGAAACTGATCATGTACTCTTTTCCCCACAGGCTTCCAGCAGGAGGAACTTTTATTTTTATTTTTTAAAGATTTATTTATATGAAAGAGAGAGCATGAGCAGGGAGAGGGGCAGATGGAGAGAATATTCAAGCAGACTCCTGCTGAGCGTAGAGCCCAATGTGGGACTCGATCTCATGATCCATGAGATCATGACCTGAGCCAAAACCAAGAGTCAGACACTTAACTGACCGCCACCCAGGCACCCGGGAGAGAACTTTCAAAACAAGTTTGAAGTATTGATTTCTAGAGTGAATATCTTATTTAATAGCTATTAGAAGATGAGACTGCTCTCATCTGATTTGACTGATTTGAATGTTCAATAGATTCAGTCTTCAGAATGACTGAAGAAATTACTGAATCTGTCTAGGAATGCATCCAGCAGCAAGGAAAGAAAGAGATCCACCCAAATAGAAATTTTGAGTCGCAATTATGGAGAAATTTTTTATATGTGTCCTCCCAAATGGTGTTCTACTCATTTGAATGTACAGGTTATTAGTCAGTGTGGGGTTTCCCAATATACAATCCTACCATCTGAAAATTATTTTTATTTTACTTCCTTTCCTCCATTAAAAAAAAATCTCTACTTCACTTGTCTAATTGACGAAGGGTCAAATTTTATAAGTGTATAAAAAGGCCAATATTCAGACAATCTAAACAATACATATTTAACTGGTCATGCATCCAGTTTCTCAAGTGCTCCATCTCAGTCACACAATAAACAATATTCATGAATTACCGAGGACTGGCACACAAAACACTTTAAAAATTAGACAAAGACACAGTTATATCATCCACATAATCACAATCCCATAGGCACACGTCATGCATAATCTTACAGAGCCCATAAAAGACTTCTACACAAAGTAGCAAAATTTTACTCACAAACCCCTTACTGTCGTCTCTCCAAAGTCGCACGCAGTCTCAAACACAAATCGACTCGTAACCTATTTGAAAAATCAGACACACACAGAGACCATATCACTTTCACAAACAACCGGTTCCACAATGTCACACGCAATAACACATGCCCAAACTACACAAGGACAGCCACAAAAAGCTACACGAACTGAACGCCCGTGTGTGCCAGGCCGCACTCCAAGACTTGGGGTTTACTTACGGGGGGGAAAAACAGACAAAATTCCTGCCCTCCCCAACCTCACACCAGTCCCGGGCTTCTAGTTTCCTCTTCGGCGCTGTCCAGCCTGGACTACCAGTTGCCTCTAGGGCGCTCCCCGCCCAGGCTCCCTATTCCCTCCTCGGCGTTCCTCGGCCCTGGCTCCTGGTTCCTTCTTCTGCTTAGGTTCTTGCTTCCTTCCTCGCTCTCTGTAGGGCCCAGACTCTCGCCTTCCTCCCCGGCCTTCCTGGCCCAGGTTCCCTCTTCCTTCCTCGCTTTTCCCAGCCCAGATTCCCGCCTCCCTCCTCGGCATCCCCCCGGTCCCGCCATCACCCGCCTCCTCCACCTCCGTAAGACCCACCAGCCTCACCTTCGACCGCAGGCCAGCCGTCTGCGCCTGCGTACTCCCGCGCGGGCTGTTCCCAAGTGTCTCCGCGGCTCCGTCTTTGAGGCCGCAGTCTCCGCGCGCGCGCGCGCGCGCGCGCCTTCCCGACATACGGGCTTTTCCGGTCTTGAACTACATTTCCCACAGCTCCTATGCAGCTTTTGAAAAGAACTTTGATCCCTGGGTCCTTTCTGGTTATCTTCCGAAACTCTGAAAGTCGTCGCGCTCCGAGCGGCAACCGTCGCGCACGGTGAGGAAGCCCATCGCCCCCTCAGTGCGGACAGGGTGCAGTGTGTGGAGTCCGGGGCTCAAGCCTGTGTATGCGCGTTTGTGACCGTGACGAAGCCTAGTGCGAGTATGTGCGGTGATGTGGCCGACAGATGTATGATGTGTGTGTGTGTCCCAAATCGGATGCAGGACATTGTGGGTGACCGGTCGGCTGTGATGTGAGGCATGTGACACCGTGGGGTTTGAGACCACCCATCATAAGATAGTGCCTAGTTGTTACCTAGCGTGATGGAAGAGGCTTTTAATTCTCTGACCCGTTTTAATTCTCTGACCCGTTTGTGGAATGAGATGGAGCTTCACGTCTTCAGTTCTGAGTTTAACGTCGGGACTGAGGGGTCTGTTGAAGACTCTTTGAAAGTATATTTGTGCTTGTGAAGACTGCAATGCCTGTGTTAACTAGAGTCGCGCTGCACCGAAGCATGGCCCGAGTTGCCTTGTCAGGGAACCCCCACCTCTAGTGCCTAGCTTCATGCTTAACACAGTGGGAGTATCAGTGAAGATGATGTTGCCCATCTAAGGGCCACTTTTAGGTTCTGTTCTTTCTTAGGATCTGTATTCCTGGGTTCCCTGCAACTTCCTTTTTTCTCCTGCTTTAGAGCCATGGACCCCAGCTGCAGAGAAAAGGTCACCAAAAGGGAGTCAGATACTGAGTGGTAGTATAAAGGTTCCATACAAGCAAAAAAGCACCAACCTGTTTTGGGAATGAATTTTAGAATTGGAACAGTCCCTTAGGCAGAGTCCTAGGAAGACATTTGGAGAACCTAGGAGTGAGAGTCCTTCCTCAGAGGAACTCCCTTGGGAGCTGAGGTCAAGTTCCATGTTTCAGAACCACATCATTCCCAAAGGTGTCTCTCCAGGAAACTTGCTGTGAACTTAGAAAAAGTTTCAGCCCTGGATGTCAGTGATCCTGGCTTTTCCCTTTGACACTAAAAAGGATTAGCAGTACTCCCCATCTCCATTTTACTTCGGTGTGTGATAGATGGCAAGAGACTGTGTACAGTGGTGCTGAAGAATTTCTTCCAATTTCACTAGTCTGTGCTCCAAGAAAGGGCTGGTGTCTGATGATTCCCTCCTCTTCCCCTGCAGTGCTCTTCTCTGAGTGAGGAGCCCTGAATAAAAGAAAACGGGACTGGGCATATCTGAAACCAAGCTCAAGGTTGGGGGTTTTGTTGCCCTTGTTCTCTTTGTTTTTGTTTTTCAGAACAGGGAGTAATTGTTCTCCTGCAATGGTTAGGTTACTATTAGGCAGGGCCTTGTGACTAATAGCATGTGGTGGGAGTGACGTTCGTTTTAAGACTTTAGAGACAAAGCCTTAGGAGGTCTTGCAGCTTCTGCTCTTTTCCTCTTCCTGCCCTGAGACCACTTCAAACTGAAGGTTATGACTAGCTTGCTTAAAGACAAAAGATCACCTGGAAACAGAAGCCCAGCTGACATTCAGCAACAGCTGCCAGATATTTCATTGAGACTATATTAGACCATCCAGCCCCCACCATGCCACTGACTGCTATTGGATGAGTGGAATCAATAGAACCACTCAGCCAAGCCAAGCCCAATTTGCCAACCCCATAATAATGAGCTAATGGATGTTTTTTGTTTTAAGCCACAAACTTTTGGGATGGTTACACAGCAATAGATAACTGAAACAGGTGTTTAACTTTCTAGACTTTTAAAAAATCTATCACTCCATATTGATATAATTGTATTGGTCAACCTGTTTTGTAAAGTGATTTCTCTACTGGTATTCTATCTTGAAATTTTTCTACATCCTTAATTACTTTCTTCAGCTTTGCATTTATCTTGGTATTCTTTTACATGGATATTTTATAATTTAACTAGTAACTTTTCTGAGCAACTCCTTCTTACTGTCCAGCTCCCATGTCTTCACCAACTTTACATTCCCTTCCAGAAACTTAGCAAGACATGGGTTCCTGTCATTTCATGGGTATGTAGACTTAGGAATGTGGTATTGACTTCCGCTGAGTGGAGTATAGGTGACTCAACCCACTCAGAGGAATTATTTGTTCAAGGGTGTGATATAGGATCTATATACATTTTCCTAACTAATCAGCTGGGTCTCCAAGATTACAGTATCTCTTTTCCCCTTTCCAATTCAAAATCTGCATTCTGGAGCCATCTTACTTCCTTCACTGTGACTCGTTCGGGTACTTAGCTAATTTTCTGAAGGGCTGATTTAAGATTCCTGGAGGTAGAAATGGGTATCTCTGCTGTGTTTTCTAAAGTGTCATCGTCCCGATCCTCCAAGTTACTTTCTTAACTTCCTTTTCTGCCTAATCCTCAAACAAATGGTCTGAATTTCTGCATAGGTCACATCAGGCCTAAGTCCCATTTCTTCTCCTACATTAATTAATTTCCAAGGCAGATGTGATTTCCTTGTTGGAGCAATAGCTGGTGGAGAGATTGGCAATAAGAGATCTGAGCCGAGGTAATTGAGGGGCAACCAGCAAGAGGAATCCATTGTGTATTAAAATCCTAGGTTTCGTACTATACTTGGCTAATTGATTTAAATTAAAAAAAAAAACTTAGGTTTCAAAATTTAAGACCTTTAAGGTAGTAGAATCTGAAAGGCTTCACATCTATGAAGAAACTTCAGGCCACTTAAAGCCATAATTCATACCACTACAGCACTCTACTCCATGTTTCATACACATATCTCCTACTATTTTTTCTGCTTTCAAAGAGGCAGGGATTAGCTCTATTTTTTTCTGACTTAAAATTAGTACATTCTTAATTCAGAAATTTAGAAAATACAGAAAAGCTTAAAATAAAGCTCATTTAGAAACAGCTTTTTTTTTTTTTTAAAGATTTTATTTATTTATTCGACAGAGTAGAGACAGCCAGCGAGAGAGGGAACACAAGCAGGGGGAGTGGGAGAGGAAGAAGCAGGCTCATAGTGGAAGAGCCTGATGTGGCTCGATCCCAGATCGCCGGGATCACGCCCTGAGCCGAAGGCAGACGCTTAACCGCTGTGCCACCCAGGCGCCCCAGCTTTTTTTTTTTTTTAAGATTTTATTTATCTGACAGAGAAAGACAGCGAGAGACGGGGGAACACAAGCAGGGGGAGTGGGAGAGGAAGAAGCAGGCTCCCAGCGGAGGAGCCTGATGTGGGGCTTGATCCCAGGACTCCAGGATCAAGCCCTGAGCCGAAGGCAGATGCTTAACGACTGAGCCACCCAGGCGCCCCTAGAAACAGCTTCTTTGAACATTTTATTACAAATCATTTCATCTGTTTCTCTGTGAATTAACACATGGATATAGGCATATACGACTTATTCATTCAAAACAGAATCATACCACAATACTGTTTTGTAATTCACCTTCTTCATCTAACAAAATATAGTGAACAGCTTTTCATGTTATCAAATTACAAACTACCACCATGTTTTGACTACATTGTCTGGATATACTATCCAGGTATTTCCCTATTGAATGATATTTAACTTCTTTCAGCTTTCCCCCACACAGTATTTCACTGCACACTCCTTTTTGTGAACATGTATATCTTAAAGTCTTAAACATTGTTGAGAATGAGGTTTTCAAAGTTAAAGTCAACTTATATACCTTCAACAATTGCCCTGCTTAAATTTTCACCAACATACCATAAAGAGTGTCTATTCTACTAATATAGGGTATTATCAGTCCTTTTAAATCTACCTTTACTGGAAGTTGTGCTTGTTTGTTTAAATGAATTATCTATGCTGAGGTTTCAGTTAATGTAATAAAATCTGGGCATCTGGGATAAAAACCAGAATTCGAAGAGCACTGATTTAGAGAAATGTGGATTCAAAACATAGACCCATCATTTACTGAGCATGTATAATTTCTTTTCCTTCATTTTAAACAAGACTTTTGTACAAAATAGAACACAGATCTTAAAATCATAGCTTAATGATTTTATAAACCCTTACAACCACCATTTGATAAAGATAAACTCCAACATCTCAGAGGCCTTCCTCATGTCTCTTCCCAATCAATATACCTCAAAGTTAACCATTATTTTGACCTCTATCACAATAATTGAACTTTATAGAACTGCAGTCATACAGTATGTACTTTTGTGTCTGGCCTCTTTCATCCAACATTGTATCCATAACAGGCACCGAGCTGTACAGGGCAGTAGCTTGTAACTTAACATAGTATTATATTATGTGAATGTACCATAATTTATTTATCCATTCTCTTGTTGATAGAGTATTTGAGTTTCCATTTTTGGCTATTATGAGTAAAGTTACTATGAACATTCTTGTGTCAGTCTTTGGCATGCATATGAAATCAGTTGTTTGTGTTATGTACCCAAAAATAGAATTGCTACGTTAGAAAGTAAATGTTTAGATTTAATAAATATTGCAAAATAGTGTTTGAAAGTGAATGTTCCATTTTATGCTCCCACGTGCTGTGTATGAGAATTCCAGTTGCCTCACCCGATCAGCATTATTATTGTCAGTGTTTTGAATTTTAGCCATTTTAATGGGTGTGTATGGTATATTTATATTTAATTTGCATTCTCCTTATGACCAATGATGCTGCAAACAAAATCCCACACAGCTTGGAATGAACAAAATTGAAATAAGTGAAGTTTCGCAATAAAAGTGAGTGCATAGCTTACCATACGACTCAGCCAACTGAGACCTTGGCCATTTATCCCAGAGAAATGAAAACACAGGTTTACACAAACACCTATGCATGAATGTTCATAGTAGATTTGTAATAACCCCAAACTGGAAATAACCCAAATGTTTTTCAACAGGTAAATGGTTAAACAAACTAGGGTTCATCTCTACCATGGAAAAACACTGGCGATAAAAAGGAATGAACCACTGAAACACACAATTTGGGTGGATCTCAAGGGAATTATGCTAACTGAAAAAGAACCAATCTCGTAAAGTTATAATCTGTATGAGTCCATTTATATAACATTCTTAAAGTGCAAAACTATAGAGATGGAGAGCAGGTTAGAGGATGCCAGGAATTGGGTGGAGAGGAGGTGGCTGTGACTATAAAAGGGTAGCAAAAGGGATCCTTCGGATAGAACTGTTCTGAATCATGATGGTAGTGGTTGTCACATGACTCTGCACAAATAATAAGAATGCAAAGAACTAAATATACACATAGATACACAAATGGGTGCATGTAAAACTGGCAAAAGATATAAGTTCTGTGGAGTATATCAATATCAATATCTTGGTCATGATATTGTACTATAATTTTACAAGAAATAACCATTGAGGGAAGCTGGGTGAAGGTTATGTGGGATCTCTATATTATTTCTTACAACTGCATGTAAATCTATAATCTCAAAATAAAAAATTAAAATATAAGCATATAGCTGGGACAAGTTTCCTGGTTTACCATGTGGGAAAAAATAGAATTATATCCATACCTTACATTATCCCACCACAAAAATAAACTCCAAATAGATTAGGAATGTAAACATAAGAAATGAAACCATATAGGTCTTAGAGGAAAGCATCAGTGAATCCCTCTTTAACCTCAATATAAGAAAGAACTTTCTTACTATGATTCAGAAAACAGATGCAATAAAAGAAAATATTCAGATTTGACTACATTAGGAAAAAAACATAAAATCAAAAGACAACTCACAAATTGGGAAAAAAATATTTGCAAGGTGTATCACAAATAAAGGGCTAATATTCCTGTATTAGTTTGCTAGGGCTGTCACAACCAAATACCACCAACTGGGTGGTTTAAACAACAAAAATTACTTTTCTCACAGTTTGAAAGCTGAAGTCCAAGATGAAGGTATTGGCAGGTTTACTTTCTCCTGAGGTCTCTTCTGCTTGGCCTGAAGATGGCTCACTGAGTCCTCATGTGGTCTTTTCTCTGTATGTATGCACCCCTGGTGTGTCTCTCTGTATACCCTAATCTCCTCTTTGCATAAGGACACTAGTTAGATTGGATTAGGGTCCCTAGTCTACGGCCATACCACCCCGGCCATACCACCCCGATCGAATGCGCCCGATCGATTGTCTGATCTCGATCGATTGTCTGATCTCGGAAGCTAAGCAGGGTCGGGCCTGGTTAGTACTTGGATGGGATTGAGGTCCCTAACAACCTCACTTTAACTTAACTCTTTAAAGGCCCTATCTCCAAATAAAGTCACATTCTAAGGTATGGGGCAAGGGATTAGGGCCTCAATGTTAGGAATTGGGGGTGGGGACATAATTCAGTCCATAAGAATTCCTAATATTAAAAAAACCCTCTTCATAATATATACAAATTTTGAATCATTATGTTGTACATCTGAAACTAATGTTATATGTCAATTTACACCTCAATTAAAAAAAAACTCTTAAAATTGAGGGAAATACCAAAAAATTTGACAGAAAAATGGCTAAAAGGAACAAACAATTCACAAAAAAATATGTAAAAGTAACACTTAAATGTATGAAAAGAGAAATGGAAATTAAAATGATACTGGCACCATTTCCCACCTATCAGAATGGCAAAAATTTTAAAGTATAACAACATATAAGACAGGGTATAATAGCCTGCATGGTGACTCACAAAAAAGATATGTCTAGGTCCTAATCTCTGGAATTTATGAATGTTAATTTAGAAATTAAGAATTAATTAAATTAAATATAATTAAATTAAGGACCTTGAGATGAAGAGTTTATCTTGGATTGTCTGGATGGACCCTAAATCCAATGATAAGTGTCTTTGTAGGGGTGAGTCAGAGAAAGATTTGACAGAGGAAGAGGAGGCAATGTGACCATGCAGGCAGAAATTGGAGTGATGGGGCCACGGGTCAAGGAATACTTACAGCCACCAGATTGTGGAAGAAGCAAAGAACAGATTCTTCCCTAATTCTTCCCTAAAGACTCCCTCTTTAGAGTCTTTAGAGGGAGTCTGGCTCTAATGACTTCTTGATTTTGGACTTCTGACCCCAGAACTATGAGAGAAAACAATTACTGTTTGTGATGATTTGTTACAGCATTTGTTACAGTTAGCAGCCACAGAAAACTAATACACAGGGGATTAGGCAGTATCATATATTGCTGGTACAAGCCTATAGTGGGGCATATAACAGTATGTTTAAAAACTATCTACATTTAAAAAACCCCAAATATCTGCATTCGACCCTGAACAACACAGGGGTTTATGGATGCTTATCCTCTGTGCAGTTGAAAATCTTATGTAACTTTTGACTCCCCCCAAAACTTAACTACTAATAGCCTACTGTTGTGTTTTTTTTTTTTTTTAAGATTTTATCTATTCATTTGACAGAGATAGAGACAGCCAGCGAGAGAGGGAACACAAGCAGGGGGAGCGGGACAGGAAGAAGCAGGCTCATAGCAGAGGAGCCTGATTGTGGGGCTCGATCCCATAATGCCGGGATCACGCCCTGAGCCGAAGGCAGACGCTTAACCGCTGTGCCACCCAGGCGCCCCCTAATAGCCTACTGTTGACTGGAATCCTTACCAATAACAATAGTTATTGCCTATAAGTGGACCTGCACAGTTCAAACCACTGCTGTTCAAGTATATATTTACCTGACATCCAATATTAGGAATTTACTCTAAAGATACACTTCCATCGTTAAAAAATGGAAGTTTTTTACATTACAATAGATGCTCGAGACTTTGTTGGTATGGAAAAATGTTCACTAGTGTTAGACAAGGAAGGTAGGTTTCAGAATAGCCGCATGTAGCCAATTCTGTTTTTTGAAAGGAAAGTCTATAATACAGGGAGGGTAAAGGGATTTACAGTAAATGGTCATAGTGGATTATTGTTATTTTAGGATTCCCACTGTTTTCTGAATTTTAGTGCTCTGTATTTATTTCTTTTATATTCACAAAATATTATAGAAGTAGCTACAGACACAGTGACAGAATGGGGATGATGGTGACGTGTCTTTGAGAATTCATGCTAAAGAAAGCTTCTCAAACACCTTAAAGTTCTAGCTCTTCACATCAGCTGGGCTTTTACCTGCAATGGCTTCCCTCTTCCTGAAGCTGTTTACTCATTGGTTTCTCCACCATTCAGGGCTGTCTCCTTTCCTCTAATAAGGAAATCACATCTGGCTTAGAGATATAAACTCCTATATATAGGAAATGAAATGGGACTTGGGTCTGCTGAGGTGCTGCCAATCTGGGATGAATGGCCAGAGGAAGATCAAATCACCTTAGGTATCAAGAAAATGAAGCCTCAGTAAAAACAAAATGCAGTTGTTTGTATCCAATTACACAAATGCCAAATCAGTTCATCAATGACTCTCCAGAGATTCATATTGAAGGAGGATACTTCCAGTAGGCAGATTATAAACAATGAGCAAAAATATTCTTAATGGGCAAAACCAGGCTCCAACATCCTATCCTTGTAGTTACATCCTTCTGAACAGGGTTCAGGCACTCACCCTTTACCTTGGGGAACTAGATGGACGTGTTTGGAAGTGACAGTCCTGCAAACAACAAAAACATTCCAACTCCACAAACCCCTCCATATGACCCTGGAAGGGGAAGGTGGGCCAGATGTGGGAGCTAGGCAGCATATAGAAGGAATTTCTCTGGCATCGTTCAGCTTTCTGAGTCTAGCAGGAATATACAAATTTAATAAATTCCAGAACTTCCTCACAATAAGGTATTATGTGGTCATTAAAAATTAAATTGAGGAATAACAAATACAGAAATATTCAAAATAAACTGACAGTAGCTAAAGCAGGTTACTACACAACATGTACAACTATTCCATTTACCAAAAGGTCATCTATATCATTACAGATAGAATGTCAGACATCAGCAATAGAAAGAAAAATACCTGGAATTTTACCTCTAAATGTTAAAATTATTGATTTCTAGTCTGTGATACTGACTTTTTGTTTATGTATACTTCCATAACTTACATAAATTTAAGTATACTTCCTATTTTCTTTACAAGAACCAAGAATGTCTTGATTTTAGATTATGTTATAAAAAATTTTATTAAAGTGAAGTTCTTCAAAAATAGGTGAAAAAAATTGTGTTGTAAGTCTTTAGGTTAAATTTATAGCTCAGCATATTCTAAATATAGTTAGCTAGGAATAATTTCTCTTATGTCCCTTCTAACAGTTTCTTTCCAAGCATACCTAGGGGTTTTCTGCCTAGAGAAGAGCTAAGAGGCTCAAACCCTGGTCTAGTTGTTTTATGTCTTTTAATGGAAGAATTCCAGGTAGCAATTATATCTTATTCATTTGTGTTTCTTCCAAGTACACAGGCACAACTTCTTGTATACTGTAGGCATGTTCAAGGTCTTACACAGAAATCCCACTTCTGGGGCACCTGGGTGGCACAGCAGTTAAGCGTCTGCCTTCGGCTCAGGGCGTGATCCTGGTGTTATGGGATCGAGCCCCACATCAGGCTTCTCTGCTATGAGCCTGCTTCTTCCTCTCCCACTCCCCCTGCTTGTGTTCCCTCTCTCGCTGGCTGTCTCTATCTCTGTCGAATAAACAAATAAAAATCTTTAAAAAAAAAAAAAGAAATTCCACTTCTAGGATACTTTGTCTTAGGAAGAATTAGAAATAAATAAGTATTACAAGGATATTCACTGAGGAATTCCTGATAATATGGGCACCTGGGTGGCTCAGTCAGTTAAGTGTCTGCCTTCGGCTCAGGTCATAATCCCAGTGACCTGGGATCGAGCCCCAAATTGGGCTCTCCAGTCAGTGGGGAGTCTGCTTCTCTCTCTCTCTCCTTGCCCCTCCCCCTGCTCATGTGTGCTTGCTCTCTCTCTCAAATAGATAAGTAATTTTTAAAAAGAATTCTTGATAATTTAGTAAAAAAAAAAAAGTTTCAGAATAAACAGTGTGTTAAATAAGATATAATAGACCACACTATAATCATGATTTTGGCCTTGATTTAATTGTCAAAGAGAGATACTCATCAGGAATGGCTTAGTGAAATACAGCAGAGGGTATAGAGTTGGAAAATAGAATCTGGTAGTTAAATAAAGATTGAGGACTTACTCAAGTTCTAGTTTCATCTCTCAAGAACTCTGTGACATTTCACAACTTATTTCAGCCCTTGATGTCTCACTTGCCTAAGCAGATTACTGGGGATGGTAATACCTCCCTCACAGAGTTCTCATGAAGATTAAATTAGACAATACACGTCCTTATAATAGTGTATTAGTCAGAGTTCTCCAGAGAAACAGAAACAACAGGATGTATATGTCTGTCTGTATGTGTGTATTGAGAGAGAGAGAAAAGAGAGGTTAAGAAAGAGATTTTAAGGAATTGGCTTATGAGATTGTGGAAGCCTGTTAAGTCCAAAATCTGTAGGTCATGTCAGTAGGTTGAACACCCAGGGAACAGCTGTGATTTGAATCCAAAAGCTGTCTGCTGGTAGAGTTCCTTTCTGCTCAGGAAGAGGGCAGGCTTTAGTCTATCAAGGCCTTCAACTGATTGGATGAGGCCCACCCACATTCTGGAGGGTAATCTGCTTTAATTTAAATTAAATGTTAATCTCATCTAATAAACACCTTCACAGAAACATCCGGAACGATATTTGACCAAATATTTGGGCATCATGGCCCAGTCGTTACATAAAATTATGCATCATAAGTCCACCCCATGTCAACTTGGCACCTATATGCATCTCCCTGTAAACCATACTTAATATCTGCATAAAAACAGTAACAAGGTCATACATCCACTTAACATGATACAACTGTCCTGCATACAACCAGAAAATACACGAATCCCTTCCCCAGAAGAGAGTGCAAAGTCTTGCAGGATGTTTACTTTTCTCCCTTAAACTCATAACTTAAATATTATGATGTAAAATTAACAATACGTATATACTGTAAGGTCAATACATCTTATATTACATGATAATGGTATAAAAAAGGAACAAAGACATTTATATACATACAAACACACAACAAAATAAACACTCATGACAATCATAGTCCTAATTTCTGAAACTGGTCACATGGTTGTAGTAGGCATTTATAACTACTTTCTTCTACCACCCATTCCATATTCCCTTTGCTCTCAGCAAGCTCCTCAGCTGGTCATGGTTCTTTACCTGGTGGGGTGACCCAACGTTCATTCTTGGATATTTGGCCCACGAGTAATCCTGTCTTTTATAGTTTGTAGTTTGCCATTCACTTTAATCATAGGGCAGGGTAATATTAAGAGATGCCCCAAAGGATCTCCTGTACTCAAGACACACTCCTCCTCATCTCCATTGTGGAGCAGCAGTCCAACTTCCCTTTGGTAGTCAAGATCAATCACCACAGCCAGCACACTTACTCCCTTCTCTGTCTTTTGATTCAGAGGGATGAGAAACCCAAAGTGGTTGGGTAGCAGTCTTAATTTACAGTTGAATGGAATCACTGTATCTCCTGGTGGAAGCATTCCTCCCCTTGGAACTAAAACCTCTGTGCAGCAGACCACAGGTTGTGGGGAGGGGAAGCAAAAATTTTGCTATTGGGTCACTACAGGTAATAGTCAGTGGTGACACTCCCATTTCCACCCCTTGATTCCTGGCCTTGTGAATCCTGACTATGGAAAAAACAGCACTAGATACTGGATGCTGATACCAGAGCATACACAGCCTTCTGCAGAAGCATGCCCCAGCCCTGCAAGATACTGCCACCTAGCTGCCACTGTGACTGAGTCTTCAAAACATCATTCCATCTGTCAAGCAGCTGCTTCAGAATGGTGAGGAACTTGGGAAGACCAGTGAATTCTATGAGGATGCGCCCGCTGCTGCACTTCAATTACTGTGATAGGAGTTCCTTGATCAGAAGCAATGCTGTTTAGAATACCATGATTGTGGATAAGGCATTCTGTAATTCCACTGGCAGAAGCATTATGTACAGTATAGGCAAATCTGTATCCAGAGTGTCTGTTCTATTAAGGAAAAAAAAATGTTGCCCCTTCCACGATGGAGGCAGTCCAGTGTAATCACCCTGCCACCAGAGAATAGTGTCATACTGGGGACTCAGTGTTGGTCTCCTCTGCTGGCAGACTTCATTCAGCAGTAGCTGTAACCAGGTCGGCCTTAATGAGCGGACACCCATGTTGCTGAACTGCCATAACTGCCACTATGGCCACTTTGTTCAAGAAACTATAGGGTGATGACAGGGGTGACTGAGGAAAGAAACCAACTAGTGTCCAAAGACTGGGTCATCCCATCCACTTTATTAAAATCCTCCTCTACTGAGCATTTAACGTGGGACACAAAGAGCTTCACTTTTACCCATTCAGAGAGGTCTGTACCTCTTTTTCAGACTTCCTTTGCATGAATTTTCTAATCATGTTCCTTCCAAGTTTCTGACCACCCAGCCAAACCACTGGCCACAGCCTATGAATCAGTATGTAATCGCACATCTGACCACTTCTTCCAAGCAAAAACAAAACAAAACAAAAACCAGGTGCACTGCTCAAAGCTCTGACCAGTAGGATTACTCGTGCCTTCAAGGCATACTTGACCCAATCACTTATAGGACACTTCCATTTTATGTGAGTGCTGCTATGCATACCAAATTTAATGGTTTCTTGGGTCAGATTACACCCTGTTTATGATGGTAACTTGGTGGCCCATGGTTTAGTCTCTAAGGCAAGTAGTAGACCAAAACCTGTTTCTCAAAAGGAGAGTAGTTAACTGCAGAGAATGGTATGGCTTTGCTTCAAAATCCTAAGGGCCTGCACTGTGACCCATCTATAGGGTCCTGCCAAAGGCTTTAGACAGCATCACTATCTGCCTCTGATATTTCAAACACCCTTGGATTTACTGGGCCTTATGGCCCAAGAGGCAAAGTGCTTGCATAGCTGTTTGGACCTGTTGCAGAGTCACAGAGCCTTCTCTTGTTCTGGGCCCTACTCAAAACTAGCAGCTTTTCACGTCACTCGGTAAACGGGCCGAAATAACACACCCAAATGAGGAATAGGTTGCCTCCAAAATCCAGAGGTCCACTAGGCTTTGTGCCTCTTTTTTGGCTGTAGGAGGAGCCAGATGCAACAACTTATCCTTCATCCTTAGAAGGGATATCATGACATGCCCCACACCACTGGATCCCTAGAAATTTCACCAAGGTAGTACAAGGCCTCTAAGTTTTTGTTGGATTTATTTCCCAACCCAGATACCCAGATGTCTTGTCAGTAAATCTAGAGTAGTTGCCATTTCTTGCTCGCTAGGTCCAGTGGCATAATGTCATGAACGTAATTGACCAGTGTGACATCTTGTGGAAGGGAAAGATAATTAAGATCCCCGTGAACTAAATTATTGTACATATAAACTAAATTATAGGGCTGGGGAGCTGATGTACCCCTGAGGTAGGGCACTGAAGGTATATTACTTGTTTTTGCCAAATGCAAACAGTTGCTTCTGGTTGTCTTTATTAACAGGGATGGAGGGGGAAAAATTTCCAGATCAGTAATTGCATAGCAGATACTAGGGAATGTGTTAATTTGTTCAAGTAATGAAATCACATTTGGTAAAACAGCTGCAGTTGGAGTCACCACCAGCTAATGAAAACCCAGTGTCAGTCTCCAAGATTTCTCTGTCTGCAGAGACCAGATAAGCAAGCTGAATGAGGATATGGTGGGAATCACCACCTGTGCATCTTTAAAGTTCTTAATAGTAGCACTAATGTCTGCAATCCCTCCAGGAATGCAGTATTTTTTTTGGTCTATTACTATTATTATTTTTTTAGGCAGAGGCAGTTTTAGTAGTTTTCACTTGTCCTTTCCTCACTCAACAGGCAGAGAGACAGTTGCTGAGTTATCCATTCCAGAACTGGGGGAAAAACCACAGGATGGGTTCAGGCAGCCCTGAGTCTGCTGTGAGATGGATTTTAGCTAAAACAACATTAATCACCAGACCTCCTTAAGCCTCTACCCTGACTGTGAGGTTTTGGGTCCCCTGGAATTGGTGACAGCTCAAAGCCAATGTCCAAGGTCTGATAATTTCCTTTCCCTCAATGTATGGTCACCCTGGTAAAGGCTGTGGGTTCCTTTAGGAAGGCATGGGGGAAAATCATCAGCATAAATTTTTGGCAGTGTAGCAGGGTTTTTCGTTCAAGGGGTTCTGGGTCTGTATATTGGGTCAAGTTTGAGAATTGTCTGACAGTCCATGACTTTTTATTATTCAGGTTAGGCTTTCGTTCATTTGAATAGAACTCTTTCACTTATACAGATTGAGTGAGAAGTTAGACTTCCCATCTATTACACTTCCACCAAAGAATACTAACCATACTCTCAGTTACCCTATAACAGAGATCTCAAAAAAATCTTTATAATCATTTTGCATTCATCACAATAAATTAGTTCATATTTTTTAAATCTATGCTTTAAGTTATACTTAGATTTTTTAAAATTTCCATTGGAAACTTAATTTTCAAGTAAAACCTACTCTTCAGGAAGCTTAACTATTATCTTTTTTTTTTTTTTTTAAGATTTTTTTTTTCCCTGACAGAGAGAGACAGCAAGAGAGGGAACACAAGCAAGGTGTGAGAGGGAGAAGCAGGCTTCTCGCTGAACAGGACCCTGGGATCATGACCTGAGCCGAAGGCAGGCACTTAAGGGCTGAGCCACCTAGGCGCCCCTCATTATCTTTTAAGAGGTAAGTAAAGAGGTTTAGAGTACTCAATCTCACAGTACTGCAGTCTCTCGTAGTTACTACATCCTGATCACAGCCACACACATTATCTTCCATCCAGATTTTAACTTGCATAAGTTACACTCAAACATACAAAAACAAATTTACCAGATCTTTCACATGATCTCCCAATCATACTCAGTTAAAACTCACAAATATCAACCTCTAAGTCACAACATTTAATCAACTGCCCTTGCACTGTTATACAATTCATACAGAGACTTGGGTACAGTCACAAACCACTTCCCCATACTTTGTATATTTCACTCAACACCTTGGACAATACCAAGTGCAAACGAACTTGTACACGTGACCAAGAATCAGACCCAGAAACACAACCACTTGTTCTCACTGATACAGTTCTTCACATGGCACTTTGAGACAGGGTTTCTGGGCTTTCAGCAAGGTTAAAAATCTTTAGATTTGTCTCTTCTGGCAGATAGTCTGTATTAGTTCCCACCCCTCTCGGTCAATTCTGGTTTCTTACACACACTTAGACCCCACAATATCGCTTCATGCCTCCCTCACGCATACATGTAAGGCTCAGGATCAGCTCCGTCTGGCCCAGGGATGTTTCATCCACCAGAGAGACCAGCCTCCTCCCTTCTCGCGAGGGACACCTGCCACAGCCAACTACTCCTGCTCGTCACATGTAGACCCAAAAGCAAACAGCCTTTCACAGAACGTTACAAACTCACTGCCCGCGCCGCCCACAAGCATGCGTAATCAATCAATCACCGGTCTCAATCACACGGTCTCAAATGGCCCCTCCCTCTTAAGCCACGTTACATTACACACTTCACAATCACTGCGCATGGTCCCACACGAGTAGCACGACCACTATTTCAAACGGTCTCAAAAACGTTTCACAAACTAATTTCCTCACTCAGGACACCCTCAGTTGGTGTAACACAGACATCCTCTCCCTCTCGATCAGACTCACCCTCTGCCAGTCGCACCTTCGGTCTCTTCAGAAAACACATCTCGCACTGCCACCTTACAGACGAAGGCCGGATCCCGCCGCATCAGACAATTCTCAAACCACAGCACGTGCGCGTCCATCTTGAGGGGTAGGGACAGCCAGGGTGCCAGGCTTGAAATCCGCTCTCAGAGGAATCCGAGGACCCGAATTCAGGCCCCAAATTCGGGTCTGAGCCTTGGAAAGGGAGAGTTTGTAGCGTCCCTCCAGGCCCGAGAGAAACTGCGCAGGTGCATCCCGAAACCGGGCGGAAGATTTACCTCTTTCAGCTCTCGGGCGCTTTCCTTTCGGACTACGTTTCCCAGAGGACACAGCGATTCAAACTATTTCCGGTAGGGACGTTGGCGGACTAGTCGGCCGCGGAAGGAGGGGAGGGCTTTTTACCCGACCAGCAGAGTGTGCAAGGCTGGGCGTGCGGCCTCGCATGGAATGCGAATCAGAATTTGGACCAAAGACCTACCTGAGGATGCTGAAGGTAAGGACTCCTGGAGCTCCAGGCCTGGGCAAGCGGAGTGTCTGCAGTGTTAGGCCTCTAAAGTGCGGGAGCTGCTCTAGGGAGGATAGATTGGGTGGTTGTGAGTGCGTGAAGGAAACTGAGTTTATCTCCGGACTACTTGTATTTGGCTATTAGTCGTGAGAGCGACCGGATTCGGGAGCGTGCTTTTGTGACAGTGTAATTGTCTGCGTGACCATTTGTGTGAATGGAATTTGTATGTGATTGTGACCATGATTGCGGGTGGCTATTTATGTAAGCCTCAGATACTTGCATAAACAAATAAATAAATAAATAAATAAATAAATAAATAAATAAATAAATAAATAAATAAATAAAACAACTACACAAAGCGTTACACCCGGCAGTTAGGGAGACATTACAGTATTCAGCTGTAGATTCATACAATGCAAAGCTAAATGGACATAATCCAACCCACGTTTATCATTATCCCAGAACCACAGACACATATATAGTAAAACAAAAACAGCCACTCCCCAACCACAGACTGCCCTTATGCCCACTTAGCCCTCATCCCCAACAATTATATGTAGAGCTCAAACACATCAACACGTGTCATAGAATCATAGTTAACATGGTCACAGACAATGCCTACCCCACATCACACACAAGGTCACACAAAGTTTCAAGAAAGGCCTGGTTGGGGGCACTGGCTGGTTCAGTCAGTAGAGCATGGGATTCTTGATCTTGGAGATGTGAATTCAGCTCCACACTGGGTTTAGAAATTACTTAGGGGGGCGCCTGGGTGGCACAGCGGTTAAGCGTCTGCCTTCGGCTCAGGGCGTGATCCCGGCGTTATGGGATCGAGCCCCACATCAGGCTCCTCCACTATGAGCCTGCTTCTTCCTGTCCCACTCCCCCTGCTTGTGTTCCCTCTCTCACTGGCTGTCTCTATCTCTGTCAAATAAATAAATAAAATCTTAAAAAAAAAAAAAAAGAAATTACTTAGGAAAAGCCTGGTGTCTCCTAGTTCTTCTCTACCTCACTACTTCTGCCATTCTCCTTAGAAACACCTAGGGTAGGAGGAAAGAATGGTGCTGTTGCACATCCAAAATCAGTGTCTAAGATGATTAGGTGCTGCTACTTACCTGGAATGTTCATATAAACTTCTAAAATTCCTTTGTTATATTTCCTCATTTAAAGTAAAAATTATCTATAATTCTTCAACCACTCTAAACATTTTTTTAAAACGATTTTATTTATTTATTTATTTATTTATTTATTTATTTATTTATTTAATAGAGAGAAGGGGACCACATGAGCAGGGAGAGGAGAAGAGGTAGAGGGACAAGCCACCCCACACAGGGCTTGATCCCGCTGAGATCATGACCTGAGCCGAAACCAAGAGTGAGATGAATAACCAACTGCGTGAGCCACCCAGGTGCCCCCACTTTAAACATTTTATTATGAATACTTTCACCTTTCTTATATGCATACATATATGCTTACGTATGTATGTATGTATTTTTCCCCGAAAGGTTAGACCACAATACACATTGTTTTGTAATTCTTTATTGCACGGTATTTAGATCTTTTGTCTGTATTCAGGAATAAATTTCATAATATTTTCCAGGAT
This sequence comes from Ailuropoda melanoleuca, assembly GCF_002007445.2. Classification (NCBI taxonomy): domain Eukaryota; kingdom Metazoa; phylum Chordata; class Mammalia; order Carnivora; family Ursidae; genus Ailuropoda; species Ailuropoda melanoleuca. The sequence goes on along the minus strand of NC_048229.1, from coordinate 39,378,457 downwards.
GTTTCCAGGTGTGCTTTTTTAGTTCTCACCAGTACTGCAAAATAAAGTCTCAAGTATTTATTTTGGTCTGGAATTTTTTTATTTTTATTTTTTTTACTGATAGGGCTCATGTGCATGTGTGTGCGGAGGGTGGGAGGGGGCCAGTGGGAGAGGGTGATAGAGAGAATCTTCAGCAGGCTCCAGGCTAGACCCAAAGCCCAACACAGGCTGGATCTCGTGACTTGAGTTGAAATCAAGAGTCTATTGCTTAACTGACGGCGCCACCCAGGCGCCCCTAGTCTCTACATTTTTGTTCTATTTATTTCCTCTTTTTCGTCCGTGTTCCATCAGTCTCTATTTTTGAAATTCCTGTGAGTCATGCATTAGGGCTTTTGGGTCGTTTTTTATTTCTCTAATCTTTTTGTAATGTCCATTTCCTTTTCTTTTTCCTCTTAATTCAGTGATGATCTTGTCAGAATAGGTCTGAATAGGTTGGTTGGGTCCCTTTTATCATAGGGTTGGGACACTGGTCTGTGTCTCTAAATCTTTCCTGCTAAAACGCCTGGGCCCAGTCTTTCTTTCTGAATCCATCCTCCTATACCTGGCTTCCCTTCTTGTTTTGAGTAAGGTTGGGATTTGTCCAATTTCCCTCTAATCTTTTATATATGTGTGTATGGGGACTGGGCATAGGAGACATGAAGGGGGAAGAAAAATGTCATTCTATATTAGCACTCTGGGAGCTAAGAAGCAAGATCATCTCATATCTTTTTTTTAAACCCCTCTCATCCAGCAGTATTTTCTTTGGACTGTGAGTTTCTCCTAAAGTGGAACTAAGAAGAGGACTAATACATTGAATTTTTAAAAAACCATGGCCCATGTAAGTTGATGTTTTTTTTGTTGTTGTTGTTCCTAATTGATGTCCTTTTTTTTCTATAGTCATATGAATATTTGCATTCTTTATCCTGATACTGTTGCCTGACTGAATATCATGCAATACCTTACTAATGAGTAAGTGTTGGTTTCAAAACTTGAAGGTCTTCCTTTTTGCTCCTCTCCTTTCTAACCAGTGTTCTTACAGTCATTCAGTAAATCATTTTTCATTTCCCATATGCTCAGACTTCTTCAGGAGAAGGAGAGAACAGAAATAGTATTCTTTTGAGGGAACTATTGATGTCTCTCTTGTTAGAACTTTGATTTGATGAGGTGATTTAACAAATATTTATTGAGTACTTACTATGTGACAGGCACTCTTCTAGGTAACTACGAATAAATTGGTGGGGGAAAAAATCAGACCTGTACAAATCATCCCTTGTGGAACTTAACTTGTAGTAAGAGAGAAAAAAAATACATTTATATAATACCAGACTTAAGTTTTAAGGCACACAGATATATATACACATACGTGTGAACAAATGAACAAAACAATTACAAGATAAAACTAAGAGCAAAAACCAAATATATGTCCTATCAATAAATGTGTATGAATTTTAACTCAGAAAAAGGCTTTTAGATTGAGTCTCAAAGAAAAACTCTATTCTCTGCACTTAAGAGACTCTGAGACACTTAAGTGACTCAGAAAGTTTAATGAAAGGATGGATAAATTATACCAGACAAATAGAAACTAAAAACACAGAAATTCAGGCCATCTCACACTATTAAACATGGCAAAGAAGGACGCTGTATAATTCTAAGGTATATGTTTCAAAACAGAATAACATAGTTATAAATACACATGTATCAAATACTATAGCATCACATTTCCTTGAGCAAATAGGAAAGCAGATAAAAGAAGAAAGTAGTAGAGGACACTAATCCTTTCAAAGTCAAGTCAAGTGGACAAATTTAGTAAGGATGAAACACTCCCATCAAATCTACCTAATTAATAGATATGGAATTCTGTATCCTAGTAATAATGAATATACATTCTTTTTAAGTGTCCATAGATCAATCAGGAAAAATAACAAAATATTAGGCCACAATAAAGTCCAAGTAGGTAGAGATGATAAACCATGTTCTTTGAACACAGTGAAATTCAGCTAGGATTTAATAACAAAATCATAAAAGTAAAGTTACTCTTACCAACAATTTGTAAAATCTGTCTCAATAACTCCTGGATCAAAGAAGAACTCTAAAAGTAAAGAATTTCTGGTACTCTGTGATAGCAGTACATTTTGGAACCCATGGGATTTAATTAAAGTAAGACTGTAAGGGCAAAGTTACAGCTTTAATGCTTCTAACAAAAATAATGAAAATATATAAGTTGAAAGGAAGTAGAAGGAAATATGGAAGGAATTTATAAAGATAAAAATTGTATGTGTTAGAAAACAGGAACAGCTTATCATTAATAAGATAATAAGACAAATTGCAAATTAGGAAAGAAAGAGAATGCTCAATATAAAAATTTAAAAAGGGGAAAATCCATAGAAACAAAGGAATTAAAAAGAATCTTGAAAAAGTACTTTATTGGATTATTTGCAAATGCATCTTATTTATCTACATATATACTATTTTAATTGCTCTTCTTAAGATCTGAATTTCTGTTTGGTGTCATTTCTTTTTAGCTTGAATATCTTCCTTCAGCATTTCCTGTAGTTTGTGTCTTTTGATCATAAATACTCTCAGCTCTCTTTACGTGAAAATGTCTTTGTTACACCTTAATTTATCAAGTCAGGAAATGCATCCTCTTCTATTTTCTGGAAGAATTTATTGAATTGTATTATTTCTTCCTCAATTGTCTGATAGAATTCAACAACAAAGACACCTGTGGTAAGCAGAATAATGACCCCTAGAGATGTCTATGTGCTAATCCTGGAACCTGTGAATATGGTACCTTATGTGGCAAGAGGGAATTTACAGATGTTATTAAATTAATGATTTTTAAATAGGGAGATTATTTTTGATTATCTGAAGAATCGGGATCAGAGGGAGATATGAGAATGTAATGTGTATATTAGAGAAATGCAATGTTACCGGCTTTGAAGATGGGGGAAAAGGGGCTATGATCCATGTAAGTGGCCTCTAGAGGCTAGACGAGGCAAGGAGAAGGCAAGGAAATAGACTTTACTAAAGCTACCAGAAAGGTACACAGCCCTGCTGACACCTGGATTTAGTCTAGTGAAACCGTTGTTGGACTTCTAACATACAGAACTGAGATAATAAATTTGTTATTTTAAGCTACTGTATTTGTTATAGCAACAGTAGAAAGTGAATACACCGTCTGAATTTGAAGTTTTCTTCATGGGGAGACTTTAATTAATTGATATAGGGTTTTATTTCTTTTTTTTTTTTAAGATTTTATTTATTTATTTATTCGTGAGGGAGGGAGAGAGCACAAGTGAGGGGCAGAGGGAGAAGCAGACTCCCTGATGAGCAGGGAGCCTGATGCGGGGCTCCATCCCAGGACCCCAGGACCATGACCCCAGCTGAAGGCAGATGCTCAACCAACTGAGCCACCCACGTGCCCCAGTTTTATTTCTTCTTGAATTAGTTATTTGTGTCTTTCAAGAAATTCATTTATTTCCATTTAGATGTCAAATTTATTAGTGTAAAGTTGTTTATAATATTCCCTTATTACCCTTTCAATGCCTGTCAGATCTATAGTAATGCCCCTCTCTTAATTCCTGATGTTAATAATTTGTCTTTTTTTCTTGTTGAGTGTACTAGCAGTGTATCAATTTTATTGATCTTTTCAAAAATCAGCTTTTAGTTTTGATTTTTCTTTCCAGTTTGCCCTTGTCTTGATTGCTATTTCATTGATTATTGATCTTATTCTTTCCTTTTTCCTGCATACTTTGGGTTTAATTTTCTCCTCTTTTTTGAGTTCAAAATTCCCTTTTTTCTTTTACCCATGGGCTACTGAGAAGACTGCTCTTTAACTTACAAATTTTGGGGCACTTTTTCAGATTTTTCTGAGAATTCATTTTTAATTTATTTAATTCATAATTTAATTCTGTTGTGGTCAGAGAACATACTCTGTGATATCAGTCCTTTTAAATTTATTGAGACTTGTTTTATGGCCCAAAATGTGGACTGTTTTGGTGAATGCTCAGTGTGCATTTGGGGAAAAAAAAAAGCGGTGTTATACTATTGTTGGATAGAGTATTTATCAGTTAGGTCAAGTGTTTTGTAGTACTCAACTCTTATATATCTTTTCTGATTTTTGGTCACTTGGTCTATCAATTACTGAGAGAGGACTGTTGAAACCTACACATACAGCTGTTTATTTGTTACAATTCTGTCAGTTTTGCTTTATGTTTTGAAATTCTGTTAGTAGGTGCATGCATATTTAGGATTACTATGTCTTTTTTTTTTAAGTTTATTTATTTATTTATTTATTTATTTATTTATTTATTTATGTATTTATTTTTAAGTGATCTCTATACCCAATGGGGGCTTGAGCTCACAACCCTGAGATCATGAGTTGCACGCTCTTCTGACTGAGCCACCCAGGTGTCCCAAGATTCCTATATCTTCTTGATGAATTAATCCCTTTATTATGAAATGTTCCTTTTGATAATATTCTTTTTCTTGCATTCTGTTTATTAATATAACTGCTTCAGCTTTTATTGTTATTTCATGGCATATCTTTTTCTATCCTTTTATTTTAACTTATTTTAAGTGTATCTCATATAATAGCATATAGTTTGGTCCTACTTTTTTATGCAGTCTGATAATCTCCACCTTCGATTATCTAGACCAGGAGTTAGCAATCTGTGGTATGCTGACCAAATCTAGCCTGTAGCCTCAAGCTAAGAATGGTTTTGCATTTCTGAAGGGTTATAAATAATAAAGAAGAATATGTGATAGGGACTATATGTGACTCATAGAGCCTAAGGTATTCACTATCTGAACCTTTCCAGAAAAAGTTTGCTGACTTCTCCATGAACTGTTTAAATTGAATGTAATTATTAGGTTTTAATCTATTATCTTGTCATCTATTCTTCCTTTTTCCCCCCTATTTTTCTGCCTTCTCTTGGACAAGTTGTATCTTTGTTTAGTATTCCATGTATCTCCACTACCTTTTAGAACTCAATTTATGTCCATTATAGGATTATTAGCTTTACTGTTTTTACTTTTTTATTATTTTAGGGGTTGTTGTAAGGTTTCCAATATGCTTTTGAAAAGAGTTTATTACAGTCTTACAGTAATTATACACTTCACAAATAGTGCAAAAATCTTATGACTAGATACTTCCATTTTCCCTTCACATCTTTTTTTTCTATTGTTCTCATATATTTTATTTCTAAATGCATTAAAACCACAAAGCTTTCTCTTAATTAAATGTTCAGTTATCTTTTAAAGAAATTATGAAATGAAAATGATATCTTTTCTTTTTACCCCCAAATTTATTATTTATAGTACTCTTCATTCCTCTGTGGATAGAAGTTTTTACCTAGTATCAATTTTTGTCCCCCTGGAGAACTTGCTTTAACATTTTTTGTAGCACAGGTCTTTTGGTGAAGAATCCTCTCAGTTTTCATTTCTCTTGAAAAGCATTTAAAAAAAAAAAAAAGACACCAAAGCTTTATTTCCCTATCATTCCGAAAGATTTTAGTTGGATATAGAATTATAGGTTGACAGCTTTCTTTCAGCATTTTAAAGATACTGTTTTGTTCTCTTGCCTCCATTGTTATTAATGGAAATTAGTCTTTGATTCCTGTTGTTGTTCCCCTCTGAATAATGTGTCTTTTGTAGGGAAGGGAGTCTGGTTGCTTTTAAGATTTTTTTTTTCCCTTATCCTTGGTGTTCAGCAGGTTGATTATAATGGTCATAGGTATAATATTCTTTGTTTGTTTGTTTTTAAGTTTTATTTAGTTAAGTAATCTCTGCACCCAATATGGGGTTCGAACTTACAACTCTGAGATCAAGAGTCCCATGTTTTTCCAACTGAGCTAGCCACACAACCCTAGCATTCTTTGTTTTTATGTTACTTGGGATTCATTGAGCTTTTTGAATCTATGGGTTGCTTTTTTTAAAATGAAATTTGGAAAATATTTTGCCCATTGGTTCTAAGGATTTTTTTTTTTTTTGCTTTTTTTTCTCTTCTGAATCTCCAATTACGTGTATGTTGGACTGATAGTGTTTCATAGATTATTATGGCTCTGATTACTTTTTTCCCCCCAGTCTTTTTTTCTCTCTGGACCTGCAGCGGGTGATTCCGATTGCGCTACCCAGGCACCCCCGGGTCATATTTTCTTTTTTTTTTTTTTTCGTTTCTAGTAATCTCTTAACTAGTAATCATTTCTAATAATTTTTTATTGTATACTCAACATTGTATATTATATATTGTTGACTATGACTCCAGATCTTAATCTCCTCTTAGAAGAAGTTAGCTCTACCAGATAAGTCATATAATTATACATAATATAAAGCATGGTACTTAAAACATCATGGTACTATTGTATTAATAGATCAAGGGAACAGAATAGAAAAATTTAGAAATATACCTGCATATGGAAATTTAATATCAATAAAGGTGATATCTTAAAACAGCAGGCTAAAGATAGACTTTTTATTGAGGTATAATTGGCATGTAACATTATGTTAGTTTTGGGTGCACAACATAGTGGTTTGGTATATGTATATGTAATGAAATGATCAGCACAGTAAGTCTAGTTAATATCTGTTACCACGCATAGTTACAAGTTTTTTTTCTTATGATGAAAACTTTTCAGATCTAGTCCTTTAGCAACTTTCAAATATACAATACAGTATTAATAGCTATAGTCACCATGTTGTACATAATATCCCCAGGGCTTATTAATTTTATAACTGGAAGTCTATACCTTTTGAACAGCTTCACCCACTTCACCAGCCCCCCACCACCTCTGACAACCACCAATCTGTTCTCTGTATCTATGAGTTTGATTTTTGTTTTCTGTTTTTAGATTTCACGTATAAGTGGTATTCATCTTTCTCTGTCTGACTTATTTCACCTATTATAATGCCATCAAGGTCCATCCAAGTTGTTGGAAATGGTAGGATTTCCTTTTTTTTAAAATTTTATTTATTTTTATTTATTTGAGAGAGAGCATGAGCAAGAGGAGGGGCAGAGGGAGAGGGACAAGCAGACTCCCTGCTGAGTGGGGAGCCTGACATAGGGCTTGATCCCAAGATCCTGAGATCATGACCTGAGCTGAAGTCAGATACTTAACTGATTGAACCACCCAAATGCCCCCCTCTTTTTTAACGTGGGCTCTACACCCAATGTGGCACCCCGTGTGGAGCTTGAACTCAGAACATTGAGATCAAGACCTGAGCTGGGATTAAGAGTTGGACACTTAACCAACTGAGCCATCCAGTTGCCCCTCCTTTTTTTTTTTAATGGCTGAATAATATGCTTATGTATATGTGTGTGTGTATCACATTTTCTGTATCCATTTATCCATTGGAAGACACTTAGGTTGTTTCTATGTGTTGCCAATTATAAGTGATGCTGCAGTGAACATGGAGGTCCCTGTATCTTTCCAAGTAGATAGTTTCATTTCTTCTGGATAAATACCCAGAAGTGGAATTGCTGGATCATATGGTAGTTCTGGTTTTAATTTTTCTGAGGAATCTTCATACTCTTTTCTGTAGTAGGCTCACCAATTCTGTAGTAGGTTCTCACCAGTGTACAAGTATTCCTTTTTCTCTACATCCTAGCCAACACTTGTCATGTCTTGTGTTTTTTATAATAGCCATTCTGACAAGGGTGAGGCAGTATCTCATTATGGCTTTGATTTGCATTTCCCTGATGATCAGTGATTTTGAACACATTTTCATGTACCTGTTGGCCATTTTTATGCCATCTTTGAAGAAAGGTCTATTCAAATCCTCTGCCCATTTTTAATTCAGATTATTTGGGGTTCTTTGCTATTGACTTGTATGAGTTCTTTATATTTTGATTATTAAACCCTTATCAGATACATGATTTACAAAAATTTTCTCCATGTAGGGTCCCTTTTCATTTTGTTGATGGTTTCCTTTGCTGTGCAGAAGATTTTTAGTTGGATATAGTCCCGTTTGTTTATTTTTGCTTTTGTTGCCTTTGCTCTTTTGGTATCAAATCCAAAAAGCCATTGCCAAGTACCTTTACCACCTATGGTTTCCTCTAGAAGTTTTATAATTTCAGGTTTTACATTCAAGTCTTTAATCCATTTTGAGTTGATTTTTATGTATGGTGTAAGCTAGTGGTATAGTTTAATTCTTATTCGTGTGGCTGTCCAGTTTTCCCAACATCATTTATTGAAGAGACTCTCTTTTCCCCATTGTATATTCTTGTCTCCTTTGTCATAAATTAATTGATCATATATGTGTGGGCTCCCTATTCTGTTTCGCTGATCTATGTGTCTGTTTTTATGCCAGTACCATACTGTTTTGATTACTATAACTTTGTAATGTGTTTTGAAATCAGGACATGTGATGTCTCTAGCTTTGTTCCTTTTTCTCAAGATTGCTTTGGCTATTTGAGGTCTTCGATGGTTTCATACAAATTTTAGGATTGTTTGTTTTATTTCTGTGAAAAATTCCATTGGGATTTGAAGGATTACATTGTATCTGTAGATTGCCTTGAGTGGTATGGATATTTTACCAATGTTAATTCTTCCATTCCTTAAGCATGGACTGTCTTTTAATTTATTTGTGTGTTTTTCAGTTTCTTTCATCAGCATCTTACAGTTTCCATTATACAATTCTTTTACCTCCTTGGTTAAAGATAGACTACTGATAAATACTGTTGGATAGCTGGGTAGCTATTTGGAAAAGATAAAGCCCAATCTGTATCTCATCTACCATATAGGATAAACTCCAATTAAGTTGAATGATTTAATTTTTTTAAGAAAAAAATTTATTTATTTGGCAGGGGGAGAGAGAGAGCACAAGCAGGCAGAGTAGCATGTAGAGGGAGAAGTAGGCTCCCCACTAAGCAAGGAGCCCAAAGCAAGGCTCGATCCCAGGACCCTGGGGTGATGACTCGACCCAAAGGCAGTCACTTAACCAACTGAGCCGCCCAGGTGCCCCTGAATGATTTGATTTTTAAAAATGCAATCATAATATTACTAGACTAAAACATGGGAGTATTCCTTCATAACTTTGATGTGAGGAAGGACTTTCTAACTAGGGTTCAAAATTCTAGGAACTAAAAGAGAAAGTATTAACAAATTTGATAACAAAAAATAAAAAGCTTCTGCATGGCAAGAAACACTGGTAAGCAAAGTCAGAAGAGAAATGATAAAATGGGGAATGTATTTACAATTCATATACAGACACTGAACTTATCATCTAATTTATAAAGACTAAGAAATTTAAAAAAGAGATCAATGGCCCAGTAGGAAAAGAGTCGAAGGACATGATCAGAAATTTCACAGAAAAAGAAATATAAAAACCCCCAAAAAGAAAAATACTCAACTCATAATTCAAAAAATGCCATTTAAAATTCTGACATATAATTTCTTTATCATATTAAATTAATAGAGACAAAATGTTTTGACAAAATGCTTTGCTGCCTTGGCTGTGAGGAAATGAGTACTCTTATGTATTGCTGGTGTCTGACGAGAGGTCCAGCTGATGTGGAGGGCAACTTGACAGTGTCTACCAAAATTACAAATGCGTTTTCCATTTAGACCTAGCAATCTGATTTCTGAGGCTTTCTAGCATAGATATTCCTATAGGTATACAAAATGATGTATTTACAGAAGTATTCATTGTATACTATTGTTTGTTAGAGCAGAAGATTGGAAACAACCAAGTGTCCATCTTGAGATGTCTGGTTAAATAAACTATGATAAATACAAAAATGGAGGATATGTACCTATAGAAATATAAGGAAACCATTAACTTTAGAATTTAAAAATCAAGTACAGAACAGTGTATATATTATAGTATTTTACCTTCTGTGTAAAAGTTTGGAAAATAATATATATATATTTGTATTTGCTTAAAAATATTGCAAAGACTTAAGAAACATAAAATTGCTCGTCTATAAGGGGTTAGGAGGTGGGAGACAAAATGGAAAGGACAAGGGTGGGCATAAGACATCTGAATGTTTATTTTTTTTGTTCTGAACCACGTAAGAAAGGAAAATGAAATATGAAAATAAAAACTTGTCATTAAGGTTGGTGATTTTCTCAAGTTGTATTCGGTTACATAGTTATTGTGATAGAGTAGGATGAGAGTTAGATTTATCTAGGATTCAGGCTTTGCTTAGCAAGTATGAAAAAGAAGTTCATACTAGGCATCATTGTGAAGTTGGATGATTAGCTGAATTATAGAATTTAAATTGGATAAGAGGGGGAGAAGAGGTATGAGTGTGGTGAGTGACAATGTAAAGGTGTCCAGAGAGACAGTTGATATTTTGGAGATGTTGAAGTTACTATTAATGATGAGGTCTAGGATAGTGATACAAAGTGTGAACTAGAGTGGAAGACAAGATCATTGGAGAGGAGGTGAGGGAATTGGGAGGTCAGGATAATAGATGAAATACTTTATATAGATATTTGAAACCACTGAGAATTAAGATAAGAGTAGTATTGGAGATGGTGGCACTGAGCCAGGAGCTAAAATTCCTGAGGGGGAGTATCTCGATGTTAGCATATCACTGCAGTAGGTAGAGGTAATGCATGTATAGTCTGATGAAATGATGACATTAGATTTTAGAGAAGGAGGGACAGTTGCTGGCACCAGCAATGAGGAGAAGAGAGGACAGAATGAGATTGAGGATGGAGTAGGATTGTAGGAGAAAAACCAGCCATCTCAACTGGGTGGCTGGTGGAAATGGTGTTGTCAGGAAAAAATGGTTAATTGAATCACACATGAGAAATCTTTGAACTTTTCCACAATTTTGACTTTTCCAAATAGACATTATGAGAACTGGTGTAAGGTGTTTTCTCACTGGGTGGAGAGATATTTTTATAATCCAGCTTCAAAAGTCACATAGTCATTTCTGCTATACTTTCTAAGTTGAGTAAGTCACACTGTTTTCCCAGGATCAGGTTCAAGGGCAGAGGACATAGACCTTATACCAATGGTGTGGGGGCATGTCAAGGTTACACTGAAGAAGAGCATATGGGATGGGAGCTGTTGTTCTGTCTTTGGAAAATACAGTCTGCACTGGTTATTTACTAAAGAATTTGCATAAGAGGTAAAAATGCTATGACATAATCATTATGATGAAGAAAAATCTTTAAGTCCTTTTTCTGAAGATAGAGGTTTTCATAAGACATGGAAAGATTAAAAAATTTCTCTTTTTTTTTAAAGATTTATTTATTTATTTATTTGACAGAGATAGACACAGCCAGCGAGAGAGGGAACACAAGCAGGGAGAGTGGGAGAGGAAGAAGCAGGCTCATAGCAGAGGAGCCTGATGTGGGGCTCGATCCCATAACGCCGGGATCACGCCCTGAGCCGAAGGCAGACGCCCAACCGCTGTGCCACCCAGGCGCCCCTAAAAAATTTCTATTTAACTTAGCTGGAAACCTCTCCTTATTTATTTTATTTTTTTTTTTTAAATTTTATTTATTTATTTGACAGAGGTAGAGACAGCCAGCGAGAGAGGGAACAGAAGCAGGGGCAGTGGGAGAGGAAGGAGCAGGCTCATACTGGAGGAGCCCGATGTGGGGCTCGATCCCACAACGCCGGGATCACGCCCTGAGCTGAAGGCAGACACTTAACCGCTGTGCCACGCAGGCGCCCCTATTTTTTTTAAACTTCTACGTGACCGATTAACAGTTTTCCATCCTATGCAAGAGGATATGTCTGCAGAAATTGAATTTTTAAGAACATGTAGGCACTCTGCTTCATTTCCACTAAATTCCTTTTTGATCTATGTCACAAGCTTCCAACCTTTGCCTATATACTCACTATACACTATATATACTATCCCTTTCCTGCATGCTTTCTTTTAGCACCTCTTCTTCCTTTTGAAAAATATTTCTTATAATTTCAAAAATAGTACTGTGATTTGTCATTTTAGGGTTTGGTGATGTTCAAAGATGTGGCTATAGATGTCTCTCAGGAGGAATGGGAATGCCTGAACTCTACACAAAGGGATTTGTACAAAGATGTGATGTTGGAGAACTATAGCAACCTGGTTTCATTGGGTAAAGTTATCTGCCTCTTATAATTTAGAATCTGTTTCTTGGAATTTCTGCTTACTTTACCATGAATTTTAGGGCTACCTTTCAAATAACTAGGTGAATTTTTTCTTTGCATAGAAATAAGGACACCTAGATAGGTTGGATCTTCATTTTCCCCATCCTCTGGTCCTTATAATTGATATTCTTCCTTGATGATTAAAGAATAGAATTGGAATTCTGTGCCATTGAAGCTTATGCTTAATTATTTAATTATCTAATATTAATAAATTAATTGTTAAGTTGTTAATGGTCAAAAAACCCACTTCATCTTTTGTTTCATTTGCACTGTGCTGCTAAACCTGTAGGTGCATTGGTGTAGGTTAAAACTAAACACGTGGGACGTGGATGTGAAGCTCTTTAGCTTTCCCAGTTAATGTAGTGATGGACTGAATCAAGAAATAGCACTTACTGATTAGTGCTCAAATGAACACTATTCCATTTCCTACAACAAATGTGCTCTCTTTTAAACAATTTGCATTTGGGAGTTACATTCTAAGAACTTTTCATTTAACATTGAAAAGTATCTGAAATGAGCATACTAAGGAAGCTGTTTTTTCCTCATAGAGAAGTAGAGACAGAAAGCTTATCTAATTTAAATAGCATTTTATCACCTATTTATTTGCTTTGTTTTTTATCTTGAGTTTACCTGAATATGAGTGTTTAATTTTTTTTCTTTTTTTCGTCTGTAGACTTACCTAATACCCATTTTGTGCTATAGTCTATTTTTTTTTTTTATCAATTCTGAATCATAGTGTTGGGGTACTTTGATTTCTACTTCATCTCCATTTCTTTTCTTATAACCAGGACTTTCTATATCTAAGCCGGCTGTGATCTCTTCATTAGAGCAAGGGAAGGAGCCCTGGATGGTTGTGAGGGAAGTGGCAGGAGGACGGTGCCCAGGTGAGTGAGCAATGATCAGGAGGCAGGAAGCTATTTCAAGGAGTAAGCCAACTGGTCAGAATGTTGGGCCGGTAAGGTTATTTTAGACAAATTAGGGAAAACCTGATTTCAAAGCTGATTACAACACTATGTAATCAAACAGTGTGGTACTGGCATAAAGATAGACATATAGATCAGTGGAATAGAATAGGGGTGCCTGAGTAACTTAGTTGCTTAAGTGTCTGACTCTTGATTTCAGCTCAGGTCATGATCTCAGGATCGTGAGATTGAGCCCTACGTTGGGCTCTGTGCTCAACATGGCATCTGCTTGAGATTCTCTCTCTCCTTCTGCCCCTCCCCCCACCTTGCACTGCTCTTTCTAAATAAATAAATAAATAAATAAAATCTTTAAAAAATGGAATAGAATAAAAAGGCTGGAAATAAACTCTCAGATATATAACCAAATGATTTTAGACAAAGGTCCCAAGACCATTCAATGGGGGAAAGGACTGTATCTTTAATAAATGGTAGAGGGAAAACTGGATATCCGTATGCAAAAGCATAAAGTTGGATCCTTGCCGTACACTATATGCAAAAATTAACTCAAAATGGATCAAAGAACTAAATGTAAGAACCCAAACTAAAAGAATACATAGGGAAAAAAATTCATGACTTTGGATTTGGCAGTGATTTCTGGGATATGACACCAAGCAAGGTTAGGTAACCAAAGCAAAAATAGACAAATGGGAGTACACCAAACTTAAAAACATCTATTCATCAAAGGACACAATCAACAGTGTATAATTTTAAAAAAAATTCTGAGTTGCTTTACAAGGTGATAGGAATACCTTTTTTTAAGTGTTACAATAGTAGATCAAGACCATATGTTCTAATGGCACAGTAGGAAAAATTAGGATTGATTAGAAACTGGGAAAGTTAAAGAAAATTACATTGAGGAAGTAGAGATGGCAGAGGGTTGGGCGCCTGGGTGGCTCAGTCGGTTACACGTCTGCCTTTGGCTCCGGTCATGATCCCTGGGTCCTGGGATCGAGTCCCGCATTGGGTTCCCTGCTCAGAAGGGAGTCTGCTTATCCCTCTCCCTCTGCCCCTCGCTCCTGCTCGCTCTCTCTGAAATAAATAAATAATATTTAAAAAAAGAGAGAGAGAGAGATCTCAGAGGGTTGATTGGGAAGGAAGGAGGTCATTTGGAAAGTATAGGGTCCTGGAGGCCAAGAACAGGGCCATACTACAGATTAGAGGTCTTTGATGATATCTGTGTATCACTATTAGTGCTCCAGAACTGTGAAAGAGTATATTTCTGTTGTTTTAAGCCACCTAGTTTGTGGTTCTTTGTTACATCAGTCCTAAGAAACTAATATGGAAGGAATTATGGAAAAATGATATATACTCTCCTAAGTGATCTGTTTTCATTTAGGGATGTCATTCTTCTATCAAAGTTTTTGATGTCTGGCCACATCTTTCTTTTTGCATAGGTGTGGTGGTTTCTTTTTTAAAACTTATAATTTTGTGATTCATCCCCCCTTCATTCTTCCCTTCCTTCTCCTACCGATCTCCCTGCTATTTCGTATTTTCCATAAATGAGTGAAACATATGATAATTGTCTTTCTCTGCTTGACTTATTTCACTTAGCATAATCTCCAGTCCCATCCATGTTGCTGCAAATGTTGGGTATTTGTTCTTTCTGATGTCTGAGTAATATTCCATTGTATATATGGACCACATCTTCTTAATCCATTCGTCTGTTGAAGGGTATCTGGGCTCCTTCCACAATTTAGCTATTATGGACAATGCTGCTGTGAACATTGGGGTGCATATGGCCATTCTCTTCACTACATCTGTATCTTTGGGGTAAATACCCAGTAGTGCAATTGCTGGATCATAGGGTAGCTCTATTTTTAACTTTTTGAGGGACCTCCACACTGTTTTCCAAAGCGGCTGTACCAACTTGCATTCCCACCAACAGTGTAAGAGGGTTCCCCTTTCTCCACATCCTCTCCAACATTTGTTATTTCTTGCCTTGTCTATTTTTGCCATTCTAACTGGTATAAGGTGGTGTCTCAATTTGGTTTTGATTTGAATTTCCCTGATGGCTAATGATTTTGAACACTTCTTCATGTGTCTGTTAGCCATTTGTATGTCTTCATTGAAAAAGTGTCTGACTCTGGGAAACAAACTGAGGGCTTCAGAGGGGAGGGGGGTAGGGGATTGGGATAGGTCGGTGATGGGTATTAAGGACGGCACACATTGCATGAAGCACTGGGTGTTATACGCAAACAATGAATCATGGAACACTACATCAAAAACTAAGGATGTACTGTATGGTGACTAACATAACATAATACAAAATTTAAAAAAAAATAAAAATAAAACTTTTAATTTTGAGGGGCGCCTGGGTGCCTCACTTGGTTAAGGGTCTGCCTTTAGCTCAGGTCATGATCTCAGTGTCCTAAGATCGAGCCCTGCATTGGGCTGTCTACTCAGTGGGGAGTCTGCTTCTCTGTCTCACTCTCCCTCTGTGCTCTCTGTCTCTCTTTCTCTCTCAAATAAATAAGTAGAATCTTTAAAAAAAACTTTTAATTTTGAAATAGTTATAGATTCACAGGAGGGTGCAAAGAAATGTACATGGAAGTCCCATGTACCCCTCTTCCATCCTCCCCAGATGTTAATATCTTAGACAAAAGTACAATATCATACTGCAAAATTGACATTGGTACAATCCATAGAACTTTTTCAGACTTCTTCAGTCACACACATACTCGTGTGTGTGTGTGTGTATGTGTATGTAGTTCTATGCAGTTTTATCACATAGTTTTATATCACTACTGCAGTAGTCAGAATAGTCAATAGTAACCATCACCATAAGGCTCCCTCCTGTTTGTTATTGCTACATCTCTTTCTTCCTTATTCCTAACCCTTTGTAACCACTAATCTCTTCTACATCTATATAAATATGTTATTTCATGAATGTTATATAAATGGAATCCTGCAGTATGTGTCCTTTTGAAGTTGGCTCTTTTTTTCTATCACATGTGTATAGTACTTGAATATAAGAATATATATATATGGGGCGCCTGGGTGGCACAGCGGTTGAGCGTCTGCCTTCGGCTCAGGGCGTGATCCCGGCGTTGTGGGATCGAGCCCCACATCAGGCTCCTCCGCTATGAGCCTGCTTCTTCCTCTCCCACTCCCCCTGCTTGTGTTCCCTCTCTCACTGGNCACAAACAAATATATGTTCCTTATATTCATGTAAAAGTGTGTACTTGAAAATAAGTCTGGGGTAAAGCTCAAACATGTAATGAAAGGAACTGCCAAACTATTTTCCACAATGGTTTTACCATTTTATATTCCTACCAGCAATGTGGAAGTGATTGGTTTCACTGAATCCTAGCCAGCATTTGGTGTTATATCTGTTTTTCATGTTAGCCATTTTGATATGTGGGTAGTGATATCTCAATGTGGTTTTAATTTGAATTTCCTTAATAGAAAATTATGTTGAATATCTTTTCTTTATTTGCCATCTGTATATCCTCTTCAGTGAAATGTGTGTTCATGTCTTTGTCCATTTTCTAGTTTGATCATTTGGCGTTTTACTATTGAATTTGAAAGTACTTTATGTATTCTAGATAGGCCTTTGTTGGATTTGTGATTTAAACAAATATTTTCTTCAGGTCTCTAATTTTTCTTTTCAACCCTTTACCAAGGTCTTTTGCATTTTGATAGAATCTAATTTATCCATTTTTAATCTTATGAATTGTGAGGGTTTTTTTTTTTATTTGATGTCAAGCCTAAACACTCTACCTAGTCTTACATATTAAAGATTTTCTCCTGTGTTCTTTCTAGAAGTTTTTATAGTTTTATATTTTTCATTTAAGTGTATGGGCCATCTTGAGTTCATGTTTACAGATGTGAGACTTCAGGTCAAGGTTAATTTTTTCCCCCCATGAATGTCCAGTTGCTCCATCACCATTTATTTAAAATGTTATCCCTTCTCCATTGAATTGCCTTTTCATCCTTGTCAGAAATCAGTTGGACACATTTGTGTGGCTCAATTTTTGACTTCTCTGTTTTGTACCAGTGATCTTTGTGACCCTCTGCCAGTACCATACTTTAATTTCTGTAAGCCTTTATAACAGAAAGAGTGATTCTTCCCACTTTGTTATTTTTCAAAATTCTTTTGACTATCCTTAGTGCTCTTTTCTATGCATATAAATTTTATTTATTTATATATTCTGCTTTTAAAAGATTTTATTTATTTGAGAGAGAGAGAGTGCAAGCGAGCATGAGCGGGGGAAGGGGCAGAGGGAAGTGGAGAAACAGACTCCCTGGACCCAGGGATCCCAGGACCCTGAGATCATGACCTGAGCCGAAGGCAGATGCTTAACCAAGTGAGCCACCCAGGCACCCCTATGCATATAAATTTTAGAATAACCTCGTCTGTGTCTACAAAAAAACTTGCTGATATTTTCATAGGAATTATGTTAAACCTGTGGATGAAGTTAGAGAGTTAACATCTTTACTCTGTTGAGTCTTCCAATCCATGTTTCTTCAAGTATTTTTTCTTTGATTTCTTTTATTAGCATTTTGTAATTTTTATCATAGAGATCCTGCACATGTTTTGTTAATTTTTTTAACCTAAGTATTTCATTTTTCAGGAGCATTTATAAATGGTGTTGCCTTCTTATTTTGGTTGTTGCTTATTGTCAATGTACAGAAATTAAATTGATTTTGTATGTTGATCTTGTATTCTGTGACCTTTTTCAGCTCAATTATTTCCTTGTAGATTCGTTATTGTAGACAGTTATATCATTTGCAAATAGATAGTTTTATTTCCTTTTTTTCCAAAATGTGCCCTTTATTTTCTTGTCTTATGGGAATAGCTAGAACTTCCAGGGCTGCATTAAATAAGGGTGGTAAGAGAGGACATCGTTTTTACCAGTTTTAGAGGGAAAACATTCAGGATTTGGTCTTTTACCATAAAGTATATTAGCTCTAGGGTTTTTTTGTAGATGCTCTTTATGCTCTTTATGAGTTTGAGGAAGTTCCCTCTCTTCCTAATGCCCTGAGAGGTTTGTTTTTTTTTTTTAAATTCAATTAATTGACATAGAATGTATTATTTGTTTCGGGGGTACAGGCTGTGATTCCTTAGTCTTATACCCAGTGCTCATTAAAACACATACCCTCCCCAATGTCCATCATCCAGTTACCCCATCCCTCCACCCTTCTCCCCTCCAGCAACCCTCAGTTTGTTTCTTATGTTTAAGAGTCTTTTATGGTTTGTCTCCCTCACCCTGAGAGGTTTTTTTTAATCATAAATGGTTATTAATATGATCATGGGATTTTTTTCTTCCTTAGTTGTTGATATGATGGATTACATTGATTTTTAAATATTATCCGCCTTTCATACCTGGAATAAATCCCACTAAGTCATTGTATATCATTCTTTTTATACATTATTGAGTTTGGTAAAATTTAATTGAGGATTTTTTTCATTTAAGTTCATGGGGAATGTTGGTCTGCAGTTATTTTGTGTGTGCTGCCTTTGCCTGGTTTTGATATCAGAGTAATAATGGCCTCATCAAGTACTTTGAGAAATGTCCTGTTTTCTGGAAGAAACTGTGTACAAGATTCTGGGAATGTTTGGTAAAATTCTTCAGTGAAACCATGTGGACTTGGAGATTTCTTTATTGGGATCTTCTAAGTTATGAATTTGATTTCTTTTTTTAAAAAAAAGATTTTATTTATTTGAGTCTGAGGGACAGAGAAAACACGAGCAGGGGGAGGGGCAGAGGGAGAGGGATAGGCAGACTCCCCACTGAGTGTGGAGTCAGATGCAGGGCTCAATCCCAGGACCCTGAGATCATGACCTGAACCGAGTCAGATGCTTAATCGACTGAGCCACCCAGGCACCCCAAACTTTTTTTGGGCTCTGGGTTGGCTGCTCATGTGGTTGGCCTTTAGTTTCCAGCCTCTCAGGAGGTAGAGCTCATACCTCTAGATTTCTGTCTCTCTGGAGAAGAATTGGTGCCACATGGCTCAAAGCCTACATCATAAATCCCATTGTTAGACTGCCTGGTAGCTGTGGTCCTAAACAAAGACATTGTGTGTAGAGATTTTCTCCTTGGAGATGAAGACAAAAACCAGATTTCTCTTTGGGCAAGTTTAAATTCTTCACTATACATCATAGAATATACTCTGGGTGATTTTGATTCTTTTAAATTTAAGATTTGCTTCGTGACTTAGAATAAGGTCTGTCTTGGGGAATGTTCACTGTGTACTTGAAAACATTGTGTATTCTGCTGTTGTTGGGTGGCTCCATAAATGTCGATTACATCCTATTATTGATAGTCTTGTTCAGGTAGTTCTATATCCTTTCTGATTTTCTCTTTGGTGGTTCTATCAGTTGCTGAGAGTAGGGTATTTGAATCCCCAGGTATAAGAGTGTTTTGTCTCTTTCTCTTTTCAGCTATATCAGTTTTTGCTTTATGTATTTTGAGATCTGTTGGTGGTACTTATTAATTTTCTTTATTCTGAAGTCTATTTTATGTGATATTAATATAGCTATTTCTACTTTCTTTTTTTAATTTCTACTTTCTTTTGATTGATGTGTACATGATATATATTTTTCCACTCCTGTTTTCAACCAACCTGTGTCATGTTTGAAATGAGTTTTTTATCACCATGTTGGGTCATGTTATTTGTCCATTATGCCAATGTTTATCTTTTAATTGTGATTTAGTAATTTAAAGGTATTTTAAGATATTTTAAAGGTATTTAAAGGTATTTTAAAGGTAATTATTGAAAAAATCATTGATATGTTAAGGCTTATATCTGTCATTTTGTTTTCTTCTGTTTCTTGTTCTTTTTTCGTGCCTACCTATGAGTTACTCAAACATTTCTAGAGTAGCATTTTAATTTATGTTTTTTAATATGTTGCTTTTGTTTTGGTTTTTTATTTTTATTTTATTGTTTGCTCTTACTATTAGCATGTACGTACATACTTATACAGCCTGTTGGTTTTGATGTTTTACCGCTTCAAGTGAAGTGTAGAAACTTTACATCCATTTAGGTCCTTTTATCCTCCTGACTTTTTTGGTATAATTGTTTTAAGTATTTCTTCTACATACTTTGATCACCACAAGAGATAGCGTTAAAATTTTTGCTTTACCGGGGCGCCTGGGTGGCTCAGTTGTTAAGCGTCTGCCTTTGGCTCAGGGCGTGATCCCAGTATCCTGGGATCGAGCCCCACATTGGGCTCCCTGCTCTGTTGGGAACCTGCTTCTTCCTCTCCCACTCCTCCCTGCTTGTGTTCCCTCTCTTGCTGGCTGTCTCTCTCTCTGTCAAATAAATAAAATAAAATCTTTAAAAA
>NC_048229.1:39269309-39357999 GCF_002007445.2 Ailuropoda melanoleuca | reverse complement strand
GCTTGTGTTCCCTCTCTTGCTGGCTGTCTCTCTCTCTGTCAAATAAATAAAATAAAATCTTTAAAAAAAAATTTTTTTTTTTTTTTTTGCTTTACCATAAAATAGGACTAAAGGAACTCATGGGATAAAGGATAGCCTGGTATGTTTTCTTCTATTTTTGATCATTCTATTTTTTCCTTTCTGAAGGTCTAAGCCTTCTTCTGTTATCATTTTTTTGTGTTGGGAGAGCTTCCTTTAGCAACTCTTTAAGGGCATGTCTGCAACAACAGATTATCTTCGTTTTCCTTTGTCTGAGAATGCCTTTATTCTCCATTCCTTAAGAATAGTTTCAGCGGAGGGGCGGCTGGTGGTGCAGTGGGTTGAATGTCTGACTCTTGGTTTCTGCTCAGGTCAAGATCTCAGGGTCATGAGATCGAGCCCCATGTTGGGCTCTGCACTCAGCTCAGAGTCTGCTTGAATTTTGCTCCCTCTCTCTCTGCCTCTCCCCTCTACACACTCTCTCTTCTTCTAAAATAAATAAATAAATGTTAAAAAAAAAAGAATAGTTTCAGTGGGTACAGAATTTGAGGTTCACAGTTCTTTTCTTTTAGTATTTGAAAACTATTGTTCCGTTTCCTTTTGGTCTCCATGGTTTCAAATGAGAAATCCAGTCTTTTGAACTGGTGTTTCTTTATCATCAATATATAATGTGTTTTTCTATTTAAAGATTTTCTTTGTCTAGTTTTCAGAAATGGATGTCTTGGTTTTGATTTCTTTGGATTTTTCTTAATAGCATTATTTGCTGAGTTTCTTAAATCTATAGATTTGTCTTGTATGAAATTTGGGAAGTTCAACTGTTATATCTTTGAATACTTTTTCAGTACTACAGTCTTTTTCCTGTCCTTCTGAGTCTTGGATGATGTTAATGTTGGATCTTTTGTTATTGTCCCACAGGGAATGAGGCTGTATTTTTTCTTTAAGTCTGTTTATCTTTGTTTTTCAGATTATGTAAAAATTTTTGTCTTTGAGTTCACAGATTTCTAGCATCTGTTATGTTTACTCTAGAGACCATTTAGTGTATCTTTCATAACAGCTATTACATTTTTCATTGCATTTACTTTTTGGTAAGTACTGTTTTTTCTGGAAATATTCTGTTTTTTCATTTGTTTAAAGAGAGTTTGTAATTGATTGTCAATGAATTTTTATGAAGACCACTTTAAATTCCTTGTCAGGTAGTTCCAGCATCTAATTAATCTTGGTATTGGTCTCAGTTGATTGCCTTTTCTCCTTCAGATTTTGATTTCCCTGGCTTTTGGTAAGACAAGTGATTTATTGTATATTGGACATTTTTGTTTTTATATTAAGAGAGTCTTGATTCTATTTAAGTCTTTTTAAATCTATTTTAGTGGGGAGTCATGCTGTTAGGTATAGTGTATAGATCTGGCCTCCTTTTGTAAGCTTTAGTTCTAATAGCAGCTTAGTTTTCAGAGCCCTTTCAATGCTATTCAGATATGCTTTATATCTCTGGTACTGCTGGGAATCCTGCTCAGTTCCTGATGGTGTTGTCTGCAAGGACAGAAAGGTTCTGTGGATCCCCAGTATAGCTAGGCCATCTTCTGTGGGATGGGGGAGGCAGAAGCCACTGAGATACACTTAGCTTCACTGAGATATAGAAGGCACTGGGCATGGATTTCCTTATGCTACTGGGCAGAGGAGAGGGAGATGCAAGACTTTGCTAATGGCACCTTTCTGGGTGGATAGATCTTCCAGCCAGTGCCCTGGTTGTGAACTGGGGTCTTGTACATCAAGAGACTTCCTTTTGCTGTGGCTAGTGATACATCAGTCACAGAATTCTTGCTGCTACTGCAGCTGGCTGATGAAACTGTCGTTAAGGTCTAGGTTATGGAGCAGGTGCTAGGGATCCCATTAAGTCTGTTGGGCTTCCCTGCTCCTAGTCTTTTGGCTGGAGAGAGTAGATTTCTACTGGGGTGTGTGTGTGCACCTGTTAATGGTTCCAGGTTGCAGGCCTACTGTCCAGTGCCCTTTATGGGTGTATATAAGAAATAAAAAGAAAACCCAGGGACAAACTTCCTGGGAAGATGGTGGAGTAAGAGGATCCTGAGCTTATCTCATTCCATGGATACACTAGATAACACCCACATCAGTGTGAATAACCCAGAAAATTACCCAAAGACTGCCAGAACAGCACCTGGGGTACATAGGAAGATTTATTTGCTAATCTCAGAATATGTGCTGGTGGGGCAGGGATCTGTGGGAGACTTATCCAAGAACAAAAGAGCTGGCAGGCACCATTTCCTTCCCTCGCCCCCCAGCATAAATACATGGATACCTGTGGGAACCAGTACAGCATGCACATGCTCCACCTGGCTTGTTAACAGCATGCCCTGCCCCCATGCTCTCCTGTGGACCCTCCCTCAGCAGTTCTCCAGAGTGGCTACCGTTCCTCTCCCACTGCAGACCAGTACAAACCTTGCTAATACCATACACCTTCCCCCATGTTCTCCTTTGGACCTTGCCCCTCCAACCTGGCCAACAGGAGTTCTTCAAAGTGGTTCCACAAGTATGACAGTGTGCAAGCACCTCCAACGGGCCAGCACCACTCCAAAGTGACTCTTGCCCTGGGTACGGGAAGATAACCACATCAGTTCGACTCTGGCTTTAGCAGTGGGCTGGGAACAGATATCTGATCTGATTTCAGCCTTGCTCACCAGTGACAGCTCAGGAAACAACACATGGAGAGCACCCTGAAGTTCGGTGCTACTACATCTCTTGCAAACACCTGTTCTGACCCAACTGAA
This sequence comes from Ailuropoda melanoleuca, assembly GCF_002007445.2. NCBI lineage: Eukaryota > Metazoa > Chordata > Mammalia > Carnivora > Ursidae > Ailuropoda > Ailuropoda melanoleuca. The sequence continues at coordinate 39,355,201 of NC_048229.1, read as the reverse complement.
GTCCAAAGCAGCCCCAGACTGGCCCTCTGACAACACAGGAACTAAACTCAGCTCACAATAGACAAATAGAACCTTTGCAGATGACTAGACTGAAGGCAAACACAGCTCAGCCACAATAGTAGGGCATATGCAACACACATAGGAGACACCCCTGAAGTGCCAGGTTTTGGTGAATGAAGACACTGCACTGCAGGGCATTCAGGATCTCTTCTTCATAAGGCCACCACTTTCATGAGCAGGAGACATAGCTGACTTTCCTAACACATAGAAACAGACACAGAGAGTTAGACAAAATGAAAAGACAGAGGAATATGCTCCAGATGAAGAAACAGGACAGAATCACAATGACAGACCTAAGTGAAATGGTGATAAGTAATAGGGAATTAAAGTAATGGTCATAAAGATACTAACTGGAATTATGAGAAGAGTGGAGGACGACCTCAGTGAAACCCTTAACAAAGAGAAAACATAAAAACGAACCAATCTGAGGTGAAGAACTCAACTGAAATTAAAAATACACTACATGGGATAAGTAGTAGAATGGTGACATGGAGGACAGAATAAGGGAAAGCAACTAAGCTGAACAGGAGAAAGAAAAAAGAATAATAAAAAATGAAAATAGATTAAGGGAACTCAGCAACACCATAAGTATAGTAATATTCACATTATAGGGATCCCAGAAAGAGAAGAGAGAGAAAAAAGGACAGAAGATTTATCTGAAGAAACAGTAGCTGATTTCAAGATACACTACAAAGCTGTAGTAATCAAAACAGTATGGTGCTGGCATAAAATTAGACACATAGTTCAATGGAAGAGTATAGAAAACCCAGAAATAAACCCAAAATTATATGGTCAATTAATCTATGACAAAAGAGGCAAGATTATCCAATGGGAAAAAGACAGTCTCTTCAACAAATGGTGTTGTGGAAACTGCACAGCAAAAGAATGAAATGACCACTTTTTTACACGATACACAAAAATCAACTCAAAATGGATTAAAGACCTACAAGTGAGACCTGAAACCATGAAAATGCTAGAAGAGGGCCCAAGTAGTAGTTTCTCTGATATTAGCCGTATCAACATTTTTCTAGATGTGTCTCCTGAGAAAAGGGAAACAAAAGCAAAAATAAACTATTGGAACTACATCAAAGTAAAAAGCTTCTTCACAGCAAAGAAAATAATCAACAAAACTAAAAGACAGTCTAACGAATGGGGAAGACATTTGCAAATGACATTCCTATTAAAGGGCTAGTATCCAAAATATATAAAGAATTGATAAAATTCAACACCCAAAATACAAATAATCCAATTAAAAATAGGGCAGAAGACATGAACAGACATTTCTCTAAAGAAGACATACAGTTGGCCAACAGACACATGAAAAGATGTTCTACATCACAGGTCATCAGGGAAACGCAAATTGAAACCACAATGAGATATCACCATGAGGTATCACCTCACTCCTGTCAGAATGGTTAAATCAAACACAATAAACAAGTGTTAGTGAGGATGTAGAGACAAAGAACTCATGCATGGTTAGAATGCACAGTGGTGCAGCCACTGTGGAAAACAGTATGAAGTTTATTCAAAAAACAAGAAATAGGATTACCATATGATCCAGTAATTCTACTGAGTACTTACAGAAAGAATATGAAATTACTAATTTGAAAAGATATATGCAGCATGTTTATTGCAGTATTATTTACAATAGCATGGATATGGAAGCAACCCAAGTGTCCATCAATAGATGAATGGATGAAGATGTGGTGTATATATATATACAATAGAATATTATTCAGCAATAAAAAGGAAGGAAATCTTGCCATTTGCAACAACATGGATGGATCTGAGGGTATAATGCTAAGTGAAATAGTCAAAGAAAAATACATGATTTCACTCATGTGGAATTTAAGAAATGAAACAAAGAAAAAAGACAAAGGAAGAAAACACTCTTAGAGAACAAACTGATGGTTACCAGAGGTGGGTGGGGACATGGGTGAAATAGGTGAAAAGGATTAAGAGTACACTTAATTGCGATGAGCACTGAATAATGTATCTAATTGTTAAATCACTGTGTTGTACACCTAAAACTAATTTCACGTTCTGTGTTAATTATAATAGAATTAAAAAATAAAAAACGGGGAAAAAAAAGAGAAAGAAAGAAAAGAAAAAAGAAAAGAAAAGAAAACCCAGGGAACTAACTCACCACGTGGTAGTTCCTCAAGTCCACGGAATCCAAATCAATTAACCTTCTTCCTTCCAGCTTTCAAAGTTACTTTATTGTTGTATGATAGGTAATTTCCAGGGTTTTGGTTTTATTTAAGATAGAAGCAGGGAAGAGGGAGTCTATGCAATCTTTGTGATTAAGATTTTAAATTTTCCTTTAAAAATGAACTGTAGGGGCGCCTGGGTGGCTCAGTTGGTTAAGTGTCTGGCTCTTAGTTTTTGCTCAGGTCATGATCTCAGGGTCATGAGATTGAGCCCCTCATCAGACTCCACACTCAAGGAGGAGTCTACTTGAGATTCTCTCCTCCTTCTGCTCCTTCCTCCATGTGTGTTCTCTAAAATAAATAAAATCTTTTTTAAAAATAAAAAAATTAACTTTAGAATGTTCATTTTCTGTGATATTTGCTTCAATTTCTTTAAAGAAGGGGACGATCCTAAAGACACTGTGTATGTGGAGTACTTCATTTTTTTGTTACAATCACCAATCTTTTTCTCGTAGCATTTTTTTTTTGCTTTTTCTTAAATGATTGCCATTATGTGATTTTCCCAAAACAGTTAGTTTAGTGAAACAATCCGTTTTCATATTCATTTCATCTATTGGTATAAACAGGGAGGGGAACAAATACAGCTGACTTCTGGCAGGCATACAGTTTGGCTGTTGGGATCGTCTTGGATATGTGTAGCCAAGTAACTAGTACCGCTCATCTTGCTGGATCCTGTCATAATATATTACAGAGAAAATGGAATGTTTTGTTTAATCTGAGGAGTCTATCTGGTGAATTAGTTAGGAATTGTTATATGACCAATGCCATGCAAGCTACCTGTATGCTTTTCCCTGGTCCCTTCCCCTGCTACATCTCTAAAGGTAACCATTATCTTGAATTGTATTATAATTATTCCATTTTTAAAAATAGCTTATGATACCTGTGTATGCCCTTAATACTATTTGTTGTGTTTTGCTTATTTTGAAGTTTATAAAAATGATAATGAGATGTGTTTTTTGTGATTTGGTTATTTCGTACCATATGGTTTATAATATTTTCCCCATATTCTTTTATGCCTGAGTTCATTTTCATAGCTGTATAATATTTCATTCCACAAATTTCTGGTTGTTATAATTTGGGTTTGTAATTTTTTGCTAATATGCACAGTGGTACAGTGAATATTCTTAAATGTCTCCTGAAGCACATAATACAAGATTTTCTCCAGGCTATGTACTATTGGAATTGTGGATCATAGAACATGTTCATCTTCAACTTTATGTTACACCAAATTGTTTTCCTGAGTGTTGGTAGTAATTTATATTACCACTGCAATGTTTAATAATTTTGGTTGTTCAACATCTTAACAATGAGTGAAATTCTTAGATATTTTACCAGTTTCATGAGTATGAAATGGTATCTCATTATATCTTAATTTGAATGTCCTTGATTTTTTGAGCATCTTTGCATATGATTGTTTAGCATTAGTGTTTCCTCTTCTCTGAAATGCCTAAATAGATCTTGTGGCCAATTTTCTTTTAGCTTTATCTTTTTTCTAGTTAGCCTGTTTGTGTTTTGTTCGAGAAATCCGTTCTCCCTTTAGGCGTGCTTTATATATACCTGTATTTTTTCCCATAAGCCTTACAGTTTTTCCTTTAACTTGTAGGTCTTTAATGCATTTGGAGTTTATGTATTTATGGTGTATGGTAGGGAACCAGAGTAATTTTTTCTATATCTATAAGGCTAATTGTGTTCTAATATCATTTATTAAATTATTCTTTCACCACTGATCTGTAATGCTTTCTATGTGGCTCTGCTTCTGGTCTTTCCATGAGTCAAGCCCTATCTGAATACCACATTGTCTTAAGTCTTTATGATGTCTTTATCATAGGCAGGATAAATTCTCTGACTTTGATCTTTTTTAGTAGTGTTTTGGCTGTTCTTAAATGTTTGTTTTTCCAAATGTATTTTTGAATCAGTTTTTCAGGTTCCTCAAACAACATTGTAGGAATTTTATTAGATTTGTATTGAATACAGGATAAAAGCTAGAAGTATATACATAAAAGTACATAGTCAATAAAGTGAAAAGGTAACCTCTGGAATAGAACACATTTATAAATCATATATCTGAAAAGGGGTTAATATCCAGAATATATAAAGAAATCCTACAACTCAACATCAAAGAAACCAAGCAACTCAATTTGAAAAAGGAGGGGGGGAAGGATTTTAATACACATTTGTTCGAAGAAGATATACAGGTAGCCAGTAAGCACATGAGAAGATGCTTAACATCACTAGTCATTAGGGAAATGCAAATCAAAACCACAGCGAGATCTCACTTCACATCCATTTGGGTGTTTACTATCAAAAACCAAGGGGCACCTGGGTGGCTCAGTTGGTTAAGGGTCTGCCTTCGGCTTAGGTCATGATCCCAGGGTCCTGGGATCGAGCCCTGTATCAGGCTCCCTGCTCAGTGGAGAACCTGCTTCTCTCTCTCCCTCTGCTGCTCCCCCTGCTTGTACTCATTCTCTCTGTCTGTCACATAAATAAGTAAAATCTTAAAAACAACAACAACAACAAAAAACCCCAAAATAACAAGTGTTGGCAAGAATGTGGAGAAATTGGAATCTTTACGTTGGTGGGAGTGTAAAATGGTGCAGCCATTGTGGGAAACAGTATGATGGTTGCTCAAAAAATTAAAAAGAATTACCATATGATCTAGCAATTCTACTTCTGGATATATACCCAAAAGAATTGAAAGAAACAACTTAAACAGATATTTGTACCCCCATGTTCTTAGCGGCATTATGCACAATAGCCAAATGGTGGAAGCAACCTAGGTGTCCATCAAGAAGTGAGTAGATAAATAAAATGTGGTTTGTGTCTAGTAATGCACACATATATGCACATGTATACGGATGTGTGTATATATACACACACAGTGTAATGTTATTCAGCCTTAAAAAGGAAGTAATTCTGACACATGCTATAACATGGATGAACATGTTGAGGACATTATGCTAAGTGAAATAAACCAGTCACAAAAAGATAAATACTGTATGAGTCCACTGATAAGAAGTATCTAGAGTAGTCAAATCCACAGAAACAGAAGTAGAATGGTGGATGTCAGAAACTGAGGAAGGAAGGAATGGGAAGGAGTTATTAATGAGTGCAGAGTTTCAGTTGAAAAAGTTCTGGAGATTGGTTCTGCAAAAATGTGAATATACTTAACACTGCTGAACTGTACACTTAAAATTGTTAAGATGGTAAATTTTATGTGTATTTTGCCACAATTAAAAAAAAAAGCCAGAGTTATCAATTTAAGACTTAGGAGTATATGACTGGAATTTAAGTGAGACCTGTTACAGGGAAAGACTATAGATTGATGGCTAGCCAGAGCCTGGGTTCCAGGACATTCCAATATTTATAGGTCAGGTAGTAGAAGAGGATGCATTAAGGGGAACTGAGTACAAGTAGAAAGGTAGGAGGATATCCATAAGAATATAGTATATAGGAAGCAAAGGGACTGATCATTTGTGTCAAATGCTGCTAATGAGTTGAGTAGAGTGATGATTAGTGCCAGAGCACTGATTTTGGCAAAGTGATTTTGTTGGTGACTTTAGAAATGTTTTAACATAGGTATGGGAGTTGAAATATTTATTGGAATGGATTACAGAGAAAGGCAGGCAGAGGATGGTCTTTTTAATAAATGGTACTGAGCCAATTGGATAACTACATCAGAAGCCAGCCATCTTGAGTCCTATTTCACATCATGTAATCTAATCTAGGTAGGTTATAGGTCTAAATATGAAAGGCAATTAGAAGACAATATGAGTATATTTTCATGACCTTGGGATTAGACTGCCTTAAAATTAAGAACTTCTATTCGTCAAAACATTAAGAGAGCGAAAGGGCCAGCCCCAGAGCATAAAATATTTGCAATATGTTGGTTATATTCAGAGTATATTAAGAATTCCTACAAAGAAAAAAGAACAATACAACCCAGAAACTACCGAAATGACACTCGACTGATGAATGGATAAATGGAATATTACTCAGCTATTAAAAAAGGAATGAAGTACTGATACATATTACAACATGGCTGATCCTTGAAAACATTGTAGTGAGTGAAAAAAGATACAAAAGGTTATATATTGTGTGATTCCGTTTGTATGAAATGTCCAGAATAGACAAATTCATAGAGACACAAAGCAGATTAGTGGTTGCCAGGGGCTGGGGGGAAGAGAGGAAGAGGCTATGGGGTTTCTTTTTGGCATGATAAGAATGTTCTGGAATTAGATAGTGATCTGATGGTTGCATAACATTGAGAATGTATTAAAAGTTACTGAATTGTATACTTCCAAATGGTTAAACTGGTAGATTTTATGTTATATGAATTTTACCACACACACAAAATCAGTAAAAATGGGCAAAAGACCTGAGTTGGCAGTTTATTAAGGAAGATAACCAGTTGGCCAATAAACATATGGGAAAGTGTTCATCCTCATTTGTCATCAGAGAAATTGCAAATTAAACCACAATGCAGTATCATAGCATATCTGCCAGGATGCCTGAATGTACGATTGACAATAACAAGTGTTGATGAGGATGTGAAGAACTGGAACTCTTTTACAGTTTGATGAGAAAATGAGGATACTATTGGATAGTGTCAACGAACTCTGAACAAAGGCATATCCCATGATGCAACAATTTCACTCCTAACTGTATACATTTAGCAGAAAGGAGTCCTATTTCCGCCTAAATAATGTACGAGAATGTTCATAGCAGTACTAATCATAATAGCCAACAATTGAAAACAACCCGAATGTCCATCACTAGGAAAATGGAAAAATAGATTGTGTTAAAATAGAATGCTTTATACAGCTGTCAGGCTTAAACTTTTTCTTCTGAAACAACCTCTGAATAGCTCTAAGATAAGAAAGACTTTGGAATGTCCTAATTGTTGAAAGGAGTTTAGTGTTGTAGCACACCAATAAAACGGAAATGGACTCAAAATAAGGCCGTATAAGTACACAGAGGGCCTTGTGTTCTCATAATAAAGAATTGGATTTTTAAATTTCAGTTCACTAGGAAGCTACTTGAGTTTGGTTATAGGTTTGGCTGCATGTGACAGACTCAAAAATAATAATGGCTTAAACTATATATAAGATTAATTTTCTCTTGCATTAAAGTCCAGGCTGGGGTGGAAGCTCTGCTCTGCAAAACCATTATGTGACATGACACCACATCCACACTGCAGTCTGAGGAAATGGGAGAATAAAGGATATAGGTCATGGGCCAGCTAGCTTTTAACATAAGCTACTATATAATATGCATTTTTTAAAGGCAGAATCCAGTTACGTTGCATATTCTGCAAAAGAGCCTGGGAAATGCAGTTTATTTTGGGCAGCCTTGTCCTCAACTAAAAACCTTGGGTTCAGTCAATAGACAATATACATTTGGGGGCAATTAGCAGTCTCCATGTCATAATCCTTTGGCCTGGTGGAAAGTATTGATACATTCCTGTAGATTCTGATTCAGTTGATCTCATTCTAAAACTCTGGTAAATACTGATTGATTTGATCCAGAATGTTTCCTGTACGTCCATAATTGCAGCAAACTCTGAGGTAGATTAAAATTTCAGAACCATTGGGGCGCCTGGCTGGCTCAGTCGGTTGAGTGTTTGACTTTTGGTCTTGGGGTTGTGGGTTCGAACTCCATGTTGGATGTAGAGATTGCTTAAAAATAAAATCTTAAAAAAAATTCAGAACCACTGACTGGGCTTATTAATTAAGTCCCTCACTCTCTTCTGTGAGCTCTCATTTCTTTGTGTTCTCCTTACCCTTTTTTTCATTCAGTTACATGATGGTATTTAAGAGCTCTCCAAGCCTTTCATCTCTTATGTGAATTATTTTTCAGCTCTCTTTCTAACACAAACCCAGCTATTAAAATGTGTTTCTTATCTTTCAGACTTGGTGTCCAGGTGTGAGGCCAAGAAGTTATCTCCAAAAAGAGACATTTATGAGACAGAGCCATCCCGATGGGCTATCATGGAACAATTTAAAAGTCATAATCCTGAGAAGTCCATTTTCAGAGATATTTGGGAATGTAGTAGTCAGTTTGAGACACAACAGGAGCAGGACTATTTTAGGCAATTTGTTATCAACCATGAACACATGCCTATATTTAACCAACATACTTTACTCGCTCAAGAATTTTATAATAGAGAGAAAATTTTTGAATGTAAAGAATGTAGCAAAAACTTTAGTTACCATTTATTTTTTAGTCATCACAAAAGAACTCATTCTAAAGAAAAACTTTCTGAATGTAAGGAATGTGCAGAGACTGTTAATGCATCATATCTTACTAAACAGAGAATTCAAAATAGTAGCAAGTGCAAGGAATGTTGGAGGGCTTTTATTCATTGTTCACAACTTAAACAACACCTGAGAATCCATAATGGTGAAAAACACTATGAATGTAAAGAATGTGGAAAGGCCTTTAATTATGGCTCAGAACTTATTCTGCATCAGAGAGTTCACACTGGTGAAAAACCCTATGAATGTAAGGAATGTGGGAAGGCCTTTAGGCAGCGATCACAGCTTACTCAACATCAGAGACTTCATACTGGTGAAAAACCTTATGAATGTAAGCAATGTGGGAAGGCTTTTATTCGTGGCTTTCAACTTACTGAACATCTACGACTCCATACTGGTGAGAAACCCTATGAATGTAAAGAATGTGAAAAGACTTTTAGGCATCGCTCACACCTTACCATTCATCGGAGAATTCATACTGGTGAAAAACCCTATGAATGTAGAGAATGTGGAAAGGCCTTTAGCTATCACTCAAGCTTCTCTCACCATCAGAAAATTCATTCTGGCAAAAAACCTTATGAATGTAGTGAATGTGGGAAGGCCTTTTGTGATGGCTTACAACTTACTCTACATCGGAGGATTCATACTGGTGAGAAACCCTATGAATGCAAGGAATGCGGGAAGACCTTCAGACAGTGCTCACACCTCAAAAGACATCAGAGAATTCATACTGGTGAGAAACCTCATGAATGTATGATATGTGGTAAGGCCTTTAGACTTCACTCACACCTTATTCAACATCAGAGAATACATACTGGTGAGAAGCCCTATGAATGTAAGGAATGTGGGAAGGCCTTTAGCTATCATTCAAGCTTCTCACACCATCAGAGAATTCATTCTGGGAAGAAACCTTATGAGCATGGAAAGGCCTTTAATCATGGCTTGCAATTTAATCTACATCAGGCACTTCATACAGTTGAGAAGCCAGTAAGGTTTCCTCTCCTCTCTCATCCTAGTCTAGCATTATGATATTGTTTTTAGAAATATAGGTTTTCCTTTTTTCTTCAAGGTAAAAGTTGGTAAAATACTGAATTTCATTAGTATTGATTTATTTCAGTAATCCTTTTAAAAAAAAAAACCTTCAAGTGGGAAAATGGAAAAGTAATTAACAGGTAAAAATTTTTAATTGCTCTGGTTCCAGTGCTGTTCTGGGTTATTGTAACACCCAGTATTGGAGGAAAATTTTATAAAATAGTGTTTTTACTGAAACTAGTGAAATGTGGCAGAAATAAAACAATTGCTTCCCCTTTCACAAATCCCTGAATAGCCAATATGTGTGTGTTGCTCCTTTCTGCTCAAACATATGCAAAAATGAAGGGTTTATTGCATGTGTGTGGAAAGGTTATACCACCTGTAGTGACATATTTCATGGCAATTTCTTTTTGCACAAATAATTGCAAACATTTTCCTAGGTGAATACATATAGATCTAACTCATTGTTTTTAAAGCTTCAGAATGTTTCTTATATAGGGTATGTATCTGTATTTTAAGCCACTTTGTACTGTAGACATTCAGTTTCTATTTTTCATCACAAATGATCATACAATAAACATTTTTACATTGTCACTTTTATTTCCATTGGGTAGATTCCAACCATGAGAGTGTATGTATATTTTGATATTACATTAATTTTTTTAATTTAAAAAAATTAGGTAATAAAAGCACATGCTACAAAATTCAAAAGTTAAACAAGTAAAGTAAAAATTAAAGCTTCCTTAATATCTGGTTCTATAGCCACCTGCTTTACTTACACAGGGACAACCACAGCTGTCAATTCTTTTGTATTCTTCCAGGGATTAACTACTTTTTTAATTCATTGGATGAAAGTAAATTAATCATAATCTTTTACTCATGAAATTCTCATCGTTGTTCCAAATTTAGCCCGCTTTCATTTATTTTCAATATTATCCGGGATTTACAAACATTGTGTCAGCTATAAACTTACTGCCTTTCTGCTCCAAATCCTTCATTGCTTGCTCTGCAATATTGGAACTCTCTTCTGTTGTTTATAATATTATTTGAGTCCTCTCTGTCTGTCTGTTTTTGGTTAAGTCAGACAAGCTAAGAGTTCTTCAACTTTGTCTTTAAAAAAGACCAACTCTTAGTTTTTGTTGGTCTCTTCTATTGTCTTTTAAATCTCTTTCACTTATATCTGCTCTTAGGTTTATCATTTCCTTCCTCGTGCAGACTTTGGGCTTAGTTATTTTCTTCTACTTCCTTGAGGTGTGAAGTTAGGTACTTAAATTGTTTTTCCCGCCATAGTGTAGGCTTTTATTCCTGTAAATTCCCCTCTTAGAACTGCATTTGTTTTATCCCATACATTTGTTTCCATTTTCATTTTTCTGAAGATACTCTTTGATTTCTGTTTTGATCCATTGGTTGTTCAGGAGTGTGTACTCCTGAAAATATATAATTTTAACGTATTTGTGAATTTTCTGGTTTTCCTCCTGTTTGTAGTTTCAGACCATTGTGGTCAAAAAAGTTACTTGATATGATTTCAGTCTTAAACATAGTAAGACTTCTTACAGACTAACGTATGATGTATCCTGGAGAATGCTGTGTGTGTTCCTGAGAAGAATGTGTACTCTGCTGCTGTTGATTGGGATGTTCTGTGTATGTCCTTTAGTTCCATTTGGTCTAAAGTGTTATTCAAGTCCACTTTTTCCTTATTGATTTTCTGTCTGAAAGAGCTATCCGTTATTGAAAGTGGGATATTGAAGTTCTCCACTATCCTTTTATTGCTTTCTACTTCTCCCTTCATATCTGTCAGTATTTGCTTCAGATCTGTCAGTATTTGTTTTACATGTTTAAATGCTCTGATGTTGAATGCATGTATATATGTAATTGCTATATCCTCTTTATGAATCGACCACTTATGTAGCAACCCTTGTCTCCTGACAGATTTTGCCTAAAAGTCTATTTTTACTGATTTAAGCATAACCACCTCTGCTCTCTTTGATTATCATTTGCACAGAATGTCTTTTATTTCTTTTTTTAAAAAAGATTTTATTTATTTATTTGAGAGAGAGAATGAACAGTGGGGAGGGGCAGAGGGAGAGAAAGAAGCAGACTCCCCCCTGATCAGGAAGCCTGATGCGGGGCCCCATCCCAGGACCCAGAGACGATGACCTGAGCCAAAGGCAGACACTTAAGTGGATGAGCCACCCAGGCGTCCCAGAATATCTTTTTCTATCCTTTCGCTTTCAGCCTGTGTGTGTCCTAAAGCTAAAGTTATTTTCTTGTAGGCAGCATGCTTTGGGGTCTTTTTTCTTTTCTTCTTTTGAAAGAATTGAAGAATTTAATTCTTCACAATTATTGATAGATAAGATCTTAATATTGCCATTCTCATTCATTGTTTTCTTACTGTATTGTAGTTCCTTTGTTCCTTTCTTGCTGTTTTCCTTTGTGATTTGATGATTTTTTATTTTTTTTTCAATTTTTTATTTTTTAAAGGTTTTATTTGGGCCACCTGGGTGGCTCAATTGGTTAAGCATCTGCCTTTGGCTTGGATCATGATCTCAGGGTCCTGGGATCAAGTCCCATGTTGGGCTCTCTGCTCAGTGGAGAGTCCGCTTCTTCCTCTCACTCTCCCTCTGTAACTAGTTATTTTTAATATTTTTTGTTTTTTAACTTTTATAGTCACGTGATTTATGCACCATCTTTGCAGTATTATTCTGAAATTGACTCTTTACCTTTTCCAGTGAATTTCATACTTTCCTAAGATTTTGTGTTGTTACTTAGTGTCCTTTCATTTCAACTTGAATTCCCTTTAGCATTTCTTTTAAGGCAGTTCTAGAGTGGTGATGAACTCCTACAGTTTTTGTCTGTCTGGAAATGTCTTAATCTCGCCTATGTACCTTGGCATATAGATCTTAAGTTACCAAAATCTACTTTACCTGTGTATTAACTTAGTTCCAGTGGGATATAGAAATGTTGCCCATCGATAGCTCTATTTCTGCATCCTCCCTTTCTTGTTGTTATTTTATATATCTATATATGTCATGAACCTGAACTTTATATATTTTTGTGTCTATAACAGATGCTGAATAAAGAAAAAGCAAAAAAGTTTATACTATCGAGTTGTTATATTAACCTTCTTATTTATTATTACTATTTCTCTTTGTTTCCTGTGGATTCAAGTTACTATCTAGTGTCATTTCTTTATTCTAATACAATTTTGCTCCACTCACCTTTGTGCTGTTATTATTTAATATAGTACATTTCTGTAGATTCTAGGCCTAACAATACAGTTACATTGTATACAATTTTATAGTATTGTATAGTATAAGCCCTAACAGTTTTTCTTCTTTAATAATGCAAGTGCCTGACTTAAACCAACGCATCCATTTCAAAGAGGCATCCACTTAAAGATGGCTGTTTCAAACACATTGCCAGTCACGTGACTAGATAAAGAGCCAGGCCTCCCCTCTCCCAAGGTTTTTGTTTTTTGGTTTTGTTTTGTATTGTTTTGTTTTTTAGAGATCTTGGTTGATTTCAATAACTGACCATTTGGGCTTCTTGGTTTTTTTTCCTCTTCCTGCACTTTAAATTCCTGCTCTTATGTTCTAACTTCATCAGTAAAGAGTAAGCCCACAAAACCCTAGTCCCCCCCCCCACAACCCCAATAAAAGTAGAACCCATCACCCTCTGTCTCTGTCCCTGCACCCTCACTGTATGGCTCAAGTGTGCTGTGTAATTTTCAGGTCTTGTAGGTAATAATTCGTTTCTTCCAAAGTTTCCTGATGTTTATTTTTGAGGGCATATTGCAATCATCATAAGAATCACAAAGGCCAGTCCAGCTACAACATTGGTTATCGGTAGGTTGAGACTATCACAAAACATTGTTGTACATATATAATTGCTTTTTAGATCAGTTATGAGAAGAAATATGCATTTGTGCTTTCTTTTTAATAATTACATCAGTACCTTTATTGGTACTTTTGGGTACCATATAAAGTCACTTGCTTTCATTCTGGAGAACTTGCCTTAGTGTATCTTGTAAGATGGGCCTGTTACCAACAAATTCCCTCAGTTTTGGTTTCACCGGCAATGTATTTCACCATTTTTAGTTTTTATTTACTCATTCATTCAAGATTTTAGTTATGTATGTATGTATGTATGTATGTATTCATTTTAGAGAGAAAGCACAAGCATGGTGAGTGGCAGAGGGAGAGGGAGGGAATTTCAGGCAGACTCCATGCTGAGCATGGAGCCAGCTGTGGGGCTCAATCCCATGACCCCAAGATCATGACCTGAGCTGAAACCGAGTTGGACAGTTAACTGACTGAGCCACCCTGGCACCGCTATTTCACCATTTTTTAAAGACAGTTTTACTTGCATATAAAATTCTTCGTGTACGAATTTCCCCCCTCCTCCCAGAACTTTGACTATTTCATCTTGTTTTCTTCTGGTCTTCATTGTTTCTGATAAGAAATCCGCTGTTAACATTATTGGAGCTCCTTTGTAAGTGATGAATCTTTTTTTCTTTTTGTTTTTAATTATGTTCAGTTAGCCACCATATAGTACATCATTAGTTTTTGATGTAGTGTTCAGCAGTTCATTAGTTGTGTATAACACCCAGGGCTCATCACAACACGTGCCGACCTTAATACCCATCACCCAGCTACCCCTTTGCCCCACCTCCCTCCTTCTCAAACCCTCAGTTTGTTTCCTGGAGTCCATAGTCTCTCATGGTTTGTCTCCCTTTCTGATTTTTTTCCCCTTCAGTTTTTCCTCCCTTTCCTTATGAGTCTTTTTCTGTTGCTTTCAAAAGTTTCTTCTTGACTAGCTTTTATTAATTTTATCCTAAAGTCTTTGTGGATTTTGCCTAGAGTTTCTTGAGCTTCTTGGATGTGTATATTAAAGTTTTTCAGTAAATTGGGAAATTTTCAGCCATTATTTCTTTAGTGTTTTTTCTGCTTCTCTCCTTTACATGTATGTTGGCATTCTTAATGATGTCCTACATTTCTCTGAAACTGTTCATTCTTCATTCTTTTTTCTCTCTGTTCTTGGAATTACGTATCTTCATAATCTTCACATTTGTTCTTTTGCCAGTTCCAATCTGTTGAGTTCCTCAAGTCAGTTTTTCATTTTGGTTATTGCAGTTTTAAACTCAGTTTCTATTTGGTTCTCTATAATTTTAATTTCTTTTTTTAAAATTTTTATTTAAGTAATCTTTACACCCCATGTGGGGTTCAAACTCATGACCCTGAGATCAAGAGTTGCACGCTCCTCTGACTGAGCTAGCCAGGCGCCCCTCAATTTCTTTATTAATGTTTGCTCTTTGATGAAGCATTGTCATATTTTCTTTTGCTTCTTTAATAATGCTTTCCTTCAGTTCTTCAACGTAATTTTTTAAAAGGCATTTCTTTTTTTTTCTTTTTCTTTTTTTTAAAGATTTTATTTATTTATTTGACAGAGACAGCCAGCGAGAGAGGGAACACAAGCAGGGGGAGCAGGAGAGGAAGAAGCAGGCTCCCAGCAGAGGAGCCTGATGTGGGGCTCGATCCCATAATGCCAGGATCACGCCCTGAGCCGAAGGCAGACGCTTAACGACTGCACCACCCAGGCGCCCCTTCAACGTAATTTTTATGGCTGTTTTGATGTCCTTTTCTGTTAAATGTCACATCTGAGCCCTCTCAGACAGTTTTAGTTACTTGCTTTTTTCCCCTATGTATGGGTCATATTTTCCTGTTCCTTTTTATGTCTCATAATTTTTTGTTTAAAACGAACACAGTAGGCAATATATCATGTTATATATTTTAGCAACTCTGGGTACTGATTTTCCCACCCTGCTTTCTGAACATTGATAAACTGTGGCCCTCAATCAATCCCAAAGTCAGTCTTACTTTATTTGGCTAATACGATGGTACTGTCTTACACCCTTCAAAAGGGATGAGCATAAAGCATAGGGCCACTTTTCATAAGGGACCATGCCACAGGGTTCCATGAGTCTTTTTCTTCTATAACTCTGAAGATCAGAATCTGTTTTTGCAGAGGCATAGGGAGCAGCACTGACAAAGGTATTTTGTATGATCTTGACCATCTGATTTTAAAAGAAATATAGATTATAGCATGCTACATGGTGACTGCTT
Organism: Ailuropoda melanoleuca; assembly: GCF_002007445.2. Classification (NCBI taxonomy): domain Eukaryota; kingdom Metazoa; phylum Chordata; class Mammalia; order Carnivora; family Ursidae; genus Ailuropoda; species Ailuropoda melanoleuca. The sequence continues at coordinate 39,339,523 of NC_048229.1, read as the reverse complement.
TTCTTTCACAGAAGCAATCACCCAGCAGTCCTGAATATTGCACAGGGTATCAATCTTCCTCCTGCATGCACTTAAGAATGAGTGTCAATGCCTGGTTGAAACACACAACTAATAGTCCCAGGGTAAGAGTCATTTCTCCGAGCCTAGTATCAATAATGACTTTGCTGGAATTGAGACATATGATTCAATCTGAGATAGAGATTTGGGCAAAGACACATGACCCAGGGCTACTTTAAGGAGGGCCTCAATCTCATGCCTGTAAATGCCACTTATCAAAACTTCTGATTTAAGTCAATTAAATCTATAATGGAGGTTTGGTAGGACTCAAAATACAGCACAAAATGGCAAAGCTCAAAGCACGAACTCTCCAGATAGCAACACAGATCAAACAGCATGCTTTCCAGTAGGCAACAACTCAAAATGCATAGTTGCTAAAAGGCAACAGAGCTTGTTAAGAAACCAAGGCATGAGAAGAAAGACCCCTGGTAGTGGTAACTATTGCTTAGACACTCTGCTCACTGCTCTAATTTTTGCAGCCACCCTAAAGATGTGGGATAGACCCCCAACTCGAAGTTTGGTTTAGGTGTCAGGACATAGTACCACACATGCACCAACAGGGTATGGAAAGTTTTATTACACAGTGAGATTTTTCTGGGGAGAAGAAAGGAGGATTCTAAGTAGGTCTCAGAATGGACTGAGAGGTAAGGGAGGGGAGAGTGGCTTGGGTTTTTTATTGTGCTTTTGGGTGGGGCTCTGTAAGGGTTCCCATGAAGAGGCTGGGGTTTATGTAGTTTGAAGTTCCCCACCTGCACTAAAGGGATACACAGTAGTCAAACATCAAAAATGGAATCATACCCTTTATTACACTGTTATTGGTTACTTTGTAACAAGCTACCGCAAACTTAGCAGCTTAAAGCAAAACACAGTCATTATCTCACAGTTTCTGAGGTTTATGAGTCTGAGCACAACCTTTGCCCTCTACTTCAAGGTCTTTCGTAAGGCTACAGTCAAGGGGTGTCTGGCTGGCTCAGTTGGAAGAGCATGTGACTCTTGATCTCAGGGTTGTGAGTTCGAGCCCCATGTTGGGTGTAGAGATTACTTAAATAAATAAAACTTAAAAAAAAAAAGGCTGCAGTCAAGGTATGGGCCAGGTTTTACCTGAAGGTACATCTGGGGAAGGATAACTTCCAAGCTCAGATGGTTATTTGCAGGATTTAGTTCCTTATAGGCTGTTAGACTAAGGACATCAGTTTCATGCTGGTTGTTGGCCAGGATCCAGTTTCAGCTCCATTTGCTGTATGGGTTTCTTCAATATGGCATCTTACTTCATCAAAGCCACCAAGACAGTCAATAAAGAGTCTTCTGGCAAGAAAGGAGTTCTCTTTTGTAACTTTAATCACATTAAGTGACTTCCTATGATCTTTGCCATATTCTATTGATTAGAAATAACGTGACAAGTCAGCCCACTCTCAAGAGAAGGGGATTACACAAAGGCCTGCATATCAGGAGTTAGAGATCACTGAGGGACATCTTAGTCTTTCTGCCACGGGGACCTATGGCCATTTACTTGAGCAACTACACATTGGAAAAAGGAAAATACCCAGACATCTTGAAATCTCCCATACAGGGATCTGAGTTAACAATGATATCCAGAGACCTAAAACATTATCATGGTCCACATGTTAAAATAGTCTTATGCGAGGTTTGGGTAATAGGTGGATTCCTGACCAATGTCTAGCTTACAATAGATCACAGACCATCTGGTGGTTATTTTGTGTATCCCTAAATTTACAATAAGTATTGACATACTTTGGAGTTGGAATTACTCCACATATGCAATTTAAGTATTAAGAGTAACAGTGGAAAAGACCAAGTAGAAATCTCTGAGATTACTTCTGTCCCCTCAAGCTACAATGGTAAATTAAAAACTGTATCACATCGCAGAAAGAGAGTAGAGATTAGTCCCACCCTAAAGATCAAAAAGATGTAAGGTTGGTAGTCACTATTATATCTCATGATCATATGTCTATCTTATATGCCAGTCTGTGAATGTAACTGGAAGATGGCTGTGAATGTAACTGGAAGATGGCTGTAACTGGAAGATGGCTGTAGGCTACTGTAGGAAGATGCTCTACCAATTAGTAGCCTCTGAAATTGGTATTTTTGTTATAGCAGATACACAGTACATAGTAATTGATTTGAATGACTGTATTCTTTTCCATTCCAGTCACAAAAGAAAACCAAAGACCATTTGCAAGTGACAAACAAAATGTGTATTTATGATTTTGCTACCTCTGTCAAAATATAAAATGAGGAAATCTGGAACATCGCAGTAATTCATTTCATTGATGACATCAATTTAACAAGATAGCATGGGGAAAGGATGCCATGCACATTGAAAGCCTTGTTAAGACACATGTTCCCCAAAGCATGAGAGAAAAACCTACAAAGATTCGGAGACCTGCCACTTACTACAGTAAAAGAGAAATTGTTCTGTTTCTATCCTCTGCTATTGAGAAGAAAGTGCACTTCCAGGCAAACTTCTTTGTGCTATGAAAGCAACACATTCTACCATTTTAGAAAACCCATATACAGAATGACAAAGAATGCTGCCAGCTTTGAGTGGAGCTAGCACAGTAAAGTAGCATGTCCCAGGTGAGGTGCAAATAGTGCTTCCACTTGAGCTGTATGATCTGAAATACTGTATACTGTTGGAGATATGACTGATTGAAAATGATGTGGTGTGAAGTTCATGGCAAGCCCTAGTCAGAGCAGAATGAGCAAGGACATGTCATCCACAGCAGGTAAGTACAGAGTTTTTGAAAATAAGCTCCTGGCATGCTCCTGGGCTCTGTGAAGACAGAATGCTTGACCATGTGAAACCAAGTCACCATGCACCCTGAATTGCCCATTGTGAGGTATGTCCTGTCAGAACCACAAAGTGATAAAGTTGGATGAGCCCAGTGCAATCTTTGAAAAAAATGGAAATGGTACGTTCAGAATCATGCACAAGAAGTACTAAGGGGACACAATCTGCATGAGCATGTCACCCATCACGTCCACCAGTGTCTCTCTCAGTTCACTCATATGGACATATGGGAGTCCCATATAACCAACTGAGGAAGAAAGAAAAAGGCTGAACTCAGCTTACAGTTTGTTGGCTCTGTATATGAATGTAAACTGAAATGGAAAGCAGCAGCATTACACAGAAGGTTCACACAGGGGCGGCTCTGAAAGAGACGTTTTTCTCAGTGGGTGAAACTTCAGGTATTGCATTTGGTCATCCACTTCACGTAGAAGGAGAAGTGGCCCAAGAAAAGAATCATACTCCGAGGGTAAATGGCCTAGTCAGGGGCCTGGAAGAAGAAACGTTGGAAGACTGTTACATCAGTCAATATTTAACCAGAAAACAGAACAGTATATAAAGATTTATTGCAGTGAATCTGCTTATGTGATTGAGGGGGGCGCTGTCTAAGTAAGTCTAAAATCAGGAAGGGCAAGCTAGAATTCTTGGACGTGAGATGAAACTGCTATCCGCGGGCAGAATTTTTTCTTTTCAGGAATTCCTCAGCTCTACTCAATGTCTTTCAGCTGCTTAAATCAGGCCCTCCTAGATTATCTAGGATGATCTCCCTTAAAGCTAACTGATTATGGACTTTAGTCACATCTACGAAATACCTTCACAGCAACACCTAGATTAGTGTTTGGATAACTGTAGTCTAGCCAAGTTGACACATAAAAATGATCTTAACTGTCCACTGCTTATCAACTTGGCACCCATACACATTTCCTTTAATCACACTCTTCAAATGAAGACAATAAGTTGTACTTCCAACTAAGATGAAACACTGTCCTGTGTACAACTGAAAACACATTAACCCTTTCCCCAAGAGAGTACGCAAAAGTCCTTAGGTGAGGTTCACTCTTATATCCTGTGATACAAAGTTAACTATTACTAATAAATCTTATGTTTGACAGTAAGGGGATAAGAGAAGGAAGGAAACAAAAATATTTGGTTAATATGTATATACACATAACAAAATGAGGAAGAATTATGCATGCTGCTACTGCTCTCATTTTTACAACTGGTCATCTCATAGCTAGTATTTATAACTATATTCTTCCACTACACATTCCATATCTACTTTGTCCTCAGCTGATTTTGATTCTTTCCTGTCAGGATAAATCAAATATTCCTGAAGTGTCTCAGCCATTAGCAGTCCTTTCTGAATCCAGCTGTAGTTTTCCATTAACATTAATCACAGGACATGGTAGTACTGAGCCACACTAAGGGGGCTCCTATATTTCAGACATAAGATTCTTTACATTCATTATGTATTATCAGCCCAAATTCCTCTTGGTAATCAGGACCAATCACTCATTGAGTACAGTAAACCTCCTTCTTTGCCTGTTGGTTTAGAAGCATGAGGAGCCCAAAGCAGCCTCAACCCAAGGTGGCAGCTTCAACTTTCACGTTAATGGTAACGATTGTTATCTTCTGGTGGAAGCATTCCTCTACTTGCAACTAAGGCTTCTAGTCCAGCAGAGTCTAAGGTTACAGGGATGGAAAGCAAAAATTTTGCTAGTGGATCACGACAGGTAATAATGTGTGGAACCACTCCCATTTGCACTCCTTGACTCCTGGACCCATTTGCACCATATACTGGATGTTGATATAGAGCATATACGGCATCCTCAAAGACACTTCCCCAATCCCACAAGATATTGCTATCTCAATGGCACTGAAATTGAGGCTTCAGAAGGCCATTCTAACATTCTATCAAGATAGCTTTTTCAGGAAAAAAAAAATCCTTCAGAATGATGGAAAACATGGTAAGACCATGTGAGTAGCATGAGTATGGGCTCATTGCCACAATTCATTTGCTATGAAATGAGCCCTTTGATCAGAAGCAAATGTTATTTGAAATACCACAATGATGCATAAGGTGCTCTTTAAGTCCACAGGTAATAGTGTGGTGGAAACATTGAATACAGGGAAAGAATAACCATATCACCCAGGGAATGATGCCATTTTGGTTACTCAGTGTTGGTGTCGGCTACTGGCAGACTAGGCCGTCAGCAGTAGCTGTAACCAGGACATTTTTGGTGAGTGGAAGTCCATATTGTTGAGCCGATGCATAACCTCCATCATTGGGACCATGGCTACTTTTTTATGAGCCCACTGGGTAATGACACAAATGGCTGAGAAAAGAGGCTGACTGATATCCTCAGAATTGGTCATCCTATACATGTATTAAGATCCTCTTCTGCTGAGATAAGCATTCATATGGGACACAAATATCTTCACATCCTTTCCCATTCAGAGAAGTCTGTCCACATACCACTTCCCCAGACTTCCTCATCACACGTTTTCCAGTCTAAGTCTAAGTCTGACCATCCAACCAAACTATTGGCCACAGCCTATGAATATAGACTCTTGCTTCTGGCTATTTCTCTTTCTAGGCAAAATAAACAACAACATGCCCTCCTCATATTTCTTACCATTGGGAAGATTTCATCATTATCCTTCAAGGAGGTCCAAGAAAGCGGCTGTAGTGCTGCAACTGTCCTTATTTAGGTGGTACTTACATGTCATACAGAACCATCTGTAAACCATGTTCACATTTTTCTCTTCCTTAGCCAGCTGGTTGTAGGGCACTCCCTGTGAGATCATAGGGTGGCCTGGGAGTGGTATATCTTAGGAGTAGGGGTCATGTGTGTTTTAGTCCACTTAATTTTTTTTTTTTTTGAGAGTGAGCATGGTGGGGAGGGGGAAAGGGAGAGGAAGAGAGAGAGAATCTTAAGCAGGTTCCGTGCCCCACACAGAGTCTGACATGGGGCTTAATCTCATGACCCTGAGATCATGACCTGAGGTGAAATCAGAGTTGTATGCTCAATTGACTGAGCCACCCAGGTGCCCCTTTAGTCCACTTATTCATGCAACTTTGCCTTCAGGGCCTGCTTGAGCCAAATCTCCAATATACCTCTCTCATTTGAGGTAGTATAAACATCCTGGACCTGTTGAAGAGCTTTCTCATATTCTGGGCCCCACTCAAGCTAGCAGTTTTTCAGTTCATTAAGTAAATGGGCCATAATGGCATATTCAGATTACTTTTTTTTAAAACGTTGTGTCTAAAATCCAAAGAGTTCACTATGTTTCATGGCTCTACTTTTGTTCTAGGAGGGGATTCTTCACTTTAAGAAGGATATTTCAGTATGCACCACATTGACTGCATAGAAATTCCACTGAGGTGGAAGGACCCTGAATTTTTGCCAAAGTTATCTCCAACTGTCTGACATACAAATGTCTTGCCAATATGTCTAGAGTCTATTAATGTAATGGCCTAGCATGATGACTTATGCAAGGGAAATGTGACTGAGGTGTGGGTGGACTAAATTATGACCTAGAGCTGGAGAGTTGATATACCCTTACGATGGTTAATTTTATGTGTCAATTTGGCTAGGCCACAGTACCTACATATTTGGTCAGACATTACTTTAGATCTGTCTTTGAAGGTATTTATTAGACAAGATTAACATTTCAGTCAGTAGACTGGCTAAAGCAGATTGCCCTCCATAATGTGTGTGGCCCTCATCCAGTCAGTTGAAGGCTTTAATAGAAAAAAATTGAATTCTCTTGAAGAAGAGGAAATTCTGTCAGCAGACTGCCTTTAGGCTTGAACTGCAGCATCAACTTTTACCTGGTTTTCCAGCTTGCATGACTGCCCTGCAGAGCTTTTACTTGCCAGCTTCCATAATTACCTGATCCAATTCTTTTCTTTTTAAAGATTTTATTGATTTATTTGAGAGAGACAGAGAGAATAAGTAGGGAGAGGGACAGACGGAGAAGCAGCAGCAGCCTCCCTGCTGAGCAGGAAGCCCGATGTGGGCCTCAATCCTAGGACCCTGGGATCATGACTTGAGCCGAAGGCAGATGCTTAACCCACTGAGCCATCCAGGTGCCCCAACATGATCCAATTCTTTAAATAAATCTCTTTTTCTCTTTCTCTGCCTTCTGTTTCTTATGTGGGTATATATATATATATGTTTGTATACATATATGTTACACACATATATGTGTGTATATACAATATATACACACATGTATGTGTATATACGGACATTTATGTATCTGTGTATTGTACCACTTAGGGGTTTACACATGTACACACACACAGATATGTATGTGTGTGTATGAACCCCTTAATGGTTCTGTTTCTCTGGAGAACCCAGACTAACAGAGCTCCTGAGGTAGAACAGTGAAGATGTACTGCTGGCCTGAAAATACAGTACTTCTGGTGGTCTTTACTAAAAAAAAAGATACCTAGAAAACAAAATTTTCCAGGTCAATAGCTGTATACCACATACTAGAGGATGTGTTAATTTGCTCAGGAAACAAAACCACATCTGCCACATCTGGAATGCAATTAGGGTCACCACCTGATTAAATTTATGATAATCTATTGTCATTTAAGATCTTTTTTTTTTTTTTAAGATTTAAGATTTATTTATTTGACAGAGAGAGACAGCCAGCGAGAGAGGAAGAAGCAGGCTCCCAGCGGAGAAGCCTGATGTGGGGCTCGATCCCAGGACTCTGAGATCACACCCTGAGCTGAAGGCAGATGCTTAACAACTGAGCCACCCAGGCGCCCCTGTCATTTAGATCTTAAGGACACTGGGGAGCTTGCACCTGGATAATTCTGACTCCCTAGTTGCTTACTTAGCTTTTCTTTCTCTTAGTGAGCCACATCCTTTGGTTTTATTATTTTTTTATTATTTATTTTAAGAAGGCTCCACAGTGTGGGGTTTGAACTCATGACCCTGAGATCAAGAACTGAACTGAGATCATGAGTCAGATACTTAACCAACTGAGTCACCCAGGCACCCCCCCCCCTTTGCTTTTAAACAAAAGCATTACATGGGTATGCTCTGTGGAGTCTTGTCAGCCCTTCGGACTGATTGAATCTTTGCACGTTAACTCTCTTTTGTCCCATGATCATGCAGTTAGATGTATAAAATATGAATTTGTGAATTAATTCCTATTCTGTTATATATATTTAGGAGTAAGTGGACTTGCAATCCAAAATCATGTTCACTCCTAAGAGCTGCCCAAACTGCATTCACTGATAGATCAATTAGTTGAAAAGTCCTCATCTCATATATTTATCCATTCATAAAATATTCATAAAAATTAATGAAAAAGAACATGCCCAACTTCTTCAAAAGAAATCTTCATGCAGGAGTATGAAACATAGCCCAATCCTGTTTCACACCAACACATAAAATATTGGGCCTGCTTCTTCTAAGAAGCAGCTTATATGTGAATAGCTTGTTGGAAAGCAAAAATTCATTTAGACTTTCTTCAAAGCATTCAAAGTACCTTATAAAGGACATGGCTGTACTTACCTCCATATCTTGATTTCTCTCTGCATCTTAGCTCACGGAACATCAAGGATCCTCTGCACAGGATCTTTCAAAGATAGACTTGTTTCTCTCTGCATTATCCAGTAGGTCTTTCAGGGCTATTTTCATTTTTTTTCAAAATTGTGAAGAATACATTTGCATAACTAAGCTAACCAAGTTAATAAGAACAATTTACTGCCAGAAAATGAGAAAGAAGATAGCATATGGGCCCTTCAATGAGTTGTTATTTATGTATGTCATTCCAAACAACAAATAAGCCAATCTTCAACTGTGTTTCAGGATCAGTTTGTTTTTTTTCATGCCAAAAATCTCCTAGTAGTTGCCACACTTTTGCTCATTGACTCTGAATCCAAATGTTCATACCATTATTTTATAATATAGATACTCAGAGATTATTTTTCCTTTCTTTTAATCAATCCAATTTAATTTTTAAAATGTAACCATTTTGTGGGTCAGGAATTTGAGAAGGCTTTAGCTGAGCAGTTCTTGCTTGGGGTCTTTCAGGTGGTTCCAGCTAGGTGTACCTCATTCATTTAGTTGACAGATGGTACTGGATGATGGCTGGGAGTTTAGCTGGGGCTAATGATCAGGTGCCTACATGTAGACTCTCTAAGCATTATGATCTCAGTATGGTTAGACTTCTTCCTGAAAGCAGCTTTCCCCAGAGTTAGAGTTCCAAGCCTCATCTATTCCCTTTTAAAATTTCCCTTTCTTTAGTATAAATTTTTTGATGTTGTATAAGGAGTGAACTATGGCTAAAGTTATTCTTATGCTCATTTTTTTTTTTTTTTAGAGAGAGACAGCACGTGTATTGGGGGTTGTGCAGAGGGGGAGAGGGAGAGGGAGAAAGAAATCCCAAGCAGGATCCTGAGGGTGGAGCCTGACACAGGGCTTGATCTCACAACCCTGAGACCATGACCTGAGCCAAAATCAAGAGTTGGATGCTCAACTGACTGAGCCACCCAAGCACCCCTTATGATTATTTCATTTAAAGAGTTCCCATCCAATGTGAATCCCATGGTGTTGTGTATGATTTGAACTATGACTATAAGCTTTTCCATATTCATCATTTTTCTACATCCAGCAAGATATAGGCCATAGGTAAAAGTTATTATCCCCTGTTCCCTTTACTGCACTCAGGATTTTTCTCCAGTTAGAACTCTCTAATGCAAGGAAGCATGCTAGGAGCCTTCCTTTTCTTAGCATGACTTTTGGATTTCAAATATGGCATTTTTGTGCCTAGAGGCAATCTCACATTTATTACATTTTTTTGGTATTAAATTACAGTTTGGGCTGTGGCTAAAAGCCTTTGTACATGCATTATAATTGGATTATCAGTTTTTATATTTGAAGAGTTTCCCTCTAGCATGAATTCTCTGGTTAGAAACATCAGCCTATCAGTAATATTCACAGTTGTTTTCCTTAAGAGTGAATTATTTCACGCTGTGAAAGTTCTGTGTTGTTTGGTAGTATCTACCAAAGCTGACCAAACGTACATATGCTGTAGGACCCAGCAATTCCATTCCTAGTGTAAACACAAGAGAAATGAATGTATGTACACCGAACAACAAATATGTTCACAGAGGCATTATTTATTATAACCCTAAGCTGTAAACAATGAAAAAGTCCATCAACAGTAGATTGGATAAATTGCAATTTAATCATATGATGGAATTCTATATAGAATAGAAATAAATGAATTTCTGCCGCATGCACTAATGATGAGTTTTACAGACATAATGATGAATGAAACAAGCCATATATAAAAGAATACATGATGTATAATCCAATTTATATAAAGGTTCATAATATGCAAAACCAAATTTATAATGTTAGAAGTCAGAACTGTGGTAAATTTTGAGGAGGTAACAACTAATTTTTGTTTCATATTTGCAATGAGAAATACAGTTCACACTTCCTTTCTTTTAAAACACTTCTGCTCACAATGTGGTCCATGGACAACTACCAGTTGGTCAACTGGTTATGACTGGGTCACAACAAGGTATGTATTGAAATTGAAAATAAAAGGTATGTATTGAAATTTTAAATGTTTGTAGATTTTAAGCAATTTTAAATGTTTGTAGAAACTTGACAGAGGAAGTTTATGCCTACTGAATCTAATAATAAAAAATTTAGGGTTGTATTTTCAACGACTATTGTCATTTGTCCAGTTATTCTTTGTGTGTTATATAGGCTCACAAACAGTAGGTAAATTTGTGGAATAGTACCTTAAACGGTTGAATATTATTATATTTGTGAGCTATATCATGTACAGGGTTTACTATGACTTCAAAAGCTTTTACCAAAAAAGTCATATCCTTTACTGAATTCCCATGGTTTCTACCTTGTGAGTTTTTTGATGTACTATGAGGTTTGACTTACAACTGAAGAACTTCCCACATTCTCTACATTCATATGGTTTCTCTCCTGTGTGAGTTTTCTGGTGGCGAATGAGGTTTGATTTCCTACTAAAGGCTTTCCCACACTGAGGACATCCATTGGATTTCTCTCCTGTATGTATTCTCTGATGAACAGTGAGGATTGCCTTCTGGCGGAAGGACTTTCCACATTCATTACAAATATAGGGTTTTTCCCCAGTATGAATTCTTTGATGGAGAGTGAGGGTTGTCTTTTGGCAGAAGGACTTCCCACATTCACCGCAAATATAGGGTTTCTCTCCTGTGTGAGTTCTCTGATGTACAGTGAGGGTTGTCTTCTGGATAAATGCCTTCCCACATTCATTACATTGATATGGTTTCTCTCCTGTGTGAGTTCTCTGATGATCAATGAGGTATGACTTCTTTCTAAAAGCACTTCCACACTGAGTACATTCATAGGCTTTCTCCCCTGTATGTGTTTTGTGATGTCTAGTGAGAGTTGCCTTCTGGCGGAAGGACTTCCCACAATCCATACAGATGTAGGGCTTCCCCTCTATATGTGTTTTCTCATGAAGAGTGAGGGCTGTCTTTTGACGGAAAGCTTTTCCACATTGATTGCAAACATAAGGTTTCTCACCTGTGTGAATTCGTTGATGTTCAATGAGATATGACTTCCTTCTAAAGCTATTCCCACAGTAAGGACATTGAAAGGGTTTCTCTTCTGTTTGAGATCTCTGATGCACAATAAAAATAGACTTTCTGCAGAGGAACTTCCCATATTTGCTGTATGCATGGGGTTTCTTCTCAATAAGAGTTTGTGAATGGGCACTGAGATTTGACTTTTCGATTAAGGTTATTCCATCTTTATTGTATTCATNTAAGGCTATTCCATCTTTATTGTATTTAGGGTTTTTCTCCTCTGTGGGCTCTAGTATGTGTAAATAACATTCCTTTCATAAGGAAGGATTTTTCACATTCATTATGATCTAATGATTGCTCATGAATTTGAACCTTCTGATGCTGAATAAGCTCTTGTTTACCACTCAGACTCCTTTCTGTTTGTTTATAGAGATTCACTGTAGTATGCATTTTTTCATTTTTAGTATTGAGGAATGATTTCTCCCATCCATTACTCTCACCAAACTTCTCCCTTATAGGGCTTATATTTCTACTGACTAATTCCGAAATATTTTTTAAAACCTTTCCATCAGGCTTATATTCACATAGCATTGTTTTTGAAATAATACGGTTCTTGCCTACAGTAAGTGTTTTCCCAAAAATATTACTTCTTTCTTTAATTAGTCTTTTGTGGTTAATGAATATGACTGATTTAGAGTGCCTGTCTTGGTATTCTTTGAACTTCACTAAAACATCTTCAGCTTTTCCATCTTCTTCTAGAAAAGAATAACAATACTGTAAGTTTTCACATATATGTTATGGATTGGATGTATATACAAACAACCCATTGTACAACTGTCTGCCTCAATTGTGGTCTACACAAAGGCCAAAATAAATTACCTCTTGGTAGGGAAAATTCATATGATATAAACACAAATCCTGCTACACAGTTAAAATGAGGAAAAATTGGCATAAGAAAAGAACACTCATATCTTTGGCATATTGTAAATATAAGCTACATTGAGCAGGTATAATAAACACAAGGACAAGTAAACAGAAGACAAAGGATGATGAAAGTGGGATTGTTCTTGGAATGGGCAGATTCAGAAATAATGTAGTGAGCTTATTAAGGGTACTAACCAGTAAGCAAGGGAAATGTTCAGGTAGAAATGAAAGCCTAAATATTATTCCCTCATGCCTAAATATGTGTTATAAAATACTTCCATTTGTTTCTTCCTTACTTGCATGTAACCCATCCATGGCAAATGAACCTTCTCAAGCACTCATTTCTTCTTCTTTTCTTTTTACTTTTTAAAAGATGTTATTTATTTATTTGACAGAGAGAGAGAGGCAGCGAGAGAGGGAACACAAGCAAGTGGGGTGGGAGAGGGAGAAGCAGGCTTCCCGCTGAGCTGGGAGCCCGATGCAGGGCTCAATCCTAGAACGCTGGGATCATGACCTGAGCCAAAGGCAGACGCCTAACCACTGAGCCACCCAGGTGCCCCTCAAGCACTCATTTCTTAGTGTTGAAAGAAACACCGTTTACAGCCTAGGCCCTAACTCTCCACACAACTTATTTTCTCTTGAAAGGGAAGACTTTGGGAAACCTATTTCCATTAGGAATTGTAAAATAGGGACACCTGGGTGGCTCAGTTGGTTAAGCATCTGCCTTCAGCTCAGGTCATGATCTCAGGGTCCTGGGATCAAGCCCCACATCCAGCTTCCTGATCAGCAGGGAGTCTGCTTCTCTCTTTCCCTCTACCTCTCCCTGCACCCCATCCCATCCCACTCTTTCTCACTCTCTCTCAAATAAATAAACAAAATCTTAAAAAAAAGGAATTATAAAATAAACCAGAGAAGAAGGCATACTTGAAACATGAATATAATCACTGTTGTATTCTGAATGCTGTTACCATCAATTTATTCTTCCAGAGATGGTCAATAACTAAATTCTCCTGACCATCAGTTCTAACTTTTCCTCCTTTCATTTGCTGAATTACTTTTTCAGTTTTTAGGAAGGGTGGGTTTAAGGGGTGCCTGGGTGGCTCAGTCGTTAAGCATCTGCCTTCGGCTCAGGGCGTGATCCCAGAGTCCTGGGATTGAGCCCAACATCAGGCTCCTCTGCTGGGAGCCTGCTTCTTCCTCTCCCACTCCCCCTGCCTGTGTTCCCTCTCTCGCTGGCTGTCTCTCTCTGTGTCAAATAAATAAAATCTTAGGAAAAAAAAAAAAGGAAGGGTGGGTTTAAGTTTTTCTCCCAATGCAGTAACATACCTTAACTCCGCTATTCCCTATGGGGGATGTGAAGGCCTACATTCTTCAACTGTATGCTTACAGCACTGATTGACTATTATTTTTCTTTCTTTCTTTTGACTCTATTATTTTTCTTATAATTTTTGGCTATACCTGATTATTGTTACCTTACTACCACCCATGTCTAGTAGGGTAATTTTAAATATGGATTCATCTTACCCTTGACTTGTGTCTTATTTACAATAGCCCTTAACTGGTAACTGCCCAAGTATCCATCAAAAGGTAAATGGTAATATTGTGTCCCATATGTACACAATGCAGTAGTACCAATAAAAAAGGAAAAAATCTGATACACAATGGAAAGAAATGAATCTCATTTTTCAGAGTGAAAGCTTTATGCAAAAGAGTATATATTATACAATTCCATTTATGTGCAGTTCTAGAACACACTAAAATTAATCTTATTAGTAACTGGAGTTACATCATCTAAGAATCTCAACTACCTTCAGAGACATTCTACTATTCAATTTATCCAAAAGCCTTCATATATTATTTTTATACTTTCATGTCTAATTTGTCTGAAATAAGATTATAATTATAATCTGGACCGTTGATTTCAAGAACTCTTTCAACAACCTGCTATTTTTATATGAATATTACATGTAAAATGCTCAATTTGATAATATTGCTTTCCCAACTAAAACTTATGCTCTTGGATGCCAATATTTTATTGACTATCTTCTGAGTATATGTTAACACATGGTTATCTGAGATATAGGAATGTGATCTTGGCATGTATATTTAAAAGAACTTATCATTAAGTTCGGAATGGATGAGAAAGATGTTTTCCTTGCATGATATCAAAGATTGGTAACTACTGAATATCTAGCCTCTATTACAAACTCCGGTAAGGAAAATAGAGAACCTTATTTGGGGAAACTGTTAATTGGATGGGGAGAGAAGCTTGATCATACCAGAGCATGCGTCTGTTTACAATTTAGACATAAGCAGAATATGAATGCAGCAAAAAAAGAAGTGACATGGTCTGGAGTAGTCAAGGAACATTTCACAGAGAAAACTTGATCTTTTAGCTACATGATATGTAGTATTGTATAGTTAAGAATATAACTTTGCCCAAAGAGACATCTGACATTTGCCTTTGGCTCCTGGGAAGTAATCGCTAAGCCCTTTGTATATGTATTTGGTTGCCTGGGAGCCTTTGGCCAGCCAGAAAATCGCAATGTAATTTAGGGTGAGGTCTTTGAGCCACACCAACCAGTGTGATTTAGGGTGGGTGCTTTGGGTTACACAGTATCAGCTTGATCTTTTAAGGGGCTGAAAACTATGTCATGGAGCCTCCTTATAAACTCTGGACAATGGGCTCAGGTGATGCTTCCCTGGATGGCAATATTCTGTATGTATTGTCACACCAGCAAGGTAATGCTGTCCATGATTCTACAGAGAGAGATCTACTAGAAGCTTCATGTTTGGTACTTTCCTGGACTCTGCCCTTTGTGCTTGGCTGATTCTAATCTGTATTTTTTCTTCTGTAATAAACCATAACTCTTGAGTATTATAGCTTTCAGTACGTTCCATGAGTCCTTATAGCATATTGTTGATACTAGCACTAGTCTTGGGGACCCCTGAACTTACAGTTGGTGTCAGAAGTGAGGGTGGTCTTGTGTATACTACTGTACTCTTTAACTTGTAGTAGGCTAACTTTGCAAGTATCTATATGGGTATGTAGCAGCTGTCATATAGTGAAAGGGTCAGTTGTGAGGAATAAAATCCATTGTATGGAGTACATCTGGGAGACTAGAACAATGAGATGAGCAGAGAAAAAAATTGGGAATGACCAGATGGGACATTTTTCTGTCAGCCCTTGAAAAAGAAGGGACTTAAATTTCATATAATAAGTGATATCTTTTTGGTATACTGACAATATAATCTGAAATAACTGGGTAAAAATCATGGCAAATCCAAATAGTAATTATAGCAGTTACTGAAACAATATGCTCTCATTTTGGAAGAGGTCAGTAGCAAATGAGGATATGAGAGGATGTAAAGATAACACAAATTGTGAGAGATAATTAAGTATAGCAAAGATGATGGAATCAACCTGCTACTACAAGGGGCTGACTATGGGGGTGCCTGGGTGGCTCAGTCGTTAAGCGTCTGCCCTCAGCTCAGGTAACGATCCCAGGGTCCTGGGATGGAGCCCTGCGTCAGGCTCCACTGCTCAGCGGGAAGCCTGCTTCTCCCTCTCCCACTCCCCCTGCTTGTGTTCCCTCTCTCGCTACCTCTCTCTCTGTCAAATAAATAAAATCTTAAAACAAAAAACAAAAAACAAAAAACAAGGGGCTGACTATGGGGGAAAAAGGAAATAGAAATAAGTAAGGATAAGGTAAAGACAATGACTATTATTTCTACGTCAATAATCAAAAGGATGACACAACTGATTGTTGTATTATTGTAGGCAGATCAAAATATACACTAGAGTTCAAGTGGGAGAAGTGGGCTGAAAATGTCTATTTGAAAGCCATTCACATAAAACAAGAAAACCACAACTTGAGAATGGATCAGATTGTTATAGTTTACAGGACTTTTTTTTTTTTAAGAGAGAGAGAATGCACGGATGTGCAAGTTGGGGGGAGGGTATGCAGAGGGAGAGGGTGAGAGAATCCCAAGCAGACTCTGTACTCAGTGTAGAGCCTGACACAAGGCTTGACCCTACAACCAGAGACCAAAACCTGAGTGACCTGAATGGAAACCAAGAGTCAGATGCTTAATCGACTGCACCACCCAGGTGCCCCAACTTATAGGACTTTTATAAAGGCAAGAACTGAAGATGAAGAAAGAGCCTTTAAGGATACCAATGAGAGACCACTGAAATAAAATCAATTTATTCAATAAATATTTTCCTAGGCAATAAAGGAGGGAGGAAAAGCAATGAAGATGTAAAAAGGCACTCAAGGAAATAGGATTAAAATGAGTTAGTGTTTTTTTACCCAAATCAAGGTGGGTAGGTATCAGGCATCTGAGCACTATGATACGGAACACAGAGACTTATTGGAAATAAATTTATTGAAAAAAAGTGATACCAAAATTATCTTAGGTCCACAGCATATGGATTTTGAAACCTGATGGCAGGTGTCATGGTAAGAATAGGATGTGAGTCCGACTGCAAGAAACAGTTAAGACATTGCACAGGGAAAGAAAGGAAAGAAAATGAAAACTAAGAGGAAGAAATACTAGATTTTGGATAAATTTTTGGATAGACTTAAGAATGCCTATAAATAGGAGACTGAACAAAAGAAAAAAGAGGACTGAAATGTTAAAGACATGAAAAACAAGAAAGGCCTAAATCAGCAGTTCCCAAAGTGTGATTCATGGACCTTAGTACATGAGATCCTTATGTGGGAGGCGAGGAGGGGGAGAGGTAGTCCATAAAATCAAAACTATTTTTGTTAATAACAACACTCCATTTGTCTATGTGTCTCCCTTGTACTTATGGAATTTTAATTTATGAAAGTGACTGATGACATAGGCTAATGCCATTAGAAGATTTTCAGTACATTTCCCAAGAGGAGGGGACATACCATGCTTTGCAGGGCCACATGTAGAAGCAGCAGGGGTGGTCAGGAGGTAGAAAGGAGAGGGGGGGAAAGCCTATGCCAGAGCCTTTTTGGGGACTTGCTTGCATGGGAAAAGCAAAGCAGGGCAGGGGAAACAGTTTAGGCCTGGCTTTTTTAACAGTGTTGGAGGCTACGGGTTATAGGGGTGGTCTTTAGTTGTATGCTACCTGGCCCTGGGTGATTTAGGGCACGGGAAATGTTGGCTTGGTGTGTTTGAGTTAGGTAAAGGAGGTAGTTGAGGGTATGGACTTGGGATTGGTTGGTTTTTATATGAAATGTGGGCTTACCAACAGGTTGTTTACTGTCTCTATGAATTAGCTAGCTCTGGGAGGGGCAATCTCTCCCCAGGCAGCAAGGCCCTCTAAAGTTGTCAAAACATCATAAAATATAGAAAATAAGAAATATGGTTAAGACAGTGGGTAAAATGCTGGCACATCAGCATAAATGAACACACTGGCACCAATCTATAATAGCAATCACTATATTTCTAATCCATAAGAAAAAAGGCTTCATGTAAGACTATTTTTGATAGAGCAGGAAAAAAATCATTAATTTTATTAGCTCTCCACTCTTGAGTACACATATTTTCAATATTCTGTGTGATGATTAAAGATGTATGCATAAAGCAATTCTGTTGCACACCAGAGTATAATATTTTGTGAGGAAAAGTGCTGGTGTAATTATTTGAGTTGAGAACTGAATACAGGGCCCTCCATTCCCTTCTGCTGTACCCAAAAAACAGAATGTTCCTGTGAAACCTTTCATAAGCTGAAACGGCATAGAGTGAAGAAGCAATTACCATTAATTTATACAGAAAAATTTTTGAGCTTATTCCCAGATCCAAAAAATAACCTCTCTTCAGCTTTCAGACACATCTTGCTAACGGATGTGCAAAATAAGTTGAGATAAAACACAGATGCTCAAAGCTATGGCAGTTTGATGCTGAGATGATGAGTGTAGTTCTGGGGAAGGAGCTTGGCAGTGCCTCTACAGCTCGCTGCAAAACAAACGCTGAGTGGTATTTTTGCTTTTCACCTTGATTTGTAAAAGCAAAACTCCTCTTTGGATTTCTTTTGGTTAGTGAAAACAGGTACTAATGGAGGTCCTTAATAAAAACAGAGTGGCATAACATGAAGTTTCAAAAAGCAGGGGATATATCCTTTTTGTAGAACAGCATTTTTTTTCAGATTTTATTTATTTATTTGAGAGAGAGAGCACGAGCAGGGGGGAGAGGCAGAGCGAGAAGGAGAAGCAGACTCCCCACTGGGCAGGGAGCCCAATGCGGGACTCAATCCCACGATCCTGGGATCATGACCCAAGCCGAAGGCAGACACTTAACTAAGCCACCCAGGCTCCCTAGAACAGCATTTTTACTTGAGAGTAAAAATCATTATTCAGATGTGGGTATCTGGTAGACATTTTCTTTTTTTTTTTAAAGATTTTATTTATTTGTCAGAGAGAGAGCACAAGCAGGGTGGTGGCAGGTAGAGGGAGATCATTATTCAGATGTGGGTATCTGGTAGACATTATTCAGATCATTATTCAGATGTGGGTATCTGGTAGACATTTTCTTTTTCTTTTTTTTTTAAAGATTTTATTTATTTGTCAGAGAGAGAGCACAAGCAGGGTGGTGGCAGGTAGAGGGAGAAGTCGGCTCCCCGTCGAGCAAGGAGCCAGACGCAGGACTTGATCCCAGGACCTAAGCTGAAGGCCGACACTTAACCAACTGAGCCACCCAGGCATCCCTCTGGTAGACATTTTCTTGAACAATGTGAGCATGTTAATTCAAGGAAAACATCTACTAATATTTATAACCATTTATAACCAATGATAAAATTCAAGTGTTCAAGTAAAGGTCATTATGTTGGAAAGCTTGTATTTGCTACTATGAGCTTGTCAGCTTCCCAATACCTAGACTTTTCTGATGACATTTCTGACGATATTAACAAATGTGGCCTTTGGTATTTTTTAAATTAATATTGTATATGGGAACATGTCAAAATTTGGAAGATGTTAGATGTCACTGAACAATTACTTTCCAAATGATTAATATATAATATTACCAAAAAATGCATGGGTAAAATATCCACTTAAGTAGACCATTGGCTTTTATGTATCAGTGTACAAAAGTTCATTGTTATGGTTTCAGATTCTACATTGCAACTAACTGTTCAGGAATTACCAATTGTTACATTTGGGTGTAGTATTAATGAAGAACATCTATGACAATCTAAAAAGGCTCTTAAAGTATTTTTCATTCAGGGACACCTGGGTGGCTCAGTCGGTTAAGCGTCTGCTTTCGGCTCAGGTCATAATCCCAGGGTCCTGGGATGGAGTCCCGCATCAGGCTCCCTGCTCAGGAGGAGCCTGCTTCTCTCTCTGCCTGCGGCTCCCTCCCCTGCGTGTGCTCCCTCTCTATTTCTCTCTCTTTGACAAATAAATAAAATCTTTAAAAAAATAAATATTTTTCATTCAAACTATATATAATGCATGAAGGAAGGTTTTCTTCGCATATTTCGATTCAAACAACATTTTGCAACAAACTGAATACAGAATCCGATGTGAAAATCAGCTATTATTACATAAATCAATTATGTAACAACTCCACTTTTGTCACTATTGTTTTTCTTTTGGGAAATATTTATTTTTTGTAAAAATGTGATCTTATGTCAACATGTAATAAGTTTGTTATTTTTATATTGTGTTAAAATAAATTTATGCATAGTAAACATGTTTTGTTTTAACTTCTAATAGGGTACACACACACATATGCACAAAGTTCTTTTAATCCTTAATAATTTTAAGAATATTAACAAGTCCAAAACTAAAAAGTTTGAGAAATTGCTGACCTAGACATCCAGATTCTGATAATGGCAAAGAGGTTAGTATCAAAACCACCTTCCAGCTGATAACAATGATAAACTATGGACTAGCTGTAAAAGACCAACTTGTTTTTAAAGCACTAAAGAGTGATCAAAAGCAGGCAGAAACTGAAGTAGATAAAACATTTGAAAAGAAAGAAACCACATTATGTAATGTATCCAGGTTTTCCATTGTGGGCCCTGGTAGTTTGTGCAGCACACAAGGGATAGATAGATCACTGGGAGAAAGCAGGAGTCATCCTGTGCAGAAAAATCTGAGATCAAGTTCAGGGCTACTAGAACAAATTGAGGAAAAAATCTTAGGACAAAATCTGAGAATGGAAAAGTCATAGAAGAACCCCCAAATTAGCATAAACCTCTCCTCAAAACCTTGGTTAACTGCATCTGCAGGGCAAGACTGCAAGAAGCAAAAAAGGAAAAAGAAAGCTGGAGCACTGGAAGAACTGATTAAAGCTTTCAGCAGCTGTTTAGCTCTGGAAAAATAGTTTTTAATACCAGTCCTGTGCCAAGTCAGAGGAACCTGGTGAGAGGAACCTTTGATCTTTCTACTGAAACCCCAGAATGGCCATGTATAGGAGTAAAGGCTGAATCCTAGGACTAAGAGAAGTACCATAAAACCTAAAGGCAAAACTGAAACCGAAATAGATATCATCTAAGAAACATAAAAGCAATTTTAAAAAGGAATCGTGAGCTACCAGTAACTTAACTGCCTTCTGGGTGAAAACTCAGCAATCTTCAGAGTAAGAAAAAAGGATCCAGCATCTTGACAACATATTATCTACAAGGTTTTCCTGAGAAGAAATAGGAAAATATCACTAATAGAGAAGATAAAAAACAGTCAACAGAATCAGACTGGTATGTGTCCTCTACATTAAAATTACAAGATAAGGAATTTAAAATAATTATAATAAATATGTTTACAAAATCTAGAAGAAAAGATGGAAATATGGGTGAAGAGATGGAGAATTCAGAAGAGATAAGGAAATGCAAACTTTAAAAACCTTGTATCTTAAATACAAAATTCATTGGATGTGTTTAACAGCATAGGAACATAAGAGAATGAAGAATCACTACTTTGGAAGTCTGGTTAACAGAAATTACCCAAACTTAAAAAAAAATTAAATTCCTTAATAAACTCTACAAAGAATAGGTTAAAATTATTTAAAAAATAATTGTAGAAATACTGGACAAAATTTCTTCAAATTTGCTCTAAAACAAGAACTCTGTGAATATGCTAATTTACTTATTAGTTCTAACAGTTCTTTTTAGATTCCTTAGGATTTATTAGGGACATAATCATGTCATCTACAAATGAAGATAGTTCCCCCCCCCCTCTTTTTAAGATAGTTCCCTTTCTAATTAGTAGCCTTTTGGTTTCTTTTTCTTGCTTTCTTGTACTGACTTGTGTCTAGTACGATGTTTAAAATAGAAGTGGTGATAGTGGGCATCTTTTCTGGTTTTGATCTCAGAGGAAAAGCACCCAGGCTTTCTACCTTGAGTATGATGGTGGCTATAAGGTTTTTCAAAGATACCCTTAATGAAGCCAATGAAATTCCCTTTGATTGCTAATCTGTTCTAAGGCTTTATAATAGGAACTGAATTTAATTATTTTCCCATGTCTACTGAGATACTTTCATGATTTTACTCCTTAATTTTTTTCTAGTTACATTTGGGTGTATTGGTTTTAGACGCCTTTTCACCTTTTTTTTTTTTAAGATTTTATTTATTTATTCGACAGAGATAGAGACAGCCAGCGAGAGAGGGAACACAAGCAGGGGGAGTGGGAGAGGAAGAAGCAGGCTCATATCAGAGGAGCCTGATGTGGGGCTCGATCCCATAACGCCAGGATCATGCCCTGAGCCGAAGGCAGACACTTAACCGCTATGCCACCCAGGCGCCCCACCTTTTCACCTTTTTATGGGGAATTACACAGATTGATTTTTTAAAGATTTATTTATTGATTGAGAAAGACAGAACATGGGCATGAAGGGCAGAGGGAGACAGAATATCAAGCGGACTTCGCACTGAGCACAGAGGGACGTGGGGCTCAGTTTCAAAACCCTGGGATCACAACCTGAGCCGAAACCAAGAGTTGGACACTTAATCAACTGTGCCCCTGATTTTTGAATATCACATCATCTTCGCTTTCCTGGGATAAACTCTTTTTAGTCATGAGGTTTTACCCTTTTAAAATATTGCTAGGTTCTGTTTTATAATATTTTATTATAGATTTATTTCTAGCTTCATGAAGGATGTTGGTGTGTAATTTTTTTATCTTTATAGTGCCTATGGTTGTGGATAATGCTGGCCTTATAAAATGAGTGGGGGAGTGTCCTCTCTTCCCTATTTATTGACATAAAATTATTTGTTTATTCCCTAATTGTCCTTTTAATGTCTGTAGGATATGTATTGATGCAGCCTCTTTAATTTTTTAATATTGGTAATTTGTGTCTTCTATTTTTTTTTAAGATTTTATTTATTTATTTGACAGAGAGAGACAGCCAGCTAGAGAGGGAACACAAGCAGGGGGAGTGGGAGAGGAAGAAGCAGGCTCCCAGTGGGGGAGCCTGATGCGGGGCTTGATCCCAGAACGCTGGGATCACGCTCTGAGCCAAAGGCAGACACTTAACAACTGAGCCACCCAGGCGCCCCTTCTATTTTTTATTAGTATAAAATTATTATTAACCATATTAGCTATGGTTTATTAATTTTACAAACTATTTTAATGAATTAGCTTTTGGCTTCACTCATTGTTCTCTATTATTCTTCTGTTACATATTTCACTGATTTTTGCTTTAGTCTTTATTTTTTCCTTTTACTAATTTTTTATAAAAAACTTTTCAAGTTTATTTAAGTAATCTCTACATCCAATGTGGGGCTCCAACTCCTGACCCCAAGATCAAGAGTTGCATGCTCTTCCGACTGAGCCAGCCAGGTGCCCCTCCTCTTACTAACATTGAATTTAATTTCTTTTTCTTTTTCTAGTTACTAAGGGTGACAGTTTAGATCCCTGATTTAAAAGGATAAAAAATTAAAATGCTGCTTTAGTTGCATCCCACAACTTTTGATATACTGTTTTAATTATCATTCAGTTCAAAGTATCTTTAAATTTACTTTATGATTTCTTCTCTGATTTCTGTTATTTGGAAATGTGGTGATTAATTTCCTAATGTTTGGAAAATTTAGAGATACATTTTTTTTAACTGAAGTATAGTTGACATACAACATTACATTACTTTTATACGTAGAGATATTTTAATTGAATTACAGTTGACCCTTGAACAATGTAGGGTTGGGACACTGACCCACTACACAGTTGAAAATTCATAAATAATATTTAAGTCACCCACAAACTTAACTGCCAATGGCCTACTGTTGACCAATAACATAAACAGTCAGCACATACTTTGTATGTTATATGTATTATGTACTGTATTCTTAGAATAAAGCAAGCTAGGAAAAAGAAAATGTTATTTAAAAATCATAAGGAAAATATATTTACAGTACTGTACTTATAAAAAAATCCATGTATTAAGTGGACCTGCACTATTCAAACCTGTGTTGTTCAAGGATCAAATGTAATTCTGTTGTGGTCAGAGTCCATATTATGATTTCAGTTCTTTTCAATTTGTTGATAATTGTTTTACGACCCAGCATATAGGGTCTATCTTGGTGAATGTTCCATGTAAAACAGTCTATAAAGATGAACTAGATACAAATGATTAATAGTGTTTTCAAGCATTCCATAGTCTTATTGTTTTCTTTCTTCTCTCAATTACTGAGTGAGAGGTGTTTATATCTCAAGCTACGATTAGATTGCTCCTTTCAGGTCTATCAGTTTTGTTTCATATATTTCATGAATTCTCACTGGGGGTTTCTCCCAAGGGAGCAAAACTTATTCTGGGGAAATGAAAAAAAGTTTCTCAGGTATTACAATAGTCTGTGGGCCTCCAAATGGCAACAGAACATAGATTATGGTATTGAAATTTAATGGGGGGCAATTAGAAAAAAATCTCTAAAAATACTCTCTAGGGGAGTGATAATCATAAAAAGCTGAGAAACATGATGTATTTTGAAGCTCTGTTAGAACTGTTATGACTTCTGATGAAGTGTCCTTCCTTATCACTGTAATATTCTGTATTCTGAAATCTACTTGGATGTATAGCCACTCCCATTTTCTTATGCTTAGTGTTTGCATGTGTAACAGAGTCTGATTCCATTTTTGAGGTCTTACTGCTTACAACTTCCTAGAGCTGCCCTTCTTTTTTACCCTCTTGCCCCACTCTGGGCAAGCCCATAAGAGAGCTTGTATGCTCTTTCTGTTGGTGCTGGCAGGAAGTTTAAACTATGCAATCACTAGCCCACATGTAGAACCCTCACCTGACCTACCCCCCAACCACAATAAACACGAAAGCCAGATACACCCCCTAGCACTCACAAGCCATTTTAGGACCAGCCTGGGAATCTTTCTTGCTCTTTCCAGAAAGCCTGATTATGTCAGATTTTAGTCTTGACATCTGAAGTCAAATTTTGGGTGAGTGGAGTAGGGTGTTAATTTCATCCTCACATTGTGGCAACCACAAGACAGTATGATATATATTTTCATTTTTTTTATGTTTCACCTTCCTGTGTCTCTATATTTAATATTTATATATATATATATCACATAGTTGGGTCTTCCTTTTCATTTCAGATATTAAATAGTCGTCTTTAGATGTTTCATTTGGTTATTTCTATCTTTGCTATCTTGCCTCATTATGTTCATTTTTGCTTTACATCCTTTATGATATTGAGGTCATTTATAATGACTCTTTTAGCATCCTTGTCTGCAAATTCCACCTCTACCTTTTTTAGGTCTGAGTTTATTGACTTAGTTTTTTTTTTTTTTTTCCAATTGACTGATTTGTTCCCCTGTGTATAGGTCATATTTTCCTTCTTCTTCATATTTTTAATAATTTTTATTGGATATCAGACATTATCAGTTTAATGTTGTTGAGTTTAAGACATGTTGTATTTTCATATAAAGAGTATTGTCCTTCTACTGGCATTCCGTGGCAGCCATAGAGTTGCCCACAGGACCTCCCTTCAGAAAAGAACTTGCCATTCACGTGCAAGAAGTGTAGCTACTGGGCACCTGGGTGGCTCAGTTGGTTAAGTGTCTGCCTTCAGCTCAGGTCTTGATCCCAGTGGGATCAAGCCCCGCATTGGGCTCCTTGCTATCTAACATCCTATGTAGCAACAAGTTGTCTCCATTCTCGCTAGAGAGAAATAAAATGATTCTTTGTTCAGTAGGCTATGGGAATTGTTCATGTTACAACACCATGGTAGTTGTATTTTCCTTAGAACATGTCTTTGTCTAGTCTCACAGAGTTTCACCTATACACCTGCAGGCTTATATTTAGCCAAAGACTCAAGGAGAACCTTTTCCAGATTTGGGGAACTCTCTTTCTGCATAGCTCACTTCTTTTGGGAAGTATGTCCTGGAAATTTTAGCCACCTCAATCTCCTTGAATGCCTATGTCAACCTCCTCAAGTCAGTAAAATTGTGAGGTTCTTTTTGGATTCCTTTCTCTGTACTGCAGTCTGGAAGCTGCCTTCAGATGAAAGCCTGGGATGAGGTAGGGCTCATTTCATTTGTTTCTCTTCTCTCAGGAATCCAGGCCTGTGCTGCCTGTTGTTCAATATCTAAAAATACTTTTGTCCAGTTTTCTTGTTGTTTCCTGTAGGAGTGTAATTCCAGACTCTGTTACTTCCTCAGGGCTGGAAGCAGAAGTCTTGAATTATAAAAATGTAGGCCCAAATGGCTTAATAATGATTTTCATCAAACATTCAAGGAAGCAGTAATACCAATATTACACAAATCCTATAAGAAAATGATGAAGAGGGAACACCCCTGTTTGATATTGCTGACACAATTCTGATACAAAACTTTTCAAGGACATTACAAGAAAACTACAGACCACTATCCTTGGTAAAATCATTCATAAAAACTTACTAAAAAATTAGCAAATCAATATTAGTAATCTAGAAGCAGAATAATACATGTTGTCCAACTGGGGCTCATCCCAGGAGTCCAAATTTGGTTTAAAATTCAAAATAATTAACATCATACATATAGTAATAGATTAAAGAAGATAATATGCTCATCTCAACAGATTTAGAAAAAGCATGTTAAAATCAACATTCATAATTAAAACAAGCAGAAAACTAGGAAAAGAACTTCCAGAATTTAATAAAGAGCACTTAGGAAAAGCCTACAGTTAATATTAGGCTCAAGAATGAAATATTAAATGTCTTCCTTCTAAATTTAGTGACCTGATAAGAATGCTGACGCTCACCACTTCTATTCAACATTGTACTGCAGATTCTAATCAGTACAACAGAGTAAGAAAAAGAAATGAAAGCAATAACATATACAAGTGTAGAAGTAAAATATCTCTTTTCTACAAAGCATGTTTTGTATGCCAAAAACTAAAGGAATATACCAAAACAAACAAGGGACAACAGCAGCAACAATGAAACTTAAGTAATAAATAGAATACAATAAGTAGAAGTATGCAAAATCATAAATAAAAGTCAATTATGGGTACCTACATTAACAACAAACTGGAAAAAGAAATTTTAAATATCCTACTATTTACACGGGCATGAAAATATTAAAAAAATTAGACATAATGAAATATGTATAAGGCCTTTATACTAAAAATAATAAAACATTGCTTACAGGAAGTAGAGAAGACAACTAAAATAGAAAGATAATACAGTCATGATCTGGAAGACTCAACACTGCTAAGATGTTAGTTCTCACCAATAAAAATCCCAGCACATTTGTTTAAAGAGATCAAGAAGTTGATTCTAAAATGTATTTAAAAAAGAAAATGACCCAGAATAGCTACAGCAATTTTTAAAAGAAGAAAGTTAGAAGACTTACTATGACTTCGAGACTTATTAGAAATTTCCAATAATCAAAGACCAAATAGTATTGGTAATAGGACTTAAAACACAGCAAAGGAAAGAATAGTCTAAAAATACACTGACACAAATATAATCAAACAATTTTTTGAAAAGATCACCAAGCAGTTTAGTTCAATGTAACAAGTGATGGGAGAAATTGATATCTATATGGAAGAAAATAGACCTTCGGCCCTTACCTCACATCATAAACCAAACTTAACATGAGATGGGCTACAGAATTAATAAAAATAGCAAAATATTCATAACATTTTTAGAAGAAAATATAGGAAACTATCATCACAACCTAGAATGAAAATATTTGAGAGGTCAAAGAAGTAATTATAAAAGAAAATAATGATAAATTGGATTTCATCAGAGTTAAAAAATTTGTGCTTATTGAAAGACACCATTGAAATAGACAAGCCACAGACCTGAGGAAATATTCAGAATACCTATATCAAACTCAAGATTTCTATCCAGTATATGTAAAGAATTCCTACTACTTGAGGAAAAAATACAGTACCCCCCAACAGAAATGGGCGGAACATTTGAATAGGCACCTCTGAAGAAGTACTTTAAAAAGTTCTCAACATCATCAGTCATTAAGAGATATCTAAATTAAAACTGCAAAGATATACTACCATACCCTTCAGTATGACCAAAATGAAAATACTGGTAACATCAAACATAGAAGAGAATGTGGGATGATCAAAATTCTCACACATTTCTGGTAAAAGTTTAAAATGGTACAGTAACTTTTAAAAGCTAACAGTTTCTAAAAAAAAGTGAAATATACACCTGCCTAATGAATGAGTGATACCACCTGCTAGGTGTTTACTGAGGAGAAACAAAAACATATGTCCACAAAAAGATGTTTACAAGAATGTTCACAATAGCCTTATTCATAATGACCCCAAACTGGAACATTTCAAATGTCTATGAACTAGAGATGTATAAACAAACTGGTATATTCATACAATTGGATACCACTCTATAATTAAAAGAAACCATTTAAACTACTGTAAAAACATGTATATCTCTCACACATTAAGCTGAGTTAAAGAAAATAGATATGAAAAAGGTCTAGGATAGACAAAACTAATCTATGCTAGTAGAAATCACAAGTGTGATTGTCCTCGTGGGAGGACTGACTTGGAAGAGGCCTGAAGGAACTTAATGGGTTAATGGAAAACAATAAGGCAAACAAGGAAAGAACTTACATGAGGAGTGACAGTCAAAATAAAAATTTAGATAGGTACATCAGAGATCTCAGGACTTTAAAAACAGATCCCTAATAAGACTGCAACTATTAAAAAAAACCCAAAAACCCAAAATAGAAAATAACAGGTGTTGGTGAGGATGTGGAGAAACTGGAACTCTTGTATTACCGGAATGTAAAATGGGGTAGCCGTTATGGAAAACAGTATGGCAGTTCCTCAAAATATTAAACAGTATTACTGAATGTTCCAGCAATTCTCCTTCGGGGTATATACCAAAAAAGCTGAAAGCAAAGACTCAAGTAGATATTTGTATACACATGTTCATAGCAGCATTATTTGTGGTAGCCAAAAGTTAAAAGCAACTCAGGTGTCCATTAGATAAGCAAAATATGATATATACATACAATTGGAATATTACTCAGCCTTAAGAAGGAAGGAAATTCGGATATACTACAATACAGGTAGACCTTGAAGACTTTATGTTACATGAAAAAAGCTAATCAAAAAAAGACAAATACCACATTGACTCCACTTATATGAGGTACCTATGTAGTTAAATTCATAAAGACAGAAAGTAGAATGGTGATTGCCAGAGGCTAGGGGGAGAAGGTAATGGAGAGTTATATTTTAATGAGTACAGTTTTGTTCTACAACATGAAAAGAGTTCTGGAGATGGATGGTGGTGATAGTTGCACAATGTAAATGTACTTAATGCCACTGAACTATATGCTTAAAAATGGTTAAGATAGTAAGTTTTATGTTATGTGTATTTTACCACAATTAAAAAATAGATCCCTCAAAACATTCAAAGGTGTCAACTACCTGAGTTCACTGGATTTTTTCTGTGCAGACTCACCAAGGTAGCTCTGACTTGGAAACATTCTCTCTGTTGTCCATAGTTCTTCTCCTTGTTCCAACTTGCGGATCATATCAGGCTTAGTCATGTGAAGCCCTGGTAATAAAAAATGAGATTTGGTCTAAGCTGTTTGGGCTTCAAAACTATTGAAGGAAGAGAAAGATACAGCTCTAAGGTGACAGACAAGGTACACATTAACATCTTACCAAGTTAATACCTTGCACTAGGCAAGTGAGGACATAATCACACTGTCTGCTAACAAAAAGAGATTCATCACCTCTGATCTCTGAAATTCAAAGTTCCATATGCTTTAGAAATTCTTGAAAGGAGATGTATGATGTTGCAAGATTCAAGGAATTTTCCTTACCAACAGAGATGAGGTGGCAGTAGTTTTCCAACATGACATCCCTGTAGAGGGCCTTCTGAGCAGGATCCAGGTGCTGCCACTCCTCCTGGGTGAAGTCCACAGTCACATCCTTGAATGACACTGATCCCTGTAAGGGCATACTCTAGTTCATCCTAAAGTGATTGGAACTAGTGAGAACTAGATACTGGAGACCATGTTCACTGGTCGGACTAGTTTTCTTATTTTGTGTTTTTTATTGTAGAAAATTCTCTCTGATAATACATTCTGTATTTACTTACTATCTCATACTAAAAATATATAAGATCATACTATTTGCATTAAATGTAACTGGTTGCCTGGTGGACCAAAATGAATAAAACCCTGGCCTTGCTCATGACAAGTTACAGGTTAAGTGAGAGGCATACATATAAATGCATACACCTTACAGATATTACAGATGAATGGCAGAAATATGTACAAAGGAAAGTGCTATGAAGTGAAGAAAAATTTCATTTTGTATTCCAAGCCTTCACTGAGGATATCAAAATTTTGTCCTGACAATGAATTTGTTTTGTACATGGCATCAGCTTTTAAAATTCATCGGGAGAGGAAAATTAGCTGGTAAACTGAGGAAATCGTAAAAGGCACAGTATGTTAGGGAAGTCTTTGAGCTTTAAGAAGAAAAACATATATTGAGGTAGGCAGTGGGCATGTTTATGGAATAATACTAGATTTGTTCCTACAGAGCAGTGGTCTTAAAATGTACTGAGAATGCTCTCAACATATTTATATTCATTTATAAGTCAGCATTAATGGCAATCCACAGAGTTGATGATTTGCTCTTGAATGCAATCTGTTAGTATTTTCTTCCCTTTCAATATACTGTCTTGTACATTCCATTCTAATGCATACGCCCTTTGCTTGGTCTGCTGCTTTGTGGAGTATAGAGAAATGTTAAATAGCACATATGTTATCTGATAAAATTTGTACTTCAGAGGCAATACTCTTGAAGACTGGGGAAGGCTTGAGGTGTGTTAAGTGGGAAAGACAAGTAGCCATTGTTAGAGATGTTTCCTAGATTAAGGTGGTATTAGTGGTCTAGAGAAGGGAAAACTGGTTAGTGCATAATGGGTTGCAACAGAATTGGTTATAAATTGGTTGCAGAGTGGAAAAAAGAGGCAGAGCTCTTGGGTTACCTGCATAAACAAGTGGGGAGAGGCTGAGAGTAGAAAATGGACATGGAAAGCAGAAGAAAGAATAAGCTGGAACAAAGGAGGTAATGAAGTAGACCTTGGAACTGTACTTGAAGTGTCTATGGGGGATTCAGGTGGTCATAACTTTTGGAGATTGGATATATGATTCTGACACTCTGAACAGAAGTCTAGGATGAAGAGAGGTATTTGAGAGTCACTAGAATTAGATCAATATAAGCTTTAGAGTGGATCTGTGCATAGAGAAAAAGAGACAGTGAAGAGAAGAGAACCAGTTGGCAACTGGGGAAAACCAGTATTTTGAAGATGGGTAGATGAAGAGGAATTTTCTGAAAGACATGAAAACAGGAAAAAAGTACCACCTTTGATTCAAAGTAGAATGCTTTAAGAATGGAGTAGCATATGCATTTCATTCTGCTGTACTCACATGTAAAAAATTAGAAGAAACCAAAATGATAAGAAAAATCTGTAACAGCATTGAAATACTGTAAAGGTTTTCACTGGCTGGCCACCATTTGGAAGAACTGGATAAAATGCACAGGAGGATCACAGAGGGAGAATGCAAAATCACAGTTTTCTGTACAAGCTTGCAAGCAAATCTCTCTCTTGGAAACCTCACACAACAAGACATCTTACCACAAACTAATAATGTGATTTACCAACTCTGCCTCCCATTGTATCATTGCAAAACCTAGGTCACTGGAGATGATCAAAGTTTTTCCAAAGTTGCTCCTTGACTCCTCACAACTTAGATCTCAAATCAGTGTCTAGACAAGATAGATTCATTAAAGATGGATAGATTCAGTAAAGCAATATAGTCCTTTTTAAATCAAAATAATACATTTCTGTTCCAGCAGTACTTTTGTGAGAAGACTAAGAAAGGAGATGATGAATAATATACCAAGTCAATATGTAAACATTGGCTACAGCTAGAAGGTACACGTGGGAAAGGCTTATGTTTATCTGGTTGGAGTAAGAAAAACCGGGAACAGGTCTGCAACTAGGTGGGGCAGGTGAGGAACGTAGGGTGCAAAATTTAGGGATGCACAGCCCTGAAAGTACTCCTTACATATTGTACTTAGGCCACTTGCTTGCCCTACTGGAGACCAGTTTCATGGAAGCAAATGCCAACATCCAGGAAATTTAAGGATAGGGAAGCAAATGTTTGTATCACCTGAAAACAACTTATTTCAGAAAGAGAGGAAACATCATCTCACCTGAGGCATGGCTTTGAGATTTGCAAGAGATGAACCTTCTCTTTTGAGCCTTTCTTTTGGAAAAGGGAAGAATCCTGAGAAGGCAGAGATGGGAGGATACAAAGAGCCATGTGAAACCATATTTGACTTAGATCTCCCAGAATAATTCAGTTAAATCTGCATCAATTTTCACTGTTTCACCACTCTGTTTACCCACATGTATCAAGGGTGAAGATTAGTGGGGAAAAAAGGCAAATTCTGCTCCCTCACCACCAGAAACCTAGTCTCTTCGTGAGTTAGAATGGATCTGGGCAATCTGTTGTTGCTGGAGAGAGAGGGAACATTGTGTTTTTCCCTCTGCAGCTCTACCTTCCATCCACCATGGAAGACAGGTTTATCATATATTTCCAAATAGTTCTTCATGGACTTTCTACCAATTTACACTGTTAGTATCAGCACAGGAGAATACCTCCCTACACCCTGATGAATACAGTTGATAATACATTTTTAATCTCTGCCTATCAGATATATATTGTAATTCTAGCTTACACATTTCTTATTATGAGAGAAGAAGCTCCTTTTATTTATTTTTTGATGGCATCTTCTTATAGTATGTCTATTTTTCTCATATGTTTTAATTTTCTAATTGATATTATCTTCCTTTTTTATTTAGTAAACTAACAATTATTTTAAATTGCAAATAATTTTTTAGTTGCTCATATGACTATTAAAATGTTTTTAACTTGTGAAGCTTTTTAAATTGTTTTCTTGTTTACATATTAAGTAAACCATATTTTTTCAATTAATGTGAAATGCCATCTCTATCATATATTACATAACCCTATATGCTTGAGAATATCTGAACTTTAAGTTCTTCTACTTAATCTTTTTTTTTTTTTTTTTTTTTTTAAGTTTTTTTTTTTTTTNTGTGACAGAGAGACAGCCAGCGAGAGAGGGAACACAGCAGGGGAGAGGGAGAGGAAGAAGCAGGCTCCTAGCCGAGGAGCCTGATGTGGGACTCGATCCTGGAACGCCGGGATCACGCCCTGAGCTGAAGGCAGTCGCTTTAACGACTGCGCTACCCAGGCGCCCCTCTTCTACTTAATCTTTATTGATTCACCTGTATCACACGACTTAATAAGCATAATTAATTACTGAAAATTAACTTATTATAAATTTACTAATAGCTAATTTAAAGATTAACTATTGAACAACACTTTTTAGTAGTACAGGTATGGAACTAGAAAAGAAATTGATCTTTCCACTCAGTAGGTTCCCTGGGAGAGGATACTATGCTAAACGAAGTCTAAAGTATTGACTGCTACAGTGAATGTTTTAATTAGCAAACTATTTTAACTATTAAAATGAGACTAGCCTTGTGATTAAAAGTATACCAAATACTTTTTTATTATCTTGGAATGCCTGAAGAAGCTATTGACCCTGCCATTGACTTCATCCAGAAGCAGAAAACCTCACTCATATATCACTGTTGAAAGTACTAGTTACGGGCAAAAATTGTTTTTTTACTGCTTGCTATTCATGGAACACTATTCATTTCAACACATTGGTTTTAGTTCACATGATGTTTCCCTGTAATGAATCTTACCATTTCGGAAATGAAATTTTACCTCTTCCTTTCCAATACTTATACCTGTATTTGCTAAATTGCTATTGAGGTACAATTTTGGAGGCAGGCTTAACGACCACTCTTCAGATAATCAATCTTAAATACCCCACTAGACAGTGGTCAGGTATAGTTTCTCAATCACAAAGCCATCGCAAATAATAGTAGGTTACAAACACATGCACAGTTACATTCAACCAAACTTACTTCAGAAAACCACCATCTCACAGTACCCATATGTCATTTACAACCTCAGACACCACATTGCATAATTCCAGGCAAAGTCACAAAATCACTTTCACTTCTCCATAATTACCTATAGTATCAAGCAGGACCCACACCTAATCTAAAATTAGACACATAAGGAGAAACCCGAGGCAGCAACACAACTCCGTCCACTTTTCACAGACAATCGGTCCCAACATCTCACAGAGTAGCAGGCACCCAAAACGCAGCAGGTGGGGCACAGGAGGCCGCCTCAATTCGGGGCGCACACGCGCACACACACACACACACAGCGCCCGCTGTATGAGGCCCCGCTCCCAGCGATGGAGCTTCCTCGGGTCAAAACAGACAATCCCCACCCCCAGCGCAGAGCTCGCTTCAGGTCAAACTCGATTGTCACCCTCAGGGTCACGCCCACGGACCACGCCCGAGGCCCCGCTCGCACAGATCCGAGGGTCTGGTTACCGTGGGCTCGGTTCCGGCTCCCTCCTCAGAATTACCAGGCCCGGCTGGAACTCCCTGTTTCCTCCCTGCCCTCCCCTCCGGGACCAGCTTCCTATTCTGCCCTCTCAGTCCGAGCTCCGGGTTCCCGCCTCCTCAGAGCCCCTAGGACCTACCAACCTCACCCCCGGCCAAGGATCAGGCGTCTGCGCCTGCGCACTCCCTCGTGGGCCGGAGCTCCCAGGAGTCTACGGGGCGGTGCGTTAGTAGTCCGGCTGTCCAAGCTACCGGCTCTCGGGACCGTTTGTGTCAACGTCCGCGCTTTTCCAGAGTGGGCTACGTTTCTCACAGGCCCTGGGGGAGGTAGTGAACCTCATCCTCCGGTTCATTTTCCGCTAGGCTTGCGGTCACCGTTTTCCGTGTGGTGAGTTGAAGTGACCCGGGTCTGGGTGCCGGAGGAGCTCACCGCGGGAGGTCTGGAGCTTTCCAGGCGCCTGTTGAGCAGGTGGAGCCGGAACGTCGGGCCTTTGTGGGGAAGGTGATTGTGTGTGTGTGCGTGCGCACGCAATTGTGTGACTGCGTCGGTGTGGGATGTGCTCATGAGAGTGTATGTGTGATTCAGAGTGTGTGTATGTGCGCGCGCGCGCGCGCGCTGGGGAAGCCCTGAGTGGTCCGGATTAGGCCCCCTGGGACTGTGTGGGGGCGGAGCCTTTTTTATGACCATGGTCAGTTGTGACTGTGAGTTGTGTTGTACTCTGATCGAGTGATTCCATCACAGCTCTGTTGTGACCAATCGGAGGCTAATCAGAATTGGCCTAGTGGAGCTTTTTTATTTTTAGGTAAGGTAGAGCTTCATTTTTGCGGTTCTGGTGCTGAGGAATCTGTCTGTGGACAAGATCC
The DNA here is from genome assembly GCF_002007445.2 of Ailuropoda melanoleuca. Taxonomy (NCBI): domain Eukaryota; kingdom Metazoa; phylum Chordata; class Mammalia; order Carnivora; family Ursidae; genus Ailuropoda; species Ailuropoda melanoleuca. Next base: position 39,304,363 of record NC_048229.1, on the reverse strand, counting down.
CCGTGTGACTCAGTCTGTGCCTGTGAAAGACTTCGAGGCCCTAGTTAACCACGGTGGCCCACTGTTCTAAAGGATGGCTTTTGTTCCGTTCATGCCTTCATCAGTGCACCCTGCATGTATTGTCCAGCCTACTGCTTAACGTATTGAAGGAATAGAGTACGTTAAGTGTAGTGCATTCTTGACCCAGTTGTAAGTTCCACTTGGAATTTTTTGTACTGGGTTTTCTTTCACTGCCTCTGTCATTGCACCTTATAACCACACTGTATAGAAATGCTAGTTGCACAAAAATGGCTTTCAAAGGGAAGTTGAACATTTGAGACCTAGAATGAAGGTTACAATTAAAAAGTACCACCCTGTGTTTATTGTGGCGATGTTAGAGCTGGAATTGCCTCCAAGGCAGGGTCCTGGGAAGACATGATATGGAGGCACCAAGAGTAGGATTACTTCCTTTGAATTTTCCCCTTGGCAGCTCCGTGGGGTCAGGTTGCATATTGCAGATCGACAGCATTTTTATAGCTCTGTTGACAGAAAACTGCCGTGAACATAGATTCCCAGGCTTCAGTGGACGTGAGTTTTCCTTATGATACAGGGAAGAGTCAACAGTATTCCAGTCTTTCTCATAATTCCATTAGTGTGTGTTTAATACATATCATGGGGACTTGCTAGTGATGAGGAAGTGTGTTCTTGTTTAGCCTGTCTGGGCTCCAGGAAAGGCCTGCTATGTTGCGCTTCCCTTTTCCTTCCAATTTTTGCTGTATTCCAAAAGAAGAGCAATGAGAGGAGAACATTGTTATAGTTACACATCTTAAAGCCAAGCTAGAAGTCATTTTGAGCTTTCTCTTTGTTTTATGAAATTTCATTTTTGTTTTTCAGGATATAGAATGACTTCATCTGAAGTGCCCTGCCAAATAGTGACTTAGACATTTACCTAGAGAAGGTAAATGGTCTCTAGGCCTTCTCTTCCCAGTTAATGATGGTACCGTGAGGATGGATCTCCTTTCCTAGTTACTCATCAAATGCTCTTCCTACAGTTAATTTTCATATAGCCTAGTTACTCATCAAATGCTCTTCCTACAGTTAATTTTCATATAGCCAACACCTCCCCTTGTATGCTTTTTGTCGTGAGCATTCTTGTGATGCAGAAATAGTACTTTTTCACTTTACACAGTGATTTGTTAAGGAAGAGACCAATGTTTAGGTAGAATTATACATTTGATACTTTAGATATTCTTCAGACACATGAGTGGAAAAATGGCAAGATAGATAGATTGATTGGTTTCAGTGTACTCTATAATGGTCTCTGAGTCTTGAGCAGGGGTCAGCAGACTTTGACCCAGCAGGCCAAATCCAGCTTGTGTCCTATTTTTTTTTGGCCTGTGAACTAAGACTGGTTTTAACATTTTTCAGTGATTGAAAACATATCAAAAGGAGAGCCTATTTTGACATGTGAAAATTATATGAATTTTAGATTTCAATGTCTACAAATAAAGTTTTGAATTTGGTCAGTTAAAAAGTTTGTGGAAATTTGTTCTCTCTCTTGTTAAATAAGCTCTACATAATATATTTGATTTTGCCTTTAGGCCTACAAAGCCTAGCATATTTACTATCTGGTCCTTTACAGAAGTTGATGACCCTTAATTTTATTTATTTATTTTTATTTATTTTTTAAAAAGATTTTATTTATTTATTCGACAGAGATAGAGACAGCCAGCGAGAGAGGGAACACAAGCAGGAGGAGTGGGAGAGGAAGCAGGCTCATAGCAGAGGAGCCTGATGTGGGGCTCGATCCCATAACGCCGGGATCACGCCCTGAGCCGAAGGCAGACGCTCAACTGCTGTGCCACCCAGGCGCCCCTGATGACCCTTAATTTTAAATCTTAGTTTTGCCATTTAGTATTTGTGGGTTTGGATAATATGTTCAATATCTTTCTATTCCATAATTTGTTTGTAAAATGCAAATAGTAGTATGGATTTCATAGGGTTTTATGAGGATTAGGAGAGTTAATATTAATAGGCCACTAGAACAGTGACTGACAATAAGAAGTGCTTAAGTTAAAAACATGTTATTATGTGGATAATTTAAGTCCACGTTCATAGATAAGGAGCAATGAAAATGAGAAGTTAATTATAATAGGTAGTTGTAAGAAAGAAAATGAGCCATATGCTCAGATGGTCTAAAGCAGGGTGCCTGGGTGGCTCAGTCAGTTAACTGTCTGCCTTTGGCACAGGTCATGATTCCAGGGTCCTAGGATCGAGCCCCAGGTCGGGCTCTCTGCTCAGTGGGGAACCTGCTTCTTCCTCTGCCTGCTGCTCTGCCTACTTATGCTCTCTTTCTCTCTGTCAAATAAATAAATAAATAAAATCTTTAAAAAAATAAAACAGGAATCCTTCACCTTAAATGATTTGCCTTCCAATTGTATACCTAATTATTGCATATTTATTTTATTAATACATATTTTTCTTGGGGAAAAGTCTATAATTTTATGATACTATCAAAGGTATACATGACCCAAACAAGTTTTGAACCACTAACTTAGTTATAATAACTTATAATTGGAAGTCAACTTTAGGAGGAGTTTGTCTAAAAATAATTTCCTGTATTATGTAAATATTGTTTATCACATTACATCCAAATTAATATTATATAAATTAAGAGATTCTGATATAAAAAAATAAAAAATGTAATGCTATGCAGTATTCATGTTTATGAACAAAAGCACTCAAGAAATTGCTAAATTATAAATATAAAGTTTATTATAGGTATTTCTTAGCAATTTTTCAAGGATTATATCTGATATGATACATTAACCAGGCATTCAGTGGAGAAAGGCAATGATAAAGTCACATTTATTAAGCCTCTACTATGGACCAAACAGGTTAGTCTGAAAACGTCACCTGAGTTGTGCTCATTCACAGGGGAATCTTAACATGGAATTGTCTCATATTGATGAAATAAAGTAGAAGAGGGCACAAGACTTGGTAGGTTTAAGTCACACTGGTTTTAGTGCTGTTACCAGTTATTTTGCCAGCCTGTGTGCTCACAGTTTACATAATAAGTAGAAGATAGCCCATCCTAGAATTCTTTTTAGAAAAATGCTCTAAATGGAATTTGTTGTTCTGTATTCCTTTTTTTTTTTTTTTTTTGAAGATTTTATTTATTTATTTGACAGCCAGCCAGCGAGAGGGGGAACACAAGCAGGGGGAGTGAGAGGAAGAAGCAGGCTCCCAGCAGGGAGCCCGATGCGGGGCTCAATCCCAGGACCCTAGGATCACGCCCTGAGCCTAAGACAGAGGCTTAACAACTGAGCCACCCAGGCGCCCCATGTTGTTCTGTATTCCTGATGATGAAATTAACATAGTCTTCTTGAAAAAATTACTGATCTAAGTTGAATTTGTAAAACAAAGTTAAAAGTACTCATAATTTTAGGGGTGCCTGGCTGGCTCAGTCAGAAGAACATGCGACTCTTGATCTTGGGGTTGTGAGTTTGAGCCCCACATTGGGTGTATAGATTACTAAAAAATAAATAAGCTTTAAAAAAGTACTCATAATTTTAGCATCCAGAAATAGTCACTAACATTTTGGTGTACATTCTTCTAAAGTTTTCCTTGTAGGTATGTTTATGATTTTGTGCTTTTAAAAAAATTTACAAGAATTAGTCATTAAAATAAGACCTCTTAGATTGAAGAAGGAATACAGTCCAATCACTGCTTTTGTTACACCTCCATGTCTGTAGCGTCACATGACAAACCTAAAACAATTTAGTGATGAGTTTGGTGTTTTTATTCAAAGGAAAACAATCCATGGATTGGGGGAGTACTGTGCCTCAAATGCAATGCAACACTCTTCTGGAGGGATTTTGGGCAAGAGAGAGTTTTCTAGAATGTTAGAACACGCAACACAGAAATGATATGATTGGATAAGAGGTCAGGGATTTCTTTAAAAGACTAGTAGGTCCTATTTTTTAGGGTAAGATAAGCTAGCTAAAGCTGAGATGAAGGATTGTGCTTGATATATGTTAGGTTTCCTTGACAGGTGTATCCTGTAAGTGCAGACTGACTAAAGTTTAGATTTGTGATGTGGGCCAGGACACTAGGGTGGCCTCCATTTTGTGGGTTTTGATATACAAATTAATTTTATCAGTTGGTATAAGAAGGAAGGGACAATGATGCCCAACCGATGTGACAAACCTTTTGACTATTTGTACCTTTTGGAATATATAGATATCAATTTATGAATAATTCCAGGAGAACAAATTATCAGGTAAGGGTACTCAGAACTTTCTTTCTCTTTCTTTTCTTTCTTTCTTTCTTTCTTTCTTTCTTTCTTTCTTTCTTTCTTTCTTTCTCTTTCTTTCTTTCCTTCCTTTTCTTTCTTTCTTTCTTTCTTTCTTACAGATTTAGATAACTTTCACAAGATAGTACTAATATCAAGAGCAAGTGTCTTAGGAGTCTAATTTTATAAATTACACTGACAAGTTTGGGTTTATAATTTCAGATAACAGAATTATATGTTAGTAGTTATAAATACACTAAAAATCTGGGTTAGGCAGGGGACAAGATTGATTTTTTTTGTTAATATTTTCACTTTGTTACTTGAGTGGGTTAGATTCTCTGAGCTAGTTTTATGAGACAGAGTGGTGACTCTGTAGCTGCTGTCCTCCTTTTTTTTTCTGAAACTCTTTGTGGTAATGTTGTTAGTGAAGACTATATTTTCGAGCTGTGCTCTGTAATATATTAGCATTATAAGGAAGAGAAGCCTACGAAGCTCAAATTTCACTCTTAAAAAATGGTAAGAACTGAAGAGAATTTCCTTTAAAAGAAGTGGATTATAGAGCATGAAATAGTTTTTTCATCATCAATAAAAAATAGATAATATTTTGTTTGTTTTCAGTTAATCCTGAAACTCGCAGAGGTGGCAGGTACTATTGTTTTTCTCATTTTATAAGGAAATCTAGGCAAAGCAGATAAAGTGCTTACTAAGGCACACAGTAACTTCCAGACCTAAGATTGGCAAACTGAAGGTTTGACCACAGAGCATGTTCTACTTACGACTCTCAATTTTTTATTTTTTTAATATATTTTTAATTTATTTATTTTTATTTTATTTAAAAAATTTTTTTAAATTATGTTAGTCACCGTACAGTACATTCCTGGTTTCTGATGTAAAGTTCGATGATTCATTAGTTGCGTATAACACCCAGTGCACCATGCAAAACGTGCCCTCCTTACTACCCATCACCAGCCTATCCCATTCCCCCACCCCCCTCCCCTCTGAAGCCCTCAGTTTGTTTCTCAGAGTCCATAGTCTCTCATGCTTCATTCCCCCTTTTGATTACCCCCCCTTTCTTCATCCCTTTCTTCACCTGCNCATCCCTTTCTTCACCTGCCAATCTTCCTAGTTCTTATGTTCCATAGATGAGAGAAATAATATGATAATTGTCTTTCTCTGCTTGACTTCTTTCACTTAGCATTATCTCCTCCAGTGCCGTCCATGTTGCAGCAAATGTTGAGAAAGCGTTCTTTCTGATAGCTGAGTAATATTCCATTGTATATATGGACCACAACTTCTTAATCCAGTCATCTGTTGAAGGGCATCTTGGTTCCTTCCACGATTTAGCTATTGTGGACAATGCTGCTATGAACATTGGGGTGCATATGGCCCTTCTCTTCACTACGTCTGTATCTTTGGGGTAAACACCCAGTAGTGCAATGGCTGGGTCATAGGGTAGTTCAATTTTTAACTTTTTAAGGGACCTCCACACTGTTTTCCAGAGTGGCTGTACCAACTTGCATTCCCACCAACAATGTAGGAGGGATCCCCTTTCTCCACATCCTCTCCAACAATTGTTGTTTCTTGCCTTGTCTATCTTTGCCATTCTAACTGGCGTAAGGTGGTATCTCAGTGTGGTTTTGATTTGAATTTCCCTGATGGCTAATGATTTTGAACATTTTTTCATGTGTCTGTTAGCCATTTGTATGTCTTCATTGGAAAAGTGTCTGTTCATATCTTCTGCCCATTTTATGATTTGTTTATTTGTTTCTCGTGTATTGAGTTTGAGAAGTTCTTTGTAGATCTTGGATACCAGTCCTTTATCTGTGGTGTCCTTTGCAAATATATTCTCCCATTCCGTGGGCTGTCTCTTAGTTTTTTTGACTGTTTCCTTGGCTGTGCAGAAGCTCTTTATCCTGATAAAGTCCCATAAGTTCATTTTATCTTTTATTTCTCTTGCCTTTGGAGATGTGTCGTGAAAAAGGTTGCTCTGGCCGATGTCATAGAAGTTGTTGCCTATGTTCTCCTCTAGAATTTTGATGGATTCCTGTCTCACATTGAGGTCTTTCATCCATTTGGAGTTTATTTTTGTGTATGGTGTGAGAGAGTGGTCAAGTTTCATTCTTTTGCATGTAGCTGTCCAATTTTCCCAGCACCATTTATTGAAGAGACTGTCTTTTTTCCACCGGATGTTTTTTCCTGCTTTATCAAAGATTAGTTGCCCAAAGAGCCGAGGGTCCATTTCTGGGTTCTCTATTCTGTTCCATTGGTCGATGTGTCTGTTTTTGTGCCAGTACCATGCTGTCTTTGTGATCACAGCTTTGTAGTACAGCTCGAAATCCGGCATTGTGATGCCCCCAGCTTTGTTTTTCCTTTTCAACAGTTCCTTGGAGATTCGGGGCCTTTTCTGGTTCCATACAAATTTAAGGACTATTTGTTCCAGTTCTTTGAAAAATGTCCTCGGTATTTTGATCGGGATAGCATTGAAAGTGTAGATTGCTCTGGGTAGTATGGACATTTTAACTATGTTAATTCTTCCAATCCATGAGCATGGAATATTTTTCCATCTTTTTATGTCTTCCTCAATATCTTTCAAAAGTGATCTATAGTTTCTAGGATATAGGTCCTTTACGTCTCTGGTTAAGTTAATTCCAAGGTAACGTATGGTTTTTGGTGTTATTGTAAATGGGATGGATTCCCTAATTTCTCTTTCTTCAGTCTCGTTATTCGTGTATAGAAATGCAACTGATTTCTGGGCATTGATTTTGTATCCTGCCACCTTACTGAATTGTTCTATAACTTCTAATAGTTTGGGAGTGGATTCCTTTGGGTTTTCCATATAGAGTATCATGTCATCTGCAAAGAGAGACAGTTTGACTTCTTCTTTGCCGATTTGGATACCTTTGATCCCTTTTTGTCTTCTGATTGCTGTTGCAAGGACTTCTAGTACTATGTTGAATAATAGTGGCGAGAGTGGGCATCCTTGTCGTGTTCCTGATCTTAAGGGAAAGGCTTCCAGCTTTTCCCCATTGAGAATAATGCTTGCAGTAGGCTTTTCATAGATGGCTTTTATGAGATTGAGAAATGTACCCTCTATTCCTACACTCTGAAGGGTTTTAATCAGGAAAGGATGCTGTATTTTGTCAAATGCTTTTTCTGCATCAATTGAGAGGATCATATGGTTCTTGAGTCTTTTCTTGTTGATATGATGTATCACATTGATTGATTTGCGAGTGTTGAACCATGCTTGCATCCCAGGTATGAATCCCACTTGGTCATGATGGATAATCCTTTTAATGTACTGTTGGATTCTATTAGCAAGGATCTTGTTGAGGATTTTGGCATCCATATTCATTAGAGAAATCGGTCTGTAATTCTCCTTTTTGAGGGGGTCTTTGCCTGGTTTGGGGATCAAGGTAATATTAGCCTCATAGAATGAGTTTGGTAGCTTTCCTTCTGTTTCTATTTTTTGAAATAGCTTTAGGAGAATAGGTATTATTTCTTCTTTGAATGTTTGGTAGAATTCCCCAGGAAAACCGTCTGGGCCTGGAGTTTTATTATTTGGAAGGTTGTTTATCACTGACTCAATTTCTTCATAGTTAATTGGCCTATTTAAGAAATCTATTTCTTCCTGTTTCAGTCTTGGTAGTTTATAGGTTTCCAGGAAGGCCTCCATCTCTTCCAGATTGTTTAGTTTTTTGGCATATAGCTGTTGATAAAAGTTTCTAATAATCCTTGCAATTTCAATGGTGCTGGTCGTGACCTCTCCCTTTTCAGTCATAATTTTAATAATCTCAGTCCTTTCTCTTTGTTTTTGGACAAGTTTTGCCAGTGGTCTATCAATTTTATGGATTCTCTCAAAGAACCAGCTTCTAGTCCTGTTGATCTGCTCTACTGTGGTTCTGGTCTCTAATTCATTGATTTCTGCTCTAATCTTGGTCAACTCCTTCCTTGTCAGTGGGTTAGGCCTGTCCCTCTGTTGCTGTTCCAGTTTCTTGAGGTGAGAATATAGAAACTGCATTTTAGATTTTTCTATTCTTTTGAGTGAGGCTTGGATGGCTATGTATTTCCCCCTTAGGACTGCCTTTGCAGTATCCCATAGGTTTTGGACCGTTGTGTATTCATTCTCGTTGGTCTCCATAAATTGTTTAATTTGTTTTTTGATTTCCTGGTTTATCGAGTCATTCTTGAGCAGGATGGTTCTTAGCCTCCAAGTGTTTGAGTTTCTTCCAGGTTTTTCCTTGTGGTTGAGTTCCAATTTCAGAGCGTTGTGGTCTGAGAATATGCAGGGGATAATTTCAATCTTTTGGTATTGGCTGAGACCTGTTTTGTGTCCCAGAGCATGATCTATTCTTGAGAATGTTCCATGGGCATTTGAATAGAATGAGTATTCTTTGGTTCTGGGGTGTAGTGTTCTATATATATCTATGAGGTCCACCTAGTTGAGTATGGCATTCGAAGGCCTTGTTTCTTTGTCGATTTTTTGCATGGGTGTTGTANTTCTGATAGTGGGGTGTTGAGGTCCCCTACTATTAATGTATTTTTATCTATATGTCTCTTTATTCTGGTTAAGAGTTGGCTTGTGTATCTTGCTGCTCCCCTGTTGGAGGAATATATATTTATAATTGTCATATCCAGTTGTTGGATACATCCTTTAAGAATAATATAGTGCCCTTCTGTGTCTCTAACTATAGTCTTTAGTTTAAAATCTAATCTGTCTGATATGAGAATTGCTACCCCAGCTTTCTTTTGGGGTCCACTGTTATGAAAGATGGTATTCCATCCCTTTACTTTCAGTCTGAATGTATCTTTAGGTTCAAAATGAGTCTCTTGTAGACAGCAAATGGATGGGTCATATCTTTTTAGCCAATCTGCAACCCTGTGCCATTTTATGGGAGCATTTAGGCCATTTACATTGAGACTGATTATTGAGAAGATATGATTTTAATGATGCCATGTTGCTAGTAAAGTCATTGTTTCTATCAATTGTGACTTTCTCTTCTGTATCACTCTTGGGGCCTTTTTACTTTTATAGAACCCCCCTTAATATCTCTTAATATCGTGGTTACCAAATTGGTCAATGACTGGCGATTCTGGAAGTTCTGTATTTCTCCATCAATTCTGAATGACAGCCTTGCTGGATAAAGGATCCTTGGCTGCATGTTTTTCTCTGAAAGAGCTCCTTGCCTTGGTACGTGAGAAATTTCTTTGCCCTGGCTGCTTTCAATACTGTATCCTTGGATCTAATATTTGCGAATTGCACTATGACGTGACGTGGTGTAGGTTTGTCGTGGTTGAGCTTGGGAGGGGTCCTCTCTGCCTCTTGGACATGGATGTTTGTTTCCCTTGCTAGATTAGGGAGGTTGAGCTTGGGAGGGGTCCTCTCTGCCTCTTGGACATGGATGTTTGTTTCCCTTGCTAGATTAGGGAAGTTTTCAGCTACAATTTCTTGAAATATCTCTTCTAGACCTCTGTTTTTCTCCACGCTCGGGGATGCCGATGATTTTGACATTGGAAAATTTCATTGAGTCAGTAATGTCCCGTAACCTACATTCCTGAGTGTGGGTTTTTTTGTGTCCAGAATCTATTTTAGCTTTTTCTTCTACTAACCCATCCTCCAGTTCGCCGATACGTTCTTCTGCCTCATTCACCCTGGCCGTCAGAGCCTCTAGTTTTTACTGCATTTGGCTCATAGAATTTTTAATTTCTGCCAGGTTCGCTCTCATTTCCACCCTTAGAGTTTCTATATTCTCATTAACATTTTCATTAATACTTTTTTCAAGTCTACACATCATCTTGACCATTGTTACTCTGAATTCCATTTCTGATAATTTCGTTATATCCATATCCATTAGTTCTGTGGCAGAGGCCACAGACTCTTTGTCTTTTCTTTGCTGGGGGGGATTTCTCCTTCTCGTCATTCTGATGAGGAGAGGTTGCGGAGTTGTCCAGAGCCCAAATTATTGACCAGGATCCAGGCCGTGCACCCTTGTTTTATAGGGATCTTAGGGAGGTGGGCTTCTTGATTTTTCAGCCTGCCTTCTGGGGGAGGGGCCTGCCACGCCAATACTGAGGCGACCCTGTTTGGGTAGAGTCTCTGTGTCCCCTGCGAGGGGGAATGGGGATGGGCATACTGTGAGCCGGTATTTCCAGGCTTTTGTTCTCTGGCGGCTTTCCCTGGTGGTTTGCTGTGCGTCTTCTGAGAGTCAGAGCAACAGTGGCTGAATCTCAGCCTCTGTCTCAGAACAGAGGGGTCGTGGCCCGCTCTCCACTGAGCTCTGCTGGCCTCTTTAACTCTGTTTCTGTTGGTGCTGCTCAACCCTGCAGCGTCCCAGGATGTGCGCCCCACACCCGGCGTCCCAGCCCTCACTTCAGAGCCGGCGCGTCTCTGTCCTTTGTGTTTCTAACACCGGCAGCTGCCAGCCGCTCCCGCGCGCTCCGGAGCTCCCGGTCCTAGTCTGGTTCCAGTGAACACACCAGAGCTCCGTTTCAGTGTGGTGGCGTGTGTTACCGGCTCATGGTCTCAGTCTGGTCTCTCACGGTTGCTGGTCTGTGAGTCCGCCTGTTCCCCTGTGCCGGTGGCTACCGTTTCCCGGCGCCCGAACGTGGCGGCTCCCTCCCCCTTCCATTCATCTTCCGATATCTGTGTGCGGCTTCACGGTTCGCCGCTTCGTACCTCAATATTCATCGCTGGAGATGTTCATTTGTAGAGATCGAGATGTACCTTCCTGCGTCTCAGGCTGATTCCGTGGATGTTCAGGATGGTCTTGAACCCTGTTTATTGAACAGAGCAATTTTATCCAGTTTCCATTTGGCACAAGCTTGTGTGCTAAGGCTGAAACAGCTTCGGTCAGGTTTCAGCTTAAGAGTCAGGTCTAGGAGGGAGGTTGGGTCGCTCAGTCAGTTAAGCATCTGCCTTCAGCTCAGGTCATGATCCCAGGGTCCTGGGATCAAGTTTTGCATTGGGCTTCTTGCTCAGCAGGGAGCCAGATTCTCCCTCTCCCTGCTGCTCCCTCTGCTTGTGCTCTCTCTCTCACAAATAAATGAGTAAATTTTTTTTTTTTTTAAGAGTCAGGTCTAGGCAATTAGAATGTATGAATTCAGGATTCAAAAAAAAAAAAAGCCATTGGTTTTTCTTTGGCAGCAGAAAAGCATAGACTGCTTGTTTTGTCAATCATAGAGTCTAAATTGACCCACTCAAAAATATGCACATTAACTGAAATGTCCATCAGATGATGAATGGATAAATAAAATGTTGTATATCCATACAATGGAATATTATTCAGCCATTAAAAAAGAGTGATTCATTCTGCAACATAGATGAACCTTGAAAAATCATACTCAGTGAATGAAGCCAGACACAAAGGCCACATACTATATGATTTCATTTGTATGAAGTATTCAAAATAGGTAAAACCACAGAGACAGAAAACAATTAGTAGTTGTAAAGGGCTGGGGAGAGGGAAGAATGGGGAGTGACTGCTAATGGTTATAGTGCTTCTTTTGGGGATGGTGAAAATGTTCTGGAATTAGTGGTAATGATTGCACAACTTCGTGAATATACTAAAAACTACTGATTGTACACTTAAACAGGTATATTCTATGGTTACATGAATTTTACCTCAGTTTAAAAAAATAGACTAAAAAATATGCTGGAAGAGTATCACCCTCTAATAGTCAGGCATTTCATTTCCACAGAGCATTTATTAACAAGATGACTGCTTTCTAAAACCACAAAAGTGTATTTCCAGCTGGTTAGAAACACTATTAATGCAAGTAATATGCAGGGCTTTTGGGTTTAGTAGAAACTTTAAAGGTCATTAAAGAATTCACTGTTGAGAAACCACATGGATGTAAATAATGTAGGAAGAGCTTTAGTGAATTTAGAGAATTCATATTGGTGGTCTCACGAATTTATGGAATGTGGGAAAGCCTTCACTTGTGGAAGATATTTTTAAGTATATCAGAAAAGGTTTCCTGATGAGACATGGGACACTCTATGAAATAGATAGAAATTTGGGTAATGGTAAGATTTTATTCACACATTAATGAAAATCAGAACATATATGTTAAGAAAACATATAAGAAATGTATTAAGGCTTTTATAACAACATTCTTTTCTCAAAATCAGAGAATTTTTAATGTATTGAACTAATAACATTAATGACTTTCATTCATTCCTCTTCTTGTTGAATATTAGGATATTCTTATCAGAGAAAAATTCTGTAAATTTGAAAATCACTTTCATCATGGTAATAAATCATAAGCTATTTCACATTATTCATGTTACTTTCATCTTATACTTAAATTCATGCTAGAAAATAGCTGTTAATGTAATAAATGTGAGAATGGAAATCCTTCTCACTCATATATATGAATATATTTTTCCTATTCTTCAAGATTTAATTTGAAAATTTTTTACTATTACAAAATTTTTTCACTTTATATTTGTCCTCCTCTTTTATGTAAGTAGAATTTTCTCTAAGGCATGTATATAAGGTAGCCATAAATCTGGAAACATGTGAATATACACAGTAAATGGTTTATTGATATTACAATAAAATATATATTTGATGACATTACATATATTTAATGTGTTATGTTTCATTACCAATATATAGTTCCAGGTGCTGTACAAAACTGTAGTATACAGGGTGCCTGGGTGGCTCAGTTATTAAGCGTCTGCCTTCAGCTCAGGGCATGACCCCAGAGTCCTGGGATCCAGCCCCACATCAGGCTCCTCTGCTGGGAGCCTGCTTCTCCCTCTCCCCCTCCCCCTGCTTGTGTTCCCTCTCTCGCTGGCTGTCTCTCTCTCTGTCAAATAAATAAATAAAATTCTTAAAAAAAAAAACTGTAGTATAACTTAGTATTTCCATCAATTCCTTCATGTACATCTGTGGCGTTTGTTACATTGTCATGGATGATTTATGTATCTGATTTTCACTGAGCAAACCTGCACCTTTAGCATATCACAAAAGTAAAAGATGCAGTTCAGTTTCCAAAAATTATCTCTATTTTTTTTTTCCTTATTGCCATTCTTTACACAGAAGTAGAGTTATCTAGTCATAGGGAATAGATACATTCAACTGAATCTATCTGTATCATTCTGCTGCTGGTTAAGGCCGTGATTTCATCTGGTGGTAGAGATTCTCTTCCAAGCTTACTTGGAATCATGATTCCCTTTAGTTCTTTGAATGTATTTATAATGGTTTCTTTGAAGTCTTCGTGTTAAACCTGGCATCTGGTTGCTCTCATAGGCAGATTCTTTTTCTTTTTGCCAATGTATGGATCACACTCTGCAGTTTCTTTGCATGTCTTATAAATTTTCTTTTGGCAAATAGACATTTGTTAACAATTTTATTTATTTATTTGAGAGAGAGAGCACAAGCAGGCGGAGGGGGAGGCGCAGAGGGAGAAGCAGACACCACACAAAGCAGGGAGCCCAACTCAGGGCTCAGTCCTGGGACCCTGGGATCATGACCTGAGCCAAAGGCAGTTGCCTAACTGACTGAGCCACCCAGGTACCCCACAAATAGATATTTTAGATAATATATTGTTATTTCTGCATTAACCAGTGTAGGAAAATGTCAGAAGAGAATGATGTTCTCAAGAATAGATGGAAGTAGGGCCTGAACTGTTCCATGGCTACAAAGACCAATTAAGGGGTATAAATGAACCAAAACCAAACCAAACCAAACCAAAAAACAAAGAGATTTTTAAAAAAGTAAAAAGGATATAAAGTTTGATTCTGGGAAACTAATGTTTGGTTTCATGGTTTAAAACTTGCTAAAAAAAACCAACAGCATTCATTTGGGCTTTATAAGAGAGTCTGTGGTATGTTGCATCACTTTTCTTTCTAACCTCAACATGGAAATTAGAGGGAGGTATAGGCAAGCTGGGAATATAGAAGGGCTGATCTATTGCAGCTCCAGACACTGTCACCCTTAGCTGGTGGGAAGGAGAGACAGGGAAGGGGAATTGGTTTTAAATGTTTGGTCTTATGTCTACTCTGCACCTCTCATTATTTTACTGTATTTTAGGGCTTTTTAATATAAAATTTGTATATACTGTATACATAGATGTGAAAAATATCAACTGACCTTAAGTACCCCTCGATATGCTCTAGACCTAGGCAAACATTAATTTACTTTGTCAATATATTTGCCTTCTCTGGACATCTTATATAGATGGAATTATACAACATGTGTTCCTTTGTGACTAGCTTCTTTTATTTACCATAAAGTTTTGAAGGTTCATGTTGTATATAGCACATATCAGTATTCATTTCTTTTTATTGTATTGATATGCCACATTTTGTTTATCCCTTCAATAGTTGATGGACATTTGGGTTGTTTCTAGTTTGGGGCTATTATGAATAATACTACCATGAACATTCATGTACAAGGTTTTTATTGAGTGTATGCTCTTAATTCTATTGGATGTATATGGAGGAGTGGAATTGGTGGGTCTATTTTCAGAGGAGCTGTTATGAATAATGCTGCTGTGAACACATGTGCATGTTTTGTGTGGACATATATTTTCATTTCTCTTGAGTGTATACATGGGAGTAGAATTGTGGATCTATGTTTAACCATTTGAGGAACTGCTAGATTATTTTCCACAGTAACTCACCATTTTATTTCTGTCCAGCAGCATATGAGTTTTGCTTTCCCCATGTCCTTGCCAATACTCATTATCTTTATTTTTGATTATAGCCATCCTGGTGGGTGTGTAGTATTTCATTATTATTTTGCTTTGCATTTCCCTGTTGGCTGAAGGAAGTCATAGGATATACCTTTATACCTTTATGCATAAAGAAAGTAAACAGGATTCCCTTAACATAAAATCTTATAAATAGTTATGGTTTTCAGTAAAACATTGATGACAGTTTAAACATTATTACCAGGGTACAAAATAGTGAAATATATAACTAATTAGATTTACAGATATAGACGGTAAGGGAAAGGAGAATGAGGCCGATATTCATTTATTCTCAATTCAACACCTTATTATATCAGGTTCTTTAAAATAAATTTTATGACAAAAAATGGTATTAATTCCTCTGCAGCTCCACAGGGAGAGGAAGGACATTTCCTTCATATTTTTCTAAGATATTTTTTACTACTGTTCATTAGGTGGGTCTGCATCCTTAGGCTAACATGTTTACTTGTTTGCATTGTGAGACAAAACAGGACTGAAAAGCTGAAAATATAAGAAAATGGAAAATGCAGAAGGTAATTTTTTAAAGACACAATATAATGTAGAGCATATAATGTTCTACAGTCAGGATGAGATTTCATGTTCCATCCTGCACAATCCTGTCTTTGCCTGATTTCTCACTGTTACATCTTCTGCCCCATGATGAATGTCTAAGCCACCTAAATAATGTGGCATGTAAATCAAGAAACCATATGTACTCATACTCACAAGATGTAAGGGTAAATGTAAGCTGTTGCTTACAGATCCATAGTTACTGACATATTTGGGAACTGAGCTGTGTGTATCATTAGTCACGATCCAGGCTCTCATTACCTCCTAGCCCACCAAAACTCAACCTCCCATGTTGCCACTGCTGAAGAATAAAGGAAAGAGGGCATATCAATGTGATTTAAAGTAGTTATCAATTAACAGGAATTCACAGTAATCTCTTTTCGTGTGCATAGTGCCTTATGGTATACAATTTTCCAGCTTTTCAGTTTCATGACATACAGGTAGAAAAACACCAATTTACTGAATAACTACAGGCACTTTATATTCTTTATAAATACCCCTTCACTTACAGAGAATAGGCAGAACAGCAGCACATCTATCTTCACTTTTTATAGGAAGAGAATGAGTCTCAGTGATATTAAAGGATATATACAACTAAAAATGGTGCAGGTGGGGACTGGAATCTAGATCCGTTTGACCCCAGAACTCATGAACATTAACCTATAACTGACTCTCTCCACATGAGTTTGGATCTGGGAATACCTGCTGGTCAGGAGGCAGCCCATTTCTACACCAAATTATACAAAAACTTTACACTCATCCTTTAGCCCCCATAAATCTCTAAATTGGGAGTAATGGGAGGGCAGGGAGTGGAAAGTGATAAGCCTGAATTTTTAACCAATTCTCTTTTCTTTTCTGCACTCACCATTTAGGTTTATTTTCACAAATACACAGACTGAGAAAAGCAATGACACTGCACTTTAGCCTCAAGAACTGACCTATTACCCTGCTGAGGCTTCATATTCCAAGAGCTGTTGCCCAAGCCTTCTTTTAGCTCTGTATCTCCCTAGTTTCTTTTTATTCAAGCCTATACTTGGTTCTTCTGTAACACTTTGAAATCTACTGGATCTATCAAGTTTTCTTTATTCTTCTTTTTCCTCTCCTGGATTAAACATTATTCTATCACTTTTAGAGCTTACCCTTATATTTTTATTTATTTTATTTTATTTTATTTTATTTTATTTTATTTTTTTAAAGATTTTATTTATTTATTCGGCAGAGATAGAGACAGCCAGCGAGAGAGGGAACACAAGCAGGGGGAGTGGGAGAGGAAGAAGCAGGCTCATAGCGGAGGAGCCTGATGTGGGGCTCGCCCATAACGCCGGGATCACGCCCTGAGCCGAAGGCAGACGCTCAACCGCTGTGCCACCCAGGCGCCCCTACTCTTATATTTTTAACTTGTATCTTTGATTCATAATTAGTTGGTATCTCAAGAAACACCTTAGAATGCTTTGAGTACTGGAGTGCCTGGGTGGCACAGTTGGTTAAGCATCCAACTCTTGGTTTGGGCTCAGGTTGTGATCTTGGGATCCTGGGAACTGGCCTCATTGGCCTCTGCTTGGGACTCTTTCTCCCTCTCCCTCTGCCCCTCCCCGCTGTGCTCTCCCTCTCTCTCAAATAAATAAATAAAATCTCAAAAAAGAGAAAGAATGCTTTAAGTAAGTACATTCTTTCTATTGTTATCTCGTGATTTTAATCTAATTTTTGAAATACCATTAAAATTAATTATTACTTAGTATATGCTTAGACTTCCCAACATATTTACCAATTTTATCTCATTCTCTTTTTCCAGGTTTAATTTACTTCTTGCTAACATACATCCTTTAGAAATTCTCCAGTGAGTCTATGAAAGAAAAAAGTAGATAGTATTGAATTTATGTCCAAAGGAAGGCTTAAGATACCATTTCTTTTACTGAGATTCAAGACCTACTCTGTTCCTAGGCACTTGTCATCATGGACATATCCTTTGACCAATATCTCTCCATTTCTCCCACCCTCCTAACCCCTTGGCAATTACTATTCTACGCTCTATTTCAATGAGTTTGGTTTTTTAGATTTCACATGTAAGGGAGATCATACAATATTTGTCTTTCTCTGACTTATTTCACTTAGCATATGCGCTCAAGTTCCATCCATGTTGTCACAAATGGTATGATGTACTTCATTTTAAAGGCTGAATAATATTCCATTGCATATATATACACATTTTCTTCATTCAGTCATCCATCAGTGGACACTTAGGCTGTTTCCATGTCTGGGCTATTGTGAAAAATGCTACAGTGAGTATGGGACTGCAGATATTTCTTCGATATCCTGTTTTCATTTACTTTGGGTATCTCTATACTGCTATTTTACTTGATTAAAACAGTCATAATTCTGCAAGCAGAATCAAAATGACACATACTTAACTAGACACAGCGTTTCTCAATTATTCATGAATATCATTTACATAGTGATCTAATTTCACGGTAACTGTGGAATACACAAAATCATGATAAATAAGTTTGTACAGACACGTTCAGTTTCCTAGATCTCATCCACTTCACAAAACCATAATCCCATGTACCTTACATGACATTCATTAACTCCAGTAAGCCCATCTCATGATTCCATACAAGAATACCAAATCAATTTTGGAAGCCACTGACTCCATAGTCACACTGAGCCTCAAACCCAAGTCACTAACGACTAATCATTCTGCAAGGTTTATCAACTTCTTAGAAAGTTAAATATAAACTGACCTATTACCCAGCATTTTCTTCTTCTAGGTATTTCCAAAGGAGAAATGGAAACATGCCAGCTTTATTGATAATATATAAAACCTGGAAATAAATAAAATGTTCACCAAGAGAAAAAAATGAATAAATTGTGGTATATTCACACAACTGAATGCTATCCATAAATAAAAAGAATGAACTACACATTAATAAACCTTACAAAACCAGGATGTGCAAAGGAGACATATGTAATTGCAGAACTGACAAAACTAAATTACGGCGACGTATCTCACAACTATGACTGTCTCTGTTGTGAGACCGACTGAAAAAGGACACCAGAGAACTTCCCGGCAGTAACGATATAAAACCCGCACCAGGGCAGGTATACACATACTGAGCGTCTGCTGTGTGCCAGATGCCATTCTGGGTGCTGGGGCTTTCTCAAGAGGTAAACTGACAACAAAACTCGTCACTCTGGTTCACAACCACGGATCTGGGGTCCCGCACATATAGGCCTGCGTGTAGAGAAACCTCGACAGGCACCGGCTTCCAGTTCTCGCCTCAGCCATTTCCACCCAAACCGCGGTACCCGCTTCAGCCCTTCTTGGCCCGACCGTCCTCAGCACGGATTCCCGATTCTCTCCCTGGTCCTCCTCGATCAGGTTCCTGATTCCCTCTTTTCACCTCAACGCTCCGGGTCTGGGGATTCCGGTTCTCACCGGGTCCTCCCGGACACAGGTTTTTCCAGTCTTCCTCCTGGCCCCGCCTCCAGGCTTCCGCTTCCCTTTTCTTTCCTTCCCCCGCCCAGGTTTCCAATTACTTCCTGGGCTGGGGCTCTAGTTCAACCCAGGATCCCTCGCTCCCAAAACGCCGGCTCTTCGGCGTCTGAAGAACCGCCAGCGTCAACCCTCCTCCGCCCAGGAGGAGCGACCCGCTCACCCTGAAACCCCCAGGAGTCTCCGGGGCGTGGCGTGGACTTTGCGACCTTTGCCCTCCCCGCGGCGCTCGAAAACCTGGACATTTTCAGTGGTGGACTACGTTTCCCACAGGCCCCAGGGCTACGAATGAACGTCGACTTTTGGTTCCCCTTCCGGTATCGTCGTGGTTATTGGGTTATGCCTGGTGAGTTGAGGTGACCCAGGTAGGGTTGCGGGAGGGGCTCGCGGTGCGGAGGCCCTAAGCTCCGGGGGCGCGGGGTGGGGCAGGTGCAGCCAGGGGGCTCGTCCCAGCGTTTGCTTGAACCCCGGACGACGTTGGTTTCCGGTGCTATTGTCTGTGAAGAGTTCATTGTGGGGTATTAGTGCACGCGCGTGCTTGCGTGTGAGTGAGAGTGTGTGACGGGCCCTGGAGTGCCCAGACTGGTATACGATTGAGCTTGTGGGACTATCAGTATATAGTCAACGGTGATGTGAGTATCTCATACTGTGACGGAGTGATCCTGTGACAGCTCTGTTGTACTGACTGTAAGTTTGAACGAAGTCGGTGTGAGTTTTTGTTTTCCCCGGTAAACCTGTAGGAGTTTGAAGTTTGTTTGTTTTTCAATGAGCTTATGAAAGTGAGTAAATTTTTTTACATATAAATATAAATGCGTATGTATATATACATACATATATAGGTATATATATGTATGTATATATACATACGTGTATATACATATATATACATATATATCACCTTGTGCCCAGTAGTAGCCGGGTGCTTAACACAGAGGGGACATTGGTGAAGTGAGCGTTGCCCACCCAGGATCCACTCTAAGTTCCATGGTTCCTTGGAACGTGTTTCACTTGATTCTCCTCTATTCTTACACCCTAGGGCCAGTTTGATATAGCTGTAGAGAAAAAGACATCAGGGGGGAAGTCATGGATTTCACACCTAGAATGAAAGTACCAAACAGGAAAGTACATCCTAAGTCTTGGGATGAGAATTTAGGCTTGCGCTTGATTTCAAGACAGATTTCTGGAAAGACATGAGGGGAGGGGCACAGGGTAAAAGATTTCTTCCTGGGCGAACCTCTTTTGGATACACTCTGGAGGGCATTTACATGTTCCAGAACCACACCTGTTCCCCCTAGAAACTGCTGTAAACTTGGTTAGATTCCAGCGCTGGTTATTGGTGATGCTGACCTTTTTCTCTAATACTGGTAAAAGTCAGCAGTATCCTAGTTCTTCTTACTTCCACCTGGATGTATTTGTGATGGGTAATGACTTATGTCTGATGGTGGACAGTGTGTTCTTATTTAGCCTGTCCAAGAGTCTCAGGAGTTTCTTGTGGTCCTGTAGTTCTGCAGGAGAAGCCCCCTGAAGTGGAGGAGAGCTTTGCCACTTAAAGGCCCATTCAAGGTCAGTTCATGTTTACTTTTTATTCTGTCATGTATATTTGTTTTACAGAACATTATATATTTGCTGCCATTCTAAATTGTAAGACCTAATTGTGAGGTGTCCATTTACCTGGTCTCAGGATGCCCCTTCCCAATTAGTAACAGGACCATAGGGATGGGTCCCCTTCTCTTCCAGTGCCTTTCCAAATACCCTTTTCCTTCCCAGTTCATATTCACATTGCTGTTGGTAATTATTCAGTTTCCCCATGTGCTCTTTTCTTTCCAAAGGATGGTACAGAAATAGAACTAGTTGAATTCTTCAAGGATAAACTAAGGACTTACTTTAGAATGTGTTTTGTCCAGGAAGAGACTGGTGGTTTGGTAGGATAAAACACCAGATACATTTGATTTTATTCATAGACTGGATTTTCAAACAAAGCAAGGTAGGAAGTGGTTTGATTGATTTCAGTCAGTAAGACATTTTAGGAGTAGGAATATGATTGGAGTGTTGTGAAGAGAGGTCTGTGTGAACAAGGGCAAGGAGTGTTTCCTCGGAGTCCACGAGGCAATTTGAATGGTGACAGCTAAGTCTTGAGATTTGGCAGTATAACTCTCTTTCAGACCACATAGTCGTATAGGTTGTGAGAGGCAGCATGATATAATGGTATTTGAGTCTGAAGCAGCACCCTCTGATGGAAATACGCAAGCCAGTAGTGTAATTTAAAAATTTCTTTTGCACACATTTTAGAAAGTTAAAAGAAACAGTTGCAATTAAGTTGGATAATACAACTTATTTTAACCAATATATCTAAAATATCATTTCAACATGTAATAATATAAATAAATTGAAATATTTTAAATTCCTATCTTCATACTAAGTTTTCAAGACCTGATACATATTTTACTGTTATAGCACTTCTCAGTTTGAATGCTAAATTTTCAGTGGTTATGGTGAAATATAGTTATACCAAAACAATAAAGTTTTGTTTAACTGGAAAACATTTTATATTGCTTTTGTATTTGAATTAAAAATTAAAATAAAATTGAAAACTCAGTTCCTGGTTCACTCTAGCCACATTTCAAGGAGGTCAGTAGTTATTAATATTTGTTTTATAATTTTACGTTGTTAAATGTAGATAATGATCATATTAATGCCTTACAGTTTTTATAAGGGTAGAAACATTAATCTGGGCACAGCTGAGAGCACTTAGTAACAGCCTTGCACTTAACAAGTCCTCAAGAAACAAAAATGTTGTTATGTGAAGATTATAAGTATTCACCATAAATTTTCTATAAATCAAGAACAATGAAAATACAAAATTAATTTTGATGAGCATTTAAAAGGAATCTTTGAAAATCAGATTTGCTAAGGTCCTAAATAGAACTTCTTAACCTAGGGATGCCTGGGTGGCTCAGTTGGTTAAGGGAACGCCTTTGGCTCAGGTCATGATCCCAGGCAGTGTGGGGCTCCCTGCTTAGCGGGGAGTCTGCTTCCCCCTCTCCCTCTGCCTCTCCCCCAGCTCCTATTTGCTCTCTCTCTCAAAAAAAAAAAAAAAAAAAAAAAAGAACTTCTNTCAAAAAAAAAAAAAAAAAAAAAAAAGAACTTCTTAACCTAATGCAAATTGACTCCATTTTCATTCTCTCAGGGGACCACAAATCTCTTGAAATTCTATTCCAGATTATTCTATATGATGCCTAACATTTATTTATTTATTTATTTTTTGGGTTTGTTTTGTTTGCAGAATATCTTTAATTTCATGAGGTTACATGAGACATATAATAGGGGCGCCTGGGTGGCACAGCGGTTGAGCGTCTGCCTTCGGCTCAGGGCGTGATCCCGGCGTTATGGGATCGAGCCCCACATCAGGCTCTTCCGCTATGAGCCTGCTTCTTCCTCTCCCACTCCCCCTGCTTGTGTTCCCTCTCTCGCTGGCTGTCTCTATCTCTGTCGAATAAATAAATAAAAAAATCTTTAAAAAAAGAAACATATAATAAAGTTTAAAAACTAAGTTAATCACATTACATAAATGTGATGTAATACCATATAGGTAAGAGAAACTTTGTAGCCTTAAAAAGAAAAAGAACTGATATTAATATTATACAATATATTTATATAGGAAAAATACTCCAAATTGTTAATATTGTGTATGAATCGATTTTACTAAGATTGCATTTGTAAGCAATCTTGTAAGAATGTATCTAAAATAATACTCATTGATGATGTACTGTATGGTGACTAACATAATATAATTTAAAAAAATTATTGAATAATAAAGGAATGAAGGCATGTATAATAAGCACATACTCTGTACGAAACATGTTTCTGCCTTATTTACACACGTTTTCTTAGTCTTTTAAACAAAATTCAGGAAAATTGAACCAAAATTCAAGTAAATTTGAAGATCTATTTGGCTTTATTTTCTGATTCACGGATCAGGCAGCATCCCATCTAACAAATAGTGGGGAGTTCCACTGAGCTAAACAAAAGGAAGGTTTTAAAAGGCAGAGAGAGTGTTAAAAAAAATTTATTAGCAAGGAATGCATTGTTTAAGCAGGGTTGCCCTCCTGAAGGGAGCTAAGTTTCCTAGTATTGACCAGAAAATTCCATGTTGACTGGTTAAGGTTATATTCCTTGGGGATTGAAACTGCTGTTAGGTTAGGTATTAATAATGTCTTGGTTTATTGACTTGGGGCCTTAACCTAAGTGATGCTATTTTGGGTCTGTGTTTTTTTTTTTAACAATTCCCCTCCTTTGATCAGTTTAACTGAGAGATCAAAATTTAAAGCATCGGCACGACTCAGCTCCTGCTCTTAAGTTCTTGCAGCTTTTGTTGATTCTTTGTGCGGCGTTCACAGGTCCTGACTTTTGGCTTTATCTCCGTAATATTCACAGGTTACAACTTCAGGTTCACAGTTTTTAAGTCAGTCATCCTCTTTTTTTCCTTTCTGACATTCCAGTCTTAGATCATTTGATTAGTGGTTAGCAGTTGCAAACGTGCACTTAATGCTTCTGAGAGAATATAAAGCATCAGGGAGATTATTATGATGATTATAAGCAGGATCATTTTCAATGATTGGGATGTATGTTGAAGCCATGGTCCCCAAGACCCAAACAAATTAAACTCAAATGAGTCAAAGACTCCTGTGGAAGGCATCATCTTTTTAAGTCAAGTGGCTTTTTTGGTGATTTTTACATAATTGATTTTCTACTTCCCCAGGAGTGTTAATCCAGGCGCAGCAGGTGTACATAGTACTATACCTCCTTGCTCAGCTGAGAGATAATTAAGGGTTTTGCTGTTATCAAGAAAAATTTTGTCCAGGGCAACCCTTTCAGGTCCCTTCCCTCTTTGGGAGCTTTGTACTGTCACTTTGCTGTGGCTCAATAAACTTTGCTTTGCTGCCCCCGCCCCCCACCAAAAGAACAACTTTGTCCGGGAGTCTAAAGGCCTTTGTTGGGCAGTTAATTGCTTTAGCAGATTCTGCAAAAATTTCAAGAACTAAGAAGTTAGTTTCATTTACACTGATCCCTAGCCACTAAGGAGAGGGACCTGCCAAAACAGGTGACTTGAATCATGAATGCCTCCTTGTAGATCCTTTATAACTTGATGATGTAAGTTCACATGTCAACCAATGAGATGTCTTACTTTGCTTATGAAAAGTTAGGGACACAGATTTTTCTCCTCACCTGAAATAAAAGACTCTAAATACCAGAGGTTACCGCCCACTCCTTACTAATGGCCTGAGAGATGAAGATGAGGGATGTTATCCTTCTAGGCCAATGCCAAAGGAAAGAAAAGGAACAGAAGGAGAAAGGGTTTCATGTGTAGTTAAAGTACGAAGTATTGACCCCTAATCTTGGGTGAAAGCAGTCTGGCTTCATGTCAGCTACTTCTCTTCCTTGTCAATTTGATTTACAAATCTCCAGCATCTGTATGAGATCAGGTATCTCGAGGAACCTTCTTTAGTTGTGTGAGGTGTACCCAAAGCTCAATACCTTCCAGTTTTGCAGCAGTGTCAGTGGTCAGGAGTACTTGGTAAGAAAGGCCCTCTTTACAACTGGCTCAAGGGCTGTCTTTTTCTGATGATTGTTGCAGAATACCCAATTACCAGGCTCTATACTGACCAACCACACCCTTTGAACTGGGATACAGGAAGGCTTCCTTACCTATTGATGATAAGCTTGAGCATAAGACATTAGAAACTTAGAGTAGCTGGCCATACTAGCATGAGACAATAAAGAATCAGCAGAAGGTTATATATGATAGAATTTCAAGAAGTTTGTAAGGCCTTTGTTAAGGCTCATATGATTTGTCCAATGAAGTGGGTGCCTAAATCACTGCAGATCGTGGAACGTATACTCCAAGTGGAATACACACTTGTTAATAATATTTTTCTTTGCCACTTTGAAGCCTCGTGATGTGTGATGGCTTTCAGAGAAAGCATATGTACAATAACAATCCATACTGAGTGGCAGCTGAATGAAGTTTAATTGCAGGTGTTCAAAGGGCCCAGAGGGAGGGGATCTGAGACCTCTGGGGACAGGAATAGTTTTTCCAGGATTATGGACCTGGCAGACCAGGCATTGACAGACTCTTTTTGCAGTTTTACAGATGTCTCTCCCACCAATGTCTTACTCATAACAAGTCATCCTAAATGCACTATGGTAGGTAAAGGAAAGCGAAAGACAAAATACAGGTTTGTCAAGGAGTGGGGAAAAACCAAGCAGTTGTTTTGGGTTTCCCATACCACTAACTGCTCCTTTAATTTACAGCCATTGTTTACCCATCTTGATTTCTTCGATTTAGGAGGAAACTGTTGCTGTGTTACAAGTACATCAGGATGGCAAAAGTATGGCATTTTTGCAAAAGCAGAATTGATTTTATCCACAGGTGTCACAATCTTTATGATTGTGTTGCTGCTATCTTTGATGAAAGCCAGCTTGATCACACATTAAAACTTCTTTCCAAAAAGATTCTTTCCCACAAATCTTCTACCACTTTGTTTTTTACATTTGGATTTTGCCTTATGTTTTCCCTCTTTAAATAACCAAGCTCACTCTAGGACAAAATTACTGTCTTTTCCTTAACAAAAATGTATTTCCATTCCTCATGCTTTTTCTTAGCAAAAACACACATCTTACTTTCTTTGCATATAGAGTTGTTTCCCTTATTCTTTCCAGTAGTCTTAATTACATTTATTAGCATTCTTAGCTCTTAGAAACCTTAATTTCTAGTGAAAATCAAGTATTAAGCAAATGTGAACTGTCTGGTATAGTAGCAATCTTTAGATTTGCAAATTTATGAACATACTACATAAATTCTAGAGGCATATGCCTTTTAAAATTTTCCAGTATAGCATTAACACATCCATATATCTTTTAGTTTCCCTGTAATAAGAAGCCGAAAGTAGATAAATCTAGGTTCAATGATTAATGTTTTAGTATTTTATCTTTAGAAATGATCTAGATATTTAATGAATTTAACTTCACTCATCATTTAACCTAAGCAAAATTTTAATTTTTAGATTACCAGAAAGATTTGGGAAAACTAAGTAGACATTCATATTGTTCAAAACTGCATTTACAGTTTATCTTGCTTACATCTGTTTAATTCACTTGTTCTTAACTATTATGTTTAGATTACCTACAAAAACTTTATTAAACATTAGACAAAGCCACTGTCTCAAGCTATTATTAAGTTTTTTATTTTACTTCCAGTATAGTTTCAGATGTACAATATAGTGATTCAGCAACTTGTGCGTTGCTCAGTGCTCATCATGGTAAGTTGTCTTTAATCCCCATCACCTATTTCACCCATCCCCCTAACCACCTCCCCTCTGGTAACCTTCAGTTTGTCCTCTATAGTAAAGAGTCTGTTTCTTGGTTTGTCTCTTAATCTTTTTTTTTTTTTTAATTCCTTTGCTCATTTGTTTTGTTTCTTAAATTCCACATATGAGTGAAATCATATAGTATTTATCTTTCTCTGACTTATTTCTTTACCCATTCATCTATTGATGAACACGTGGGTTGCTTCCATAATTTGGCTATTGTATTGTTTACTGTTGGAGTAAACATTGGGGTGCATGGATCTCTTTGAATTAGTGTTTTTATATTTTGGGGGTAAATACCCCATACTGCGATCACTGGATTGTAGGGTACTTCTAGTTTTAACTTTTTGAGGAAATCCATATGGTTTTCCACAGTGGCTGCACCAGTCTGTACTCCCACCAACAGTACAAGAGGGAGGTTTCCCTTTTCTCCACATCCTCACCAACAGTTACTATGTTTTTGATTTTAGCTATTCTGACCAGTGTGAGTTGATATCCCATTGTAATTGATTTGATTTACATTTCCCTGATCAGTGATGTTGAGTATCCTTCATGTGTCGTCTGTTGGCCATCTGTAAGTCTTGGAGAAATGTCTTTTCATGTCTTCTGCTCTTTTTTAATTGGATTATCTGTTTTTTGGGTGTTGAGTTGTATAAGTTCTTTATATATTTGGGATACTAACCTTTTATTGGTATGTCATTTGCAAATATCTTCTCCCACTCAGTTGCCTTTTAGTTTTGTTGATTGTTTCCTTCGCTGTGCAGAAGCTTTTTATTTTGATGGAGTTTATGTTTCAGGAGACATATCTAGAAAAATGTTGCTACAGCAAATGTCAGAGAAATTACTGCCTGTGCTTTTTTCTGGGATTTTTATGGTTTCAGGTATCACATTTAGGTCTTTAATAGATTTTGAGTTTATTTTTTGTATGGTGAAAGAAAGTAAGAAAGTTTCATTCTTTTGCATGTTGCGGTCCAGTTTTCCCAGCACCATTTGTTGAAGAGACTGTCTTTGTCTCATTGGATATTCTTTTTTCTTTTGTTGAAGATTAATTAATCATATAGTTGTGGGCTTATTTCTGGGCTTTCTTCTGTTTCATTGATCATTGTCTGTCTTTAAGCCAGACCATACTGTTTTGAATACTATAGCTTTATAATGTAATTTGAAGTCTGGAATTGTGATACCTCTAGTTTGTTCTTTTTCAAGATTACTTTGGCTATTTGGGGTCTTTTGTGCTTCTATTAAAATTTTAGGATTGTTTGTTCTAGTTCTGTGAGAAATGCTTTTGGTATTTTGATAGGGATTGCATTAAATCTGTAAATTCCTTTGGGTAGTATAGACATTTTAATAGTAATTGTTCTTGGGGCGCCTGGGTGGCACAGCGGTTAAGCATCTGCCTTCGGCCCAGGGTGTGATCCCGGCGTTATGGGATCGAGCCCCACATCAGGCTCCTCCGTTATGAGCCTGCTTCTTCCTCTCCCACTCCCCCTGCTTGTGTTCCCTCTCTCGCTGGCTGTCTCTGTCTCTGTCGAATAAATAAAATCTTAAAAAAAAAAAAAGAGTAATTGTTCTTCCATCATGAGCATGGAATGTCTTTGCATTTCTTTGTGTCACCTTCAGTATCTTTTATCAATGTTTTATACTCTTCAGAGTACAGGTATTTCACCTCTATAGCTAAGTTTATTCCTAGTATTTTTCTTCTTTTCATTGCAGTTGTAAATAGGATTAATTTTTAAATTTCTCCTTCTGCTGCTTCATTATTAGTGTATAGAAATGCAGATTTCTGGCCATTGATTTTGTTTCCTGCAACTTCACCGAATTCATTTATCAGTTCTAGTAGTTTTTTTGTTGGAGTCTTTAGGGTTTTCTATATGTGGTATCATGTCATCTGCAAATAGTGAAACTTTTAATCTTTTCCTTACTGATTTGGATGCTTTTTATTTTTTGTGTGTGTCTGATTGCTGTGGCTAAGACTTCAGTACTGTGTTGAATAAAAGTAGTGAGAGTGGACATCCCTATCTTGTTCCTGATCTTAGAAAAGCTTTCAGTTTTCCCCCATTGAGTGTGATGTTAGCTGTTGGTTTTTCATGGCCTTTATTATGTTAAAAATTTTTCCTAAACCTAATTTGTTGAAGGTTTTTTTTTTTTTTTTAAGATTTTATTTATTTATTCGACAGAGATAGAGACAGCCAGCGAGAGAGGGAATACAAGCAGGGGGAGTGGGAGAGGAAGAAGCAGGCTCACAGTGGAGGAGCCCGACGTGGGGCTCGATCCCACAACGCCGGGATCACGCCCTGAGCCGAAGGCAGACGCTTAACCGCTGTGCCACCCAGGCGCCCCGAAGGTTTTTTATCATGAATGGATATTGTACTTTGTCACCTGCTTTTTCTGCATCTATTGAAATGATCATGTATGGTTTTTATTCTTTCTCTTATTGATGTGATGTGTCACACTGATTGATTTGCAGATATTAAACCACCTTTGCAGCCCAGGAATAAATCCCACTTCATCATGGTGAGTTATTTTTAATGTATTGTTGGATTTGGTTTCTTAATATTTTGTTAATGATTTTTGCATGTATGTTCATCAGAGATAATTGGCCTGTAGTCCTCTTTTTTTGTGGTGTCTTTATCTGGTTTTGGTATCAGGGTAATACTGGCTTCATAGAATGAATTTGGATGTTTTCCTTCCTTGTCCGTGTTTTGGAATAGTTTGAGAAGAGTGAATATTAACTCTTTCTTAAATGTTTGGTAGAATTCACTATGAAGCCATCTGGTTCTGGACTTTTGTTTGTTGGTAGTTTTTTCATTCCTCATTCAATTTCATTGCTAGTAATTGGTTTATTCAAATTTTCTATTTCTTCCTGCTTCAGTTTTGGTAGGTTATATGTTCCTAGGAATTTATCCATTTCTTGTCCATTGTCCAATTTGTTGGCATATA
The DNA here is from genome assembly GCF_002007445.2 of Ailuropoda melanoleuca. Lineage (NCBI taxonomy): Eukaryota > Metazoa > Chordata > Mammalia > Carnivora > Ursidae > Ailuropoda > Ailuropoda melanoleuca. The sequence goes on along the minus strand of NC_048229.1, from coordinate 39,275,025 downwards.
ATTTTTCATAATATTCTGTTACAGTTGTTTGTATTTCAGTGCTGTTGATTGTTATTTCTCTTTCATTTGTGATTTTATTTTATTACTTTTTTTTTTTTTTTGGATGATTTTTAGAGGTTTATCAATTTTGTTGATCTTTTCAAAGAACCAGCTCCTGGTTTCACTAATCTGTTCTTTTGTTTTTGTTTTTTATTTTAGTTTTGATATCACTCATTTCTGCCCTATCTTCATTTCTTCATTATTTCTTCTGTGGGTTTTGGATTTTGTTTGTTCTTTTTCTAGCTCCTTTATATGTAAGGTTAGGCTATTATTTGGGATTTTCTTACTTCTCAAGGTAGGCTTGTATTGCCTTAAACTTCCTGCTTAAAACTGCTTTTCCTGCATCCCCAAAATTTTGGACCATTGTATTTTCATTTTCATTTGTTCCCATATAATTCTGACGTCTTTGATTTCTTACTCGATCCATTCATTGTTCAGTAGCAAGTTATTTAGCCTCTGTGTATTTGTGCTCTTTCCTGATTTTTTTTCTTGTGGTTGATTTCTAGTTTCATAGTTTTGTGGTCAGAAAAAATGCATGGTATGACTTCAGTCATCTTGAATTTGTTGAGACGTGTTTTGTGTGATTTATTCTGGAGAATGTTCTATGTGCACTTGAAAATAATTTGTATTCTGGTGTTTCAGGGTGGAATGTGCTGCATATATCTGTTAAAACCATTCAGTACCCAATGCATCATTTAAAGCCATGTTTCCTTTTTGATTTTCTGTTTGGATGACCTGTCCATTGACATAAGTGGGGTGTTAAAGTACCCTGTTATTACTGTATAACTATCAATTAGTTCCTTTATGTTTGTTTTTAACTGTTTTATGTATTTGGGTGCTCACATGTTGGGTGCATAAATATTTACAATTGTTATATCCTCTTGTTGAATGGTTCTCATTATTATTATTACTATTATTTATTTTNTTTTTTAAAGATTTTATTTATTTATTTGACAGAGATAGAGACAGCCAGCGAGAGAGGGAACACAAGCAGGGGGAGTGGGAGAGGAAGAAGCAGGCTCACAGTGGAGGAGCCTGATGTGGGGCTCGATCCCATAACGCCGGGATCACGCCCTGAGCCGAAGGCAGACGCTTAACCGCTGTGCCACCCAGGCGCCCCGGTTCTCATTATTATTATATAGTGTCCTTCTTTATCTCTTTATCTCTTTGTTTTAAAGTCTGTGTTGTCTGATATAAGTATTTCTACCTTGGCTTTCTGTTGACATCCATTTACATGATAAATATTTCTCCATCCCCTCACTTTGTCTGCAGGTGACTTTAGGTCTGAAATGAGTCTTATAGGCAGCCTATAGATGGGCCTTGTTTTTTTTTATCCATTCCATTACCCTGTGTCTTTTGATTGGAGCATTTACTCCATTTACATTCAAAGTAGTTACTAATAGATATGTATTTGTTGCTATTTTGTTATTGTTTTGTGACTGTTTTTGTAGTTTTTCTCTGATCCTTCTCTTGCTCTCTTTCATGGTTTGCTAGCTTTCTTTAATGATATACTTAGGTTCCTCTCTCTTTATTCTTTGCATATCTATTACTGGTTGTTGATTTGTTATCATTTGGTTTGCATATAACATCTTCTATAAAGAGCAGTCTGTATAAAGTTGATGGTCACTTAAGTTTGAATCTATTCTTTACTCCTCTCCCCCACCCGCCTCCCACTTTTTACGTATATGATGTAGTGTTTTACATTATTTTTATTTTGTGAATCCCTTGACTGATTTTTACAGATATACTTATTTTTACTGCTTTTGTATTTCGTGCTTTTCATACTCTTTCTTATGGTCTTTCCTTGCCACTCAGAGATTCCTTTAATATTTCTTGCAGGGCTGGTTTGGTGGTCATGAACTTCTTTTTGTTTGTCTGAGAAACTCTTTATCTCTCCTCCTATTCTGAATGCTACCCTTGCTAGGTAGAGTATTCTTGGCTGCAGACCTTTTTCCCTTTCTGCGCTTTGAATATTATCACCCCACTCTCTTCTGGCCTGGAGTGTTTCTGCTGAAAAATCCACTGATAGCCTTATGGGGTTTCCCTTGTATGTAACTGTCATCTTTTCTCTTGCTGCTTTTGTTTTACTTTATTTTGTTTTATTATTATTTTTTAATTTCTTATTGTTAATGTAGTCACCATACAATACATTCTTAGTTTTTGATGTAGTGTTCCACGATTCGTTGTTTGCATATAACACCCAGTGCTCCATGCAATATGTGCCCTTCTTAATACCCATCACCAGCCTATCCCACTCCCCCACCCCCTCCCCTCTGAAGCCCTCAGCTTGTTTCCCAGAGTCCATAGTCTCTTGTGGTTCATTACCCCTTCTGTTTACCCCCCCTTCATTCTTCCCTTCCTTCTCCTACCAATCTCTCTGCTATTTCTTATTTTCCATAAATGAGTGAAACCATATGATAATTGTCTTTCTCTGCTTAACTCATTTCACTTAGCATAATCTCCTCCAGTCCCATCCACGTTGCTGCAAGTGTTGGGTAATCGTTCTTTCTGATGGCTGAGTAATATTCCATTGTATATATGGACCACATCTTCTTTATCCATTCATTTGTTGACGGGCATATCGGCTCCTTCCACAGTCTGGCCATTGTGGACATTACTGCTATGAACATTGGGGTGCATATGGCCCTTCTCTTCATTACGTCCATATCTTTGGGGTAAATACCCAGTAGTGCAATTGCTGGGTCATAGGGTAGCTCTATTTTTAACTATTTGAGGGACCTCCACACTGTTTTCAAAGTGGCTGTACCAACTTGCATTCCCACCAACTGTGTAAGAGGGTTCGCCTTTCTCCACATCCTCTCCAACATTTGTTTCCTGCCTTGTCAATTTTGCCATTCTGACTGGCATAAGATGGTATCTCCAGGTGGTTTTGATTTGAATTTCCCTGATGGCTAATGATTTTGAACATTTTTTCAAGTGTCTATTAGCCATTTGTATGTCTTCATTGGAAAAGTGTCTGTTCATATCTTCTGCCCATTTTATGATTTGTTTATTTGTTTCTCGTGTATTGAGTTTGAGAAGTTCTTTGTAGATCTTGGATACCAGTCCTTTATCTGTGGTGTCCTTTGCAAATATATTCTCCCATTCCGTGGGCTGTCTCTTAGTTTTTTTGACTGTTTCCTTGGCTGTGCAGAAGCTCTTTATCCTGATAAAGTCCCATAAGTTCATTTTATCTTTTGTTTCTCTTGCCTTTGGAGATGTGTCATGAAAGAAGTTGCTGTGGCTGATGTCAAAGAGGTTAGACTATGTTCTCTTCTATGATTTTGATGGATTACTGTCTCATATCGAGGTCTTTCATCCATTTGGAGTTTATCTTTGTGTATGGTGTGAGAGAGTGGTCAAGTTTCATTCTTTTGCATGTAGCTGTCCAATTTTCCCAGCACCATTTATTGAAGAGACTGTCTTTTTTCCACCGGATGTTTTTTCCTGCTTTATCAAAGATTAGTTGCCCAAAGAGCCGAGGGTCCATTTCTGGGTTCTCTATTCTGTTCCATTGGTCGATGTGTCTGTTTTTGTGCCAGTACCATGCTGTCTTTGTGATCACAGCTTTGTAGTACAGCTCGAAATCCGGCATTGTGATNTTCAGTTTTCCCAGCACCATTTATTGAAGAGAGTGTCTTTTTTCCACTGGATGTTTTTTCCTGCTTTGTCAAAGATTACTTGCCCATAGAGCTGAGGATCCATTTCTGGAGTCTCTGTTCTGTTCCATTGGTCTATGTGTCTGTTTTTGTGCCAGTACCATGCTGTCTTTGTGATCACAGCTTTGTAGTACAGCTCGAAATCCGGCATTGTGATGCCCCCAGCTTTGTTTTTCCTTTTCAACAGTTCCTTGGAGATTCGGGGCCTTTTCTGGTTCCATACAAATTTAAGGACTATTTGTTCCAGTTCTTTGAAAAATGTCCTCGGTATTTTGATCGGGATAGCATTGAAAGTGTAGATTGCTCTGGGTAGTATGGACATTTTAACTATGTTAATTCTTCCAATCCATGAGCATGGAATATTTTTCCATCTTTTTATGTCTTCCTCAATATCTTTCAAAAGTGATCTATAGTTTCTAGCATATAGGTCCTTTACGTCTCTGGTTAAGTTAATTCCAAGGTAACGCATGGTTTTTGGTGTTATTGTAAATGGGATGGATTCCCTAATTTCTCTTTCTTCAGTCTCGTTATTCGTGTATAGAAATGCNTGCAACGTGATGCCCCCTAGCTTTGTTTTTCCTTTTCAACATTTCCTTCGAGAGTCGGGGCCTTTTCTGGTTCCACACAAATTTAAGGGCTGTTTGTTCCAGTTCTTTGAAAAATGTCCTCGGTATTTTGATCGGGATAGCATTGAAAGTGTAGATTGCTCTGNAATCCGGATAGCATTGAAAGTGTAGATTGCTCTGGGTTAGCATGGACATTTTAACTATGTTAATTCTTCCAATCCATGAGCATGGAATATTCTTCCATCTTTTTATGTTTCCTCAATATCTTTCAAAAGTGATCTATAGTTTCTAGGATATAGGTCCTTTACGTCTCTGGTTAAGTTAATTCCAAGGTAACGTATGGTTTTTGGTGTTATTGTAAATGGGATGGATTCCCTAATTTCTCTTTCTTCAGTCTCGTTATTCGTGTATAGAAATGCAACTGATTTCTGGGCATTGATTTTGTATCCTGCCACCTTACTGAATTGTTCTATAACTTCTAATAGTTTGGGGATGGATTCTTTTGGGTTTTCAATATAGAGTATCATGTCATCTGCAAAGAGAGACAGTTTGACTTCTTCTTTGTTGATTTTAATACCTCTTATCCCTTTTTGTTTGATTGCTGTTGCAAGGACTTCTAGTACTATGTTGAATAATAATGGCAAGAGTGGGCATCCTTGTCGTGTTCCTGATCTTAAGGGAAAGGCTTCCAGCTTTTCCCCATTGAGAATAATGCTTGCAGTAGGCTTTTCATAGATGGCTTTTATGAGATTGAGAAATGTACCCTCTATTCCTACACTCTGAAGGGTTTTAATCAGGAAAGGATGCTGTATTTTGTCAAATGCTTTTTCTGCATCAATTGAGAGGATCATATGGTTCTTGAGTCTTTTCTTGTTGATATGATGTATCACATTGATTGATTTGCGAGTGTTGAACCATGCTTGCATCCCAGGTATGAATCCCACTTGGTCATGATGGATAATCCTTTTAATGTACTGTTGGATTCTATTAGCAAGGATCTTGTTGAGGATTTTGGCNTCAGCTTTTCCCCATAGAGAATGATACTCGCTGTAGGCCTTTCATAGGTGGTTTTTATGAAATTGAGGAATGTACCCTCTATCCCTACACTCTGAAGGGTTTTAATCAGGAAAGGATGCTGTATTTTGTCAAATGCTTTTTCTGCATCAATTGAGAGGATCATGTGGTTCTTGACTCTTTTCTTGTTGATATGATCTATCCCACTGATCGATTTGTGTATGTTGAACCACCCTTGCATCCCAGGGGTGAATCCCACTTGATCATGATGGGTAATCCTTTTAATGTACTGTTGGATCCTATTAGCTAGGATCTTGTTGAGAATTTTGGCGTCCATATTCATTAGGGAAATCGGTCTGTAATTCTCCTTTTTGAGGGGGTCTTTGCCTGGTTTGGGGATCAAGGTAATATTAGCCTCATAGAATGAGTTTGGTAGCT